>NC_133326.1:656287121-656598337 GCF_042186555.1 Aquarana catesbeiana
ATTATATTATATTATATATTATATATATTTCACTAATCTATTATTACAGAACCCATTCATCCTATAATTGTCCTGTATCTATTCAAATAGAAATGATATGTTTGTAACTTTTCCTTTGCATCACAGTGTATAATAATATAAACACACACATTGGTTGTATAGATTTTCCAAAACTACACAATTAATTTTCCATAATTTATTACAAATACAATCAATTGGTTACAAAAGCTTGATTGGCAGATTAGATACTGATCATGTGATGTATGAGTTAAGGGCCAGTGTCCGAGCGCTGTCAGGTTGATGTCAGAGCATTTGTAGGGTGGAAGATATAGCAGGATGGCAGTTCTTGTAGTGAATGTGAGGGGAGAGGGAGGGAAAGGTCCAAATATCATAAGTTCCGTACCAGCAGTCCTCATCTGGACCTCTCCCCTAGTTGTCATCTGCAGGATTGGGGTTACCAGACTCCCAGCTCTGGATAAGAGAGCTGCGCTGTCTCCGTGTACGTGGACTGTCCCAAGCCTGATGGGAGAAACACAAATCCGACATAGAAAGTGCATTAAAACAATGCTGACACCTTCACATCACACATGTAAGATCATTTGAAGGGCTAGTCCATCTCATAGAAATGTTCAGCATTTGGTAATTAACTGTTTACATCACTCTGGCAGGGTCTTTGTGTTAGCGGTCCCAGCTATGCCTATTATGAAGTGCCATCACTCTCTACCTTTATTTTACTACTATAATACTTATCATTTACTACTGACCTATGCACTGTCCATTACATGACAAGGACTTCTGCACTGTGCATTATATTCTACTGACAATCCACTCTTGCTTTACATACCGCTGAGCCCTGCACTCTATTACATACTACAGACCTCTGCACTGTCCATTACATACTACAGACCTCTGCACTGTCCATTACATACTACAGACCTCTGCACTGTCCGTTACATACTACAGACCTCTGCACTGTCCGTTACATACTACAGACCTCTGCACTGTCCGTTACATACTACAGACCTCTGCACTGTCCGTTACATACTACAGACCTCTGCACTCTCCGTTACATACTACAGACCTCTGCACTCTCCGTTACATACTACAGACCTCTGCACTCTCCGTTACATACTACAGACCTCTGCACTCTCCGTTACATACTACAGACCTCTGCACTCTCCGTTACATACTACAGACCTCTGCACTCTCCGTTACATACTACAGACCTCTGCACTCTCCGTTACATACTACAGACCTCTGCACTCTCCGTTACATACTACAGACCTCTGCACTCTCCGTTACATACTACAGACCTCTGCACTGTCCATTACATACTATTGACAATGCACTTTTGATTTACATACTGCTGAGCCCTGCACTCTGCATTAATGGTCTCTACACTCTACTTACTCCTGAAGTCTCAACTCTGCATTACATACCCCTAACCTCTGCACTTTATTACATACTATTGACAATGCACTTTTGCGTTATATAATAAGGAGTCCTGCGTTACATACTACTGGTATACAAGAAGGGTGTGCTGTCTCCTTAAATGCAATCAAAATGTGAAACACAACACGCTAATGGTGGATGTGCCACACAAAACTTGCAAAAACGTCCACTTAAACAACAAATGTGGAACAAATAAGTCCTTATGAAACAAGAACTACAAGTGCCAGCAATCCTTGTGGATACCTACCCCAGGTTTGGCAGATAAAAACCTAGACTGTACTGTACATGTATATGTATATACACACACACATACATACACACACAAGTGCTACATTGTTTATTTGTGTAATCCTTTTATAGTTTATAAAGTATATTGCACATGTGTTATGAGCGCTGTCTTCCCCTATTGAGGGTCATACGTGTTGACGATAATCTTTACAATGTATTTGCTCGAAACATTTTCAAATAGAAGCTATCTCGGTTAGTTTTTCCACATTTTAAAAGTGCGGAAATTGAAAGGTTTTTATGAGCTCCTAGACGGGTTTCACCTGCAATAAAACACGCCAACCAAACCACTTTCTTACTGCAGTGAGATCAGTTACATATGAACTCTGGATGCTACGGGTTAGTGAACTTTGCTGTTGTAGCGACCTGGCAACCCTTTCTGCATTACCTGATCTTGCTGGCCGTTGATGGTCATGTCTTTGTTCGGGGGCCAGTTCACCTCCAGCTTTCTCCAGTTTGGACGCTCTAAACATGACATAAAAAAAGCACAATAGTCAGTATTTTATTGTTACTGGGATTAAATATCAAATCATTTAAAAGCATCCCATTTCATAATTCTACTGAGCACTGGCTCTCCAATCATCTAAAAGGAGAACGGTCTATGTCAGACAGTCAGATTCTCCTTTATATTGAGTTATATACACTAAAAACAGCCTGGGTCTGGTTTGTGGTTTTGGAGGGCGAGTTTAGACTATGTAGACAACTTTATTGCACATCCCTCATATTCTTTTGGTAAAACTTTGAGTCATGAGACAGCAGATGTTGGTGCTGGTATCCTGGCACTGGTATTCTTTTGTGCCGGAAGGGTTAGCCTGCAAATAATGGGTTACATTCACAAGGAGGGTTAGTATTAGGGTTGTTTGGAGGATTGGTGTAAGCCCCGTTTCACATATATGCATTGTGGGAAACTCAGCAAACCCTAAGCGTTTCCCGCACCGCATTGAAATCGCATTCCATTCATGTGATCTGCCACTGGTGTCAATGTTAAATTAATCAGAGAGAGTAATGTCACCAGCACACCAAGGTCTCCAAAATGGGTCCAAAGCTTTAATCAATGATCACAGTTACAGCAGACAGCAATGTTTCAGAGCAGGACGCAGGACCCCTTCATCAGGCATGTGACCTCCTTGGTGTTTGGGTTTTCATGGAGGCTTGGTGTTTGGGTTTTTATGGAGGCTTGGTGTTTGGGTTTTTATGGAGGCTTGGTGTTTGGGTTTTCATGGAGGCTTGGTGTTTGGGTTTTCATGGAGGCTTGGTGTTTGGGTTTTCATGGAGGCTTGGTGTTTGGGTTTTCATGGAGGCTTGGTGTTTGGGTTTTCATGGAGGCTTGGTGTTTGGGTTTTCATGGAGGCTTGGTGTTTGGGTTTTCATGGAGGCTTGGTGTTTGGGTTTTCATGGAGGCTTGATGTTTGGGTTTTCATGGAGGCTTGGTGTTTGGGTTTTCATGGAGGCTTGGTGTTTGGGTTTTCATGGAGGCTTGGTGTTTGGATTTTCATGGAGGCTTGGTGTTTGGATTTTCATGGAGGCTTGGTGTTTGGATTTTCATGGAGGCTTGGTGTTTGGATTTTCATGGAGGCTTGGTGTTTGGATTTTCATGGAGGCTTGGTGTTTGGATTTTCATGGAGGCTTGGTGTTTGGATTTTCATGGAGGCTTGGTGTTTGGATTTTCATGGAGGCTTGGTGTTTGGATTTTCATGGAGGCTTGGTGTTTGGATTTTCATGGAGGCTTGGTGTTTGGGTTTTCATGGAGGGTTGGTGTTTGGGTTTTCATGGAGGGTTGGTGTTTGGGTTTTCATGGAGGGTTGGTGTTTGGGTTTTCATGGAGGGTTGGTGTTTGGGTTTTCATGGAAGGTTGGTGTTTGGGTTTTCATGGAAGGTTGGTGTTTGGGTTTTCATGGAAGGTTGGTGTTTGGGTTTCTATGGAGGGTTGATTTAAAGGTTACAGTAAGGGTTAGTGTTGTAGTTACAGGGATGGTTAGAGTGAGGGTTACAAGGAGGGTTAGTGTTAGGACTTTATAGAGGGTAGGTGTTGGGGTTAGAGTAAAGCTGGCCATACACTGGTAGAATTTCACACCAACGTTTATACGAAAAATCTCGTCAGAACAGTCAATAATGCCATAGGAGGCGCTGACGAATGTCATTCAAAAGAACTTCAAAATTGAGTCTGCTTTTAGCATTTAGTGTTATGCCCCGTACACACGGTCGGATTTTCCGATGGAAAATGTCTGATCGGAGCGTGTTGTCGGAAATTCCGACCGTGTGTGGGACATTTTCCATCGGATTTTCCGACACACAAAGTTGGACAGCAGGAGATAAAATTTTCCGACAACAAAATCCGTTGTCGGAAATTCCGATCGTGTGTACACAAATCCGACGGACAAAGTGCCACGCATGCTCAGAATAAATAAAGAGATGAAAGCTATTGGCCACTGCCCCGTTTATAGTCCCGACGTACATGTTTTACGTCACCGCGTTTAGAGCGATCGGATTTTCCGACAACTTTGTGTGACCGTGTGTATGCAAGACAAGTTTGAGCCAACATCCGTCAGAAGAAATCCTAGGATTTTGTTGTCGGAATGTCCGAACAAAGTCCGACCGTGTGTACGCCCTATAAGAATGAATAGGATTTCCCAAACAAAAAACAATTTCAGAATTTCATGCATTCATGAACAATGTTCCATTCTGCTCCTTTTTCCATCAAGATTAAACAAGTGTTGATTTGACACCATTAACTATTAAAAAATGCAACAAACATTCTGAAGTTCTGAAACTCTGGGAGCTTAAAGTGTGTCACCTTGTAGCAATGGTGTGATCACATGACCAAGACCTGGTTGTTAGCCACACTTTACACTGGAATGCATTAAAGCTGAAATCCAGGATAAGCATATATTGTCTAAAAATATTTGTCATGTTTATTCTCCCTTGAATCTTTGTGTATTTCTTCCAGATCTGTGCAGTAATCCCATGTGAAACCTTTCCACCGTACATGAGCTTCCTGTAAAAAAGACCGGTCACTGCTGGTGTCTCTCCTTGTGCAGAGTAACTGGTCTTGTCTCCACTCTCTCCTGTAGTTTCTGCAGGCAGTCTGTAGAAGGTGGAACTGCTGGGTCCCTCCCGCTCTGCTCTCTGCACAGCACAGTGATGATGTCACTGCTACATTTACAAAGTAATATCTAGGTTTGTAAAGGCATTTAGTTCCCAAAGTTATTTATATCATTTGTGGCTATTGAGGAATATATTAAATAAAGGATGTTGTGTATGGAGTTCAGCTTAAGTTCCAGCAGTACAGGTCAGAGGGTAGAGATGCACACAATATTTAAAGTATTTTTTTTTATAAAAAATAAATGTATAATATATATATATATATATATATATATATATATATATATATATATATATATATATATATATATATATATATATATATATATATATAAATTTTCTACAGGCTGCCTAACTGTCCTTTAAAATCAGGTTGGGGCAATTCCAGTGGCCATATACTGGTCCATGCCAGGTATGCCAAGAAAATCTAAGGGGAATGGGGGGGCTAAAAAGCAACATGCCGATTGACAAAAACTTGGAAAGGAAGCTGCTGTATCTAGCTGGTAAACCAAAGAATGTACAACAGGTATGGACTAAAGAAGGTGAACAGAGACTTTGGGCAGCAGTCATGTTTATGGATTACTCCCTTATTTATTGTACAAATAACAGGGAGGGATACTGTTTTGATATGCATAGCTTGCCCCAAGCACTTTACTAGTTAACATCAAACAGCAATCATCATATATTACATTACGGAGGTGGGGACTGGGAGAGGCAAACAGAATCCAAAAATCTCTGACACAACCGCTTCATACTAAAAGCATAATATGCTCCATATTTTGGGGGGCATTCCAGATTTTAAGGCTCTATTCCAGAGGTCTCCAAGCTTTCTAAAGGGCCAGTTTACTGTCCTTCAGACTTTAGGGGGACCGGTCTGTGGCCAGTGGGAGTAAACAATGCCCATTCCTTGGTATTAGGGGGGAGGAACAGTTGGTGTCAGTTGGAGGAATAATGCCCCATTTTTGTTGTCAGTGGAAGGAATTATCCTCCACTGTTGGTGTCAGTGGAAGGAACAGTGCCCCATTGTTGGTGTCAGTGGTAGTATAGAGGAATATTACCTCCAGGGTCAAATAAAGGCAAACAAAGGGCAACATCCGGACCCAAGGCCGTAGTTGGAGACCACTGCTCTATTGGATGGAAATTCACAAGTGGGTAGAATTTTTATACAAATGTTGGGCAGAGGTTAATTGACATCTACTTGTGTGAACTTAAATGCTTAGCTTAGGTTGGGTAAGGTTTATGAACACATAGAAACCCTGTGTCTTGCAGGATGGGCTCCCTTGGACATGCAAGTCGATGCTTTTAGATCAATTCAGGGGCCACAAGGTAAACACACTTTGGCATCACAAATGGATGTACCTGAATCCTTAACAGCTACAGCCTCATTGGCCAAGAGAGGTTCCTACACTAGGCTGTCGAATGGCAGTTCAGGCATAGCTCTGAGGTGGTAGAGTTGGTCACTTAGAGTTGGAACAAAGTCAAGCCTCCCTCTATAGCAAAGAGGTGCATGGGAATTCTTTTGAGGATTGACAAACACCACACTTGCTCATAAGCACCATACATTGCCTGTGCAGTTGGAGTTGGCACTTAAAAAGGAAACTTTAAAAATATTCAAACGTCTTTAAAAATCATTAAATGCATTCTTATATGAAACTGGCACATACACAGATCAGCCATAACATTATGACCAACCACCATAACCCATCGAGTCATGACCTCTGAAGGTACGCTGTGGTATCTGGCACCAAGCCACCAGTAGCAGATCCTTTAAGACCTGTAAATTGTGAGGTGGGGCCTCTATTGATCGGACATGTTTTCCCAGTACATCCCACAGATGCTAGATTGTTTTGAGATCTGGAGAATTTAGAGGTCAAGTCAACACCTTGAACTCTTTGCTGTGTTCCTCAAACCATTCTTGAATTCATCACACCAGGCCACCTTCTTGTATACCCACACATACCCTTATATACCCACACATATATTGGTATTGACCGGATCCTACATGACCTTCTATGAAGAAGAGTGAAAGATTCAAAGAATGAGATTGCCAGCCTTGGACAAGGATCAAGATGGGTTTCAGCACCAAGCAGATGGTTGGTGAATCAATGAGATTTCTCAGGTTTTTTTTTAAGCGAGAAATATAATCTTTTCATGATGACAGCCAATAAGAAACCATCTTTCTGACAGCTCACGGAAGTTAGAACAACAATATCCAATTGGCAATTATGGATTAGTATACAGCCTTAGTCATTGCACAGTAGGGAAGGCTCACTAACATTCCTCTAAACAGTAGCACAGGCTTCCTTTGATCCCTTGCTGGATAAATATTATTATATCACCATTCATTATTACAAAAGATACCATGAAATAACATGTAACAAGCCATGAGTCATAGCAATCACACACCAGTAGATAAGGCTCGACTGCCTCCACTAAGCAGTATCTGTATCTTGAAATGTGACCAGTAAATTTCCCCAATGCTTATGATGAACATTGTGGTCCCCTTATAATTTTCTCCATTACGGGAATCAATTTATTTCTTTTTCACTCTCCTGCAGACTGAATGGCTGAAATTCAAGCCGTTTATGCTTGCCTTCACATCAGCAGGCTCCACTTCCTACTGATCTCCTTATCTTACTGATAAGGTCTGTCTGACTGAACACAATAGACTCTGCACAGTCTTTGCAAATGTCATGCACTCCCAATGTATCATTTAAAATAGCACCTCAATGCACTAAAGCAGGGGTCTCCAAACTATGGTCCATGGGCCAGATCCATCCCACTGCAAGATTTTATCTGGCTCTCTTATTTAAAGCTGGCCATAGATGGATTGTTTTTGTTCAATCAGGCAGGAGGCTGATTAAAAAAAACCAACGGATTCCCCAATCCACACAATTAAGGTGAATAGAAGGATCCTCCCCACTGTGCTATTGCATTCTGACAGCGGGGACTCCACCTCTTTCATAATACACTGACCAGCGCTGCAGCCAGGGCCAGCCCTACCATGGGTCCTAGTGGGTCCATTGGACCCAGGCAGCACTTTGAGAGGGGCAACAAATTGAACCAAACCTCTCCTTCTCTTCTATTTACCCAGCAAAATGACGACCAAGATTTCTTTTCCAGCAGTTTTGTGTGTCATGACGACAACTGCCCCGCGGGCCACTCCGCCTGCTCCTATACTACCTTAGCCCTCCACTATACTGCTCTAGCCTGCCACTATACTGCCCTAGCCTGTGTATTTACTATCCTAGCCTGTCCATGTACTACCCTAGCCTTCCCCTATACTGCCCTCGCCTGTCTATATACCACCATAGCCTATCTATATGCTACCCTAGCCTGCCTATATGCTACCCTAGCCTGCCTATATGCTACCCTAACGGCCTAGCCTGTCTATATACTACCCTAGCCTTCCCCTATACTGCCCTAGCCTGTCTATATACTACCATAGCCTGTCTATATACTACCCTAGCCTGTCTATATACTGCCCTAGCCTGTCTATATACTGCCCTAGCCTGTCTATATACTACCCTAGCCCGCCCCTTGGAATTGAACATAACGGTATGTCATAAAAGTTTGCATAAAGACAAGGTGCTGTTGCACGCAAATCTGACTTCCTGATAAATTTAATTTTCGTTTTAATTATCATGATATAAAATAATGTATGTGGGGGCCTTTTGGTGGGCGTGATTTTTTTTTTGTTGGGGGGCAGCATTTCATTCTTGGTTCCAGGCAGCACAATGTCTTGGGCCAGCCCTGGCTGCAGCTGATGATCAAATTAAAAAAACTTTCCAATATCCCATGAAACGATCCCCCGCAGCAGCCAGGGACTAGGGGAGCACACAGGAAGGCCTTGGCAGCAGAATGAAGGGGCAGCTATTGGAACTGATCCCCTGTAGTTCCCCCCTGCAGCAGCTAAAAGCGGCAGGAGGGAGAGGAGGAGAAGCTACTGCAGAGGGGAATTATAGAGGATCAGTTCCAGTAAAGGCCGCCTCTGCCGCCTTCCCCTTCCTTCTGCTTCTCACCTGCCTGAGCCCCCCTGTTGAACTGATGGGGCCAAGGTCCTGTACAGGGGGACCGGTGGTTCCCCCCTATCAGTGACCCTGTCCAGCTTAAGAAGGATCTCTGATGGAGACCCTGATGTGTGTGTGTGTGGGGGGGGGGGAGGGTCCCTGATGGGGACTCTCGTAACAGGCAATCTGATGTAAGCAGGAATTCTGATGTAAGGGGGACTTGATGGGGAGTCAGATTAAAGATGGCTCCGATAGGCTTTGTTTTACTGAACTTCTTTCTCTCTTGTTCTAAATCATATCATGCTGATTACAAAAAAAAAAACACTCCAAGTACAGTGCCTTGAAAAAGTATTCATACTCCTTGACATTTTCCATATTTTGTCATGTTACAACCAAAAACGGAATTGGATTTTATCTGGATTTTATGTGATAGACCAACACAAAGTGGCACATAATTGTGAAGTAAAAGGAAAATGATGAATGGTTTTAACTTTTTTTACGAATAAATATCTGAAAAGTGTGGTGTGCATTTGTATTCAGCTTCCTTTACTCTGATACCCCGAACTAAAATCTAGTGGAACCAATTGCCTTCAGAAGTCACCTAACTAGTAAATAGTCCACCTGTGTGTAATGTAATCTCAGTATAAATACAGCTGTCCTGTGAAGCCCTCACACAGACAGATCAGGGATAAAGTTGTGGAGACATTTAAAGCAGGGTTAGGTTGCACAAAAATTTATCCCAAGCTTTAAACATCTCACTGAGCAGTCTTTAATCCATCATCCGAAAATGGAAAGACTATGGTACAATGGCAAACCTACCATCCACCTAAACTGACAGGCCAGGCAAGGAGAGCATTAATCAGAGAAGCAGCCAAGAGGCCCATGGTAACTCTGGAGGAGCTGCAGAGATCCACAGCTCAGGTGGAAGAATCTGTCCACAGGACAACTATAATGCCGCGTACACACGAGCGGACTTTCTATCCTACTTGGTCCGGCACACTTTCCGACGGACTTTGTCCGCCAGGTGCGCCGGACTTTAAAACGGACGGACTTGCCCACACACGCCGGGACTTTCCGGCGGGCTAAGTCCGCCCGTCTTTCCGACGGACTTTCGCCGGAGTTCCGGCGGACTTTCAGAATGAACGGACTTGCCCACACACGGACAAGTCCGTTCATTTTGAACGTGACTCAGGTGCGACGGGACTAGAAAAGGATGTCAATCTTGCCGCTTTTATCGGCGAGATTGACACCTTACTAGCCCCGTCGCGGGGCATACCAGGCCCTTAAGTCTGGTATGGATTATAAAGGGGAACCCCGCTACGCCGAAAAAACGGCGTGGGGTCCCCCTAAAATCCATACCAGACCCCGATCCGAGCACGCAGCCTGGCCGGTCAGGAAAGGGGGTGGGGACGAGCGAGCGCCCCCCCCCCTCCTGAACCGTACCAGGCCGCATGCCCTCAACATGGGGGTGGGTGCTTTGGGGGAGGGGGGCGCCCTGCGCCCCCCACCCCCAAAGCACCTTGTCCCCATGTTGATGAGGACAAGGGCCTCTTCCCGACAACCCTGGCCGTTGGTTGTCGGGGTCTGCGGGCGGGGGCTTATCGGAATCTGGGAGCCCCCTTTAATAAGGGGGCCCCCAGATCCCGGCCCCCCACCCTATGTAAATGAGTATGGGGTACATGGTACCCCTACCCATTTACCTAGGAAAAAAGTGTAAGTAATAAAACACACTACACAGGTTTTTAAAATATTTTATTAAACAGCTCCGGGGGGGGGGGGGGATCTTCCTCCGGCTTCGGGGGGTCTTCTTCCGGCTTCGGGGGTCCCTCCGCTTCATCTTCTCCCGGCGTCCGGTTGGTTCTTCTCCGCTCTCTTCTCCCGGTGTTCCTGTTCTTCGGCCGGCTCCTCTGCTGTCTTCAAGTAGCTCTCTTGCCAGCAGAGGTCCGGACTTCTGGGCTTCTGGGCTTCTGGGCTTCTCTTCCCCAGATGTTGACACGACGCTCTCTCCTGCTGGACTGCTCTCCGAGGGCTGCGTTGTGACTTATATAGGTGGAGACCCCGCCCCCTTTTGATGTCACAGTCCCTGGGCATGCTGGGACTGTGACGTTTTAGGGGGCGTGGTCACTGGGTGATGTTGACCACGCCCCCTAAAACGTCACAGTCCCAGCATGCCCAGGGACTGTGACATCAAAAGGGGGCGGGGTCTCCGCCTATATAAGTCACAACGCAGCCCTCGGAGAGCAGTCCAGCCGGAGAGAGCGTCGTGTCAACATCTGGAGAAGAGAAGAAGCCCAGAAGCCCAGAAGTCCGGACCTCTGCTGGCAAGAGAGCTACCTGAAGACAGCAGAGGAGCCGGCCGAAGAACTGGAACACCGGGAGAAGAACCAACCGGACGCCGGGAGAAGATGAAGCGGAGGGACCCCCGAAGCCGGAGGAAGATCCCCCCCCGGAGCTGTTTAATAAAATATTTTAAAAACCTGTGTAGTGTGTTTTATTACTTACACTTTTTTCCTAGGTAAATGGGTAGGGGTACCATGTACCCCATACTCATTTACATAGGGTGGGGGGCCGGGATCTGGGGGCCCCCTTATTAAAGGGGGCTCCCAGATTCCGATAAGCCCCCGCCCGCAGACCCCGACAACCAACGGCCAGGGTTGTCGGGAAGAGGCCCTTGTCCTCATCAACATGGGGACAAGGTGCTTTGGGGGGGGGGGGCGCAGGGCGCCCCCCTCCCCCAAAGCACCCACCCCCCATGTTGAGGGCATGCGGCCTGGTACGGTTCAGGAGGGGGGGGGGGGCGCTCGCTCGTCCCCACCCCCTTTCCTGACCGGCCAGGCTGCGTGCTCGGATCGGGGTCTGGTATGGATTTTAGGGGGGACCCCACGCCGTTTTTTTCGGCGTAGGGGCTTCCCTTTATAATCCATACCAGATCTAAGGGCCTGGTATGCCCCGCGCTCGCCGCAATAGGAAAATGTGTTTTTCCTATTGCAGCGAGCGTGAGATGCAATACCCTGCCCTCGTGTTGTATCTGGTCCGTCGGACCAGCCTACACACGAGCGGGCTTTCCGTCGGACCAGCACACACACGAGCGGACTTTCCGCCCGAAACTGAGTCCGGCGGAAAGATTTAGAACTTTCTTCAAATCTAGGTCCGGCGGGCTTTTGGGAAAAAGTCCGCCGGAAAAGTCCGCCGGTGCCTACACACGGGCGGATTGTCCGGCACACTCTGGTCCGCCGGACCAAGTATGCCGGAAAGTCCGACCGTGTGTACGCGGCATTAGTTGTGCACTCCACAGATCTGGCCTTTATGGAAGAGTGGCAAGAAGAAAGCCATGGATGAAAGAAAGCCATAAGAAGTCCCGTTTGCAGTTTGCGAGAAGCCATGTGGGGGACACAGCAAACATGTGGAAGAAGGTGCTCTGGTCAGATGAGACCAAAATTGAACTTTTTGGCCTAAAAGCAAAACGCTATGTGTGGCGGAAAACTAACACTGCACATCACCCTGAACACACCATCCCTATTGTGAAACTTATTGGAGGCAGCATCATGTTGTGGGGATAATTTTCTTCAGTAGGGACAGGGAAGCTGGTCAGAGTAGATGGGAAGATGGATGGAGCCAAATACAGGACAATCTTAGAAGAAAACCTGTTAGAGTCTGCAAAAGACTTGAGACTGGGGCGGGGTTCACCTTCCAGCAAGACAATGACCCTAAACATACAGCCAGAGCTACAATGGAATGGTTTACTTTAGATCAAAGCATATTCATGTGTTAGAATGGCCCAAGTCCACACCTAAATCCATTTGAGAATCTGTGGCAACTGGCAAGACTTGAAAATTGCTGTTCACAGACACTCTCTATCCAATCTGACAAAGCTTGAGCTATTTTGCAAAGAAGAATCAGCAAAACTTTCATTCTCTAGATGTGCAAAGCTGGTAGAGACATCCCCAAAAAGATTTGAAGCTGTAACTGCAATGAAAGGTGGTTCTACTAAGTATTGACTCAGGGGGGCTGAATACAAATGTACCCCACACTTTTCACATATTTATTAGTAAAGAATGTTGAAAACCATTTATCATTTTCCTTCCACTTCACAATTATGTGCCACTTTGCGTTGGTCTCTCACATACAGGGCCGGTACAAGGGGTGGGCAGAAGGGGCAGATGCCCTGGGCGGGACCATTTACTGGAGGAAGGGGGGCGCAGTAGAGGCCACGCTACAGACCGCTTTGATCTGTGGCTGCAGCGCTCCCCTCCCACCTCCTCCTCTTGTTTGACACAGTGCCGGGAGCGCTGTGTGTCACACAGCTGGGTCTGTGTGTGTGTTCGGCGGCGCCGTAGAAAGGACCCGCCCCCCTAGACTGGCTCATGTGGTAGCAGATTGAACCAGTGTTCCACCTATCACACGAGCCAGTCTAGGGGGGCGGGACCTTGTGTGACAGCGCTGCAGGAGATGTTGGCTGTGTGATCCATCCAGGGCAGGCTATGGTGAGTCTGCATTCATAGGCAAAGTGAGGCTGAAAATATGGTCACAGAGAGAGAGGCTGCGATTATGGTCACACAGGCTGCGATTATGGTCACAGAGAGAGAGGCTGCGATTATGGTGACAGAGAGAGAGGCTACGATTATGGTCACAGAGGCTGCAATTATGGTCACAGAGAGGCTGCAATTATGGGCACAGAGGCTGCGATTATGGTCACAGAGGCTGCGATTATGATCACAGAGAGGCTGCAATTATGGGCACAGAGAGGCAGCAATTATGGGCACAGAGAGGCTGCGATTATGGTCACAGAGAGAGAGGCTGCGATTATGGTCACAGAGGCTGTGATTATGGTCACAGGGGCTGCGATTATGGTCACAGAGGCTGCGATTATGGTCACAGAGAGAGAGGCTGCGATTATGGTCAAAGAGGCTGCGATTATGGTAACAGAGAGGCTGCGATTATGGTCACAGAGGCTGCGATTATGGTCACAGAGAGGCTGCAATTATGGGCACAGAGGCTGCAATTATGGGCACAGAGGCTGCAATTATGGTCACAGAGAGGCTGCAATTATGGGCACAGAGGCTGCGATTATGGGCACAGAGAGAGAGGCTGAAACTATGGGCACAGAGAGGCTGCGATTATGGGCACAAAGAGAGAGGCTGAAACTATGGGCACAGAGAGGCTGTGATTATGGTCACAGAGGCTGCGATTATGGGCACAAAGAGAGAGGCTGCGATTATGGTCACAGAGGCTGCGATTATGGGCACAGTGAGGCTGCAATTATGGGCATAGTGAGGCGGCATTGATGGGCACAGTGGTAGGCTGCATTTGATGGGCACTGGTGAAACTGCATTGATCTCTTGTATCATGTCTGCAGTCTCTGAAGGGAGTTTGCTTAATTAGCAATGGCATTGGTAATATGCAGCAGGAAGGGGGTTAATGCACTGTCACTGATGCATTAGTATAGATCCCATCGTCTGTAGGCGCTGTAGCTTTTCACAGGGGGGGGTGCAGTTTTTCATCTTCGCCCTGGGCACCGGATGACCTTGTCCCGGCACTGCTCACATAAAATCCCAATAAAATACATTTACGTTTTTTGTTGTAACATTACAAAATGTGGAAAATTTCAAGGGGTATAAATACTTATTCAAGGCACTGTAAAACGTATTTTTTCATTTAAATTCTTCATTTTTTTTTCATGTTTTTTTTCTTCAGCTTACAAATATTTGTACAATGCGGCCCTTGTACTGAAAAGTTTGCCGACCCCTGCAGGTAACGCAGCTCTGACACACATGCCATAACACAAGGCAATGCACTACCATGCATTGTGGTGCACTGCATGGAAAAAAAATACTGCATGTTCATTTTTTGGTCCTTTTGCCATTTGTTGGCAATGCGTATTAAGGCATGACCTCACCCGCTAAAGCACATGCGGTAATGCAATGCACAGGAATGGACAAGGGTGAATGGGCCCTTAAAGCTGGAGTCCAATTTTTTCTTTTACATTTGGATAACATTGAGAAAATCTGTCAGATTATTCCTGTATGTATCTCCACTGGGGAAATTTCCCCTTACTTCCTGATTAACGCATGTCAGACAGAACGAGAAGTGACAAAAAATTTGCCCACTTCCTGTCTGTTTCAGACAGAACAGGAGGTGAAGTAAAATCCCCCCAGTTAGGTCAGAGACAGCCATAAAAATACATTTGGGATATGAAATGTTCATAGTTTCTGTCAAGATTTAATCACCATCTGTGTCCTCATAAGGGATATCTTCCTTCACTTCCTTTCCAGCTGAAGGGGGTCAAACACAACAGGAAGAAGAGAAATCTCCTCTATGTCTTACCCCGTTATGGAGATTTCCCTTCCCTTCCTTTCTTGGAGACAACATTAAATAGGATGAAGTCTCTCAAAAGTAAAGGAAATTCTGATAGACAGCTGTCACCCGAACAAGTGTCCTCATTGGAAGAGTTCCCCACTATTCCTATTCTGGTGACAACTCAAAATTTAAAATTTGAACTCACTTTCAGTTCCAATGACAGTGGTCACACCTAGGAATAATAGAGAGTGTCAATCTCTCTAGTGGGGACACAGACCGCAGTAAAAACCTGACAGGTCCCTCTGTTTCTCAGCTTCTATTCCAGAGCATCTCCTCAACCAAAGACAAGGTTGGGGTTCTGCAGTAGCATGGAAGTTCTGCCAGGATTTGACTTCTGCCAGTATGCAATTAAAGGGACCTGACTTAAAACATTACTGCTTTTTTCGTATCTCTACCTTTTGCATTCAAAATGTCTAACTTCGGTCAAAATATTTTTTTAGCTTTGCACAAAGCCGAGAAAAGTTAAAACTCTGGCAGACTTTTATTGTTGTCTTTTTCCTTAAGGAAAAATTTTCCCTCGCTTCCTGTCCTGGTGTCACCAATAAGTCCTCATGCACACGGACGTTTTTACAGCTGCTTTTTTGAGCTTTTTTTGCAGCTTAAAAAGGCCTGTCTATGTTAGTCTATGGCTTCATGCCCACCTAGGCGTTTTTGAGCTGCAAGTGGCATAGGCGTTTTTAAGCTGTAAAAAAAACCCAGGACCAGTGGGTTCTGAAAGACGTTTTTCAGCTGTAAAAACGCTCTAACGCTGAAAAACGCTCAAAAACGTCATTCACCAACGTTTTTTAGCGTTTTTGATCCATTGAAAAAAAAAAAAAAAAAAAAATTTGAAAAAAAAAAAAAAAACGCTCAAAAACGCTAACGCGGAAAAACGCTCAAAAACGCTCAAAAACGCTATTGCAAAAACGCTGAAAAAAGTTAAAAAAAAATCACTGCAAAGATACTGGCGTTTTCATAACGTTTTTGTAACAGCCTGTGTGCATGAGGGCTTAAAGGAAAAAAGCCACAAAAAGCAATAAGAACATTGTCAGAAGTTCTAACCCTTTCCTGAATTACTTTATTTTTGTTTTTATCTGCATTCCGACGAACAAGATTTCCTAGGACATGAGGGGAAATCTCCCAAGTAAAGACAAAGACCTGAAAAAAAAAAAAAAGGAAAACCAGACAAAGGCTCTTACCCTTTCCCATTGTATCTAAAACAAATTAAAACATTTTGGCTTTGGCACATTATTTTATTTACGTAAAAAGTATAAAATGCCATGCTCTCACCTGGCTGGTACACTCCACTTTGGATGTCACTTCTGTTATCAGATGTTATCTGGAGATTCTCCTCTGTGCCGTTATCTTTCCCATAGATACTTGTTCTCTGTCTCCGTAATTCCTTTTCTCTCTCCCGCACCTCTTCTATTTCTTTCTCCAGTAAAGAGCGTGGGCTGGGTGAACGGAGCAGCTGAAAGGGGCTGCCAGGAGCAACAACAGGGGACTCAGAGTTAGGGACAGGAGAGTTTCCTGAGCTTGGACGGGTAAAACGAAGATCTGCAGGGGTGGATCGTCGAGACTCTGCAGGGGAGGTTCTTCGTAGATCTGCAGGGGCGGCATTGTAGCCATTGCCAGGAGTAGACCTCTGGAGTATAGAGGCATGCTCTATGATTATGATGTTGCTTCCATTAGCCTCAGCATATGATGGGCCTTTCTTAACTTCTGCAGCAGGAGCCGCTGAAAACACATGATTGGATGGTGCAGGAACTTCCACTAGAACTTCAATGGAATCAGACTTCTGAATTTCACTTTGCCATCTTCTTAAAGGAACATCTGAAGGCTCTGAAAAACAAAATTAAGTAACTTGTTAGAGGACAAAGTTGCCTTAAAGGAAATGTGCTTTGTCCATACAGGTCAAAGCAGCAGGTTCACTAAGATGCAAACCTCCCCAGCATCACATGCTCACCCTCACTTTACTCCCTGTTGCCAAAATAATGGAAAGAGTGTACAGTAATCTCTTGAGTTTCTGTAGTTGAAGTTTACACAGGACTGAGGACTTTCATCTACCCCACGTTACAATGCTAGACTAATCAACAGGCATCAGTGCTGTCACATGGCCCGTCCATACGTGGTAGTACTGGGTGTTTTCTCCTGGTGGCTGAAAGGAGCATTGGGGGAGTAAAGGAAAGGTAAATGCCACTGGAGGGGGAGGTAAGTGCTGCTGGAGGGGGGGGGGGTAAGTGATGCTGGTGGGGGAGAGGTTAAAGAAAATGCAAGATGTCTTAAAGGAAACGTGGGCAAAGCAACAGACCCACTTAAATGCCACCCACCCCAGCAGCACATACTCACCCTTACTTTACCTCCCTGCCCTCCACTGCTCTGTTCAGCCACAACAAGTATGGAAAGGAGTGGCTGTGTAATCTCTTGAGTTGATGTATTTGGAGTTTAAATAGGACTGAGGACTCTCACCTCCACCATATGACAAGGCTGGACCAATCGATGGGCATCCGTGCTGGCACAAGCTCCTCCATACTTAGAAGTACTGGGTATTATCTTTTCTCCTGGCGGCCAAGAGGAGCAATGGGGGAGCGAAAGAAAAGGTAAGTGCTGCTGGGGGAGACGTTAACGAGAACCTGTTGTTTTACCCAGTATATTGGGCATAGGACAGTTTGGGTTTAAAGAAAATGTGCAAACTATTTTAAACTTTTTTTTTAATTCTTTTTTTTTTCCAAAAAACTTACAGTCCAAGATAGAGGGGATAGTATAGCACCCAGGAGTTTGTATATCTTGGCATTTTTCAAAAATGTGTAACTACATACATAGTAAATAGCCACAAAAAAAAAAAGCCACCAAGTACATGGAAATGCGAGTCAGATAATGACAAAAAGATTCCTAAACTTGTAGATTTCCTCCTGACCAAAGTATAGAGGCTCCCTGGCTGCATTGCTCAATTTTCTATGCAAGTCTGAGAAGATGGAAATTAGGGGCGGAGGGGCGAGGGCTGAGAGAAGGAGTAGATAGGATTAAACTGGGGAATAGAACTGTAAAAGTGCCAGTCAAACAGTAGGTTTACCCTGAATTCTGAAGGGTAAGGGCAGGGAACAGGGGTTTAAGTGGGTAATTCATTTAAAAAAAAGGGGGGGGGGGTAATGACTTGGGGAAATCATACACCTCCAAAAAGGAGGGAGAAAGAGAGCAAAGTGGGCAATTCAACCCACAAACAAGCAGGTTTATGGAGGATCCTGAATCATTTTACAACTTTTAGATGGGGCTTGTCCATACAGGGGGGCTTCAGTAACCAAAACTGCAGTGTTTATCCTCATGACACAACACAGGAAGCACCTCCATGGTTAACAGAGGACAGAATTAAAATTAGACTTGAGAAACTTAACATCAATAAATCACCGGGACCAGATGGCTTGCATCCGAGGGTACTTACGGAACGTGATTGCCAGTCCGTTGTTCCTAATTTTTACAGACAGTCTACTGACTGGAATGGTACCAGCTGATTGGAGAAAAGCCAATGTAGCCCCAATATTTAAAAAGGGCCCAAAATACATCCCTGGGAATTACAGACCAGTTAGCCTAACATCAATAGTATGTAAACTCTTGGAGGGGATGATAAGGGACTATATACAAGATTTTAGTAATAAGAACGGTATCATTAGCAGTAATCAGCATGGATTCATGAAGAATCGTTCTTGCCAAACCAATCTACTAACCTTCTATGAGGAGGTGAGTTGCCATCTAGATAAAGGAAGGCCCGTAGACAGGTGTATCTGGATTTTGCAAAAGCATTTGACACAGTTCCCCATAAATGTTTACTGTACAAAATAAGGTCCGTTGGCATGGACCATAGGGTGAGTACATGGATTGAAAACTGGCTACAAGGGCGAGTTCAGAGGGTGGTGATAAATGGGGAGTACTCAGAATGGTCAGGGGTGGGTAGTGGGGTTCCTCAGGGTTCTGTGCTGGGACCAATCTTATTTAATTTGTTCATAAACGACCTGGAGGATGGGATAAACAGTTCAATCTCTGTATTTGCAGAAGATACTAAGCTAAGCAGGGCAATAACTTCTCCGCAGGATGTGGAAACCTTGCAAAAAGATCTGAACAAATGAATGGGGTGGGCAACTACATGGCAAATGAGGTTCAATGTAGAAAAATGTAAAATAATGCATTTGGGTGGCAAAAATATGAATGCAATCTATACACTGGGGGGAGAACCTCTGGGGGAATCTAGGATGGAAAAGGACCTGGGGGTCCTAGTATATGATAGGCTCAGCAATGACATGCAATGCCAAGCTGCTGCTAACAAAGCAAACAGAATATTGGCATGCATTAAAAAGGGGATCAACTCCAGATATAAAACGATAATTCTCCCACTCTACAAGAATCTGGTCCGGCCACACCTGGAGTATGCTGTCCAGTTCTTGGCACCAGTCCTCAGGAAGGATGTACTGGAAATGGAGCGAGTACAAAGAAGGGCAACAAAGCTAATAAAGGGTATGGAGGATCTTAGTTATGAGGAAAGGTTGCTAGCACTGAACTTATTCTCTCTGGAGAAGAGACGCTTGAGAGAGGATATGATTTCGATATACAAATACCGTACTGGTGACCCTACAATAGAAATAAAACTTTTTCGCAGAAGAGAGTTTAACAAGACTTGCGGCCACTCATTAAAATTAGAAGAAAAGAGGTTTAACCTTAAACTACGTAGAGGGTTCTTTACTGTAAGAGCGGCGAGGATGTGGAATTCCGGGGAACATCGATAGCTTCAAGAAACTATTAGTTAAGCACCTGAATGACCGCAACATACAGGGATATATAATGTAATACTGACACATAATCACACACATAGGTTGGACTTGATGGACTTGTGTCTTTTTTCAACCTCACCTACTATGTAAATCCCACTAACAATAGTTACCAAAAGTTGACTCTATTAGCCAGAAAACCCTCTATGATGATCATTTGCTTGGAGGTCTTCAAGGAAATTTGATGCAATGACCATTTTTGTACATATTCAAAATTTGAAAGCTTCATAGCCATGAACAATGCCTCAGGCTTGGTGGTCAGCAGGAGAAAAACAAATTACCTAGTGCCTGTGGTCAGTAGGAGGCGGGATAGTGCCCCATAAATGTTATTAGTGGGAATAATGGTGTCCCATTATTGGTGTCAATGGAAAAAATGGTGCCCCATTGTTGGTGTTAGTGGGAGCAATAGGGCCCTATTGTTGGTGGCAGTGGGGGGAACAGCACCCCATTGTTGGTGTTAGTAGGACAAATAGCACCCCATCATTGTGGTCAGTGGGAAAAATAGTGCCTTGGATCAGTGGGAGTAATAGTGACCCAAGAGCCGGATAAAGGCAGGCAAAGGGCAACATCTGGCTCACGGGCCACAGTTTGGAGGCCACTGGTATATAAGAAGAGGACACAATGGGGGTTATTTACTAAAGGCAAATCCACTTTGCTCTACAAGTGCACTTGAAAGTGCAGTCGCTGTAGATCTGAGGGGGACATGCAAGGAAAATAAAAAAACAGCACTTTAGCTTGCACATGATTGGATGATAAAATCAGCAGAGCTTCCCCTCATTTCAGATCTTCCCCTCAGATCTACAGCGACTGCACTTCCAAGTGCACTTGCAGTGCAGAGTGGATTTGCATTTAGTAAATTAACCCAAGAGCTTTCCATGCCCCCAGTTACACAGACCATGAATAACTTCTACCCATGTTGATAAACCTTGTTTTCTTGTGTTTGAAATATATTTGGAGTGGATGTCAAACGCTGGTCAGAAAAATCCAATTGACTTTAAATGAGCAGCACACATGGCAATTTAGAGGCCACGTTAGACTTGTTTTGTATTGCGCTGAACTACTTTGGACGCGGCATGTCCTATTAATGTTTGGCAAGCAAAGCAGGTTGAACATAGCCTTTTCTTGTCAAGCCCTGCATTTGCAATTTGATCATCTTGATACCTTGAATAGCAAACACAGAATTTCCAAAGAAAGGCCATCAACATGATACTGGATTTTCAGTGATCATTTAGAGTCATGGAATTTAGTGTGGTCAAATGGTGAATTTTGTATAGAGGTCTAGACATCAGACCAATAAGAGGGACCACTAAGGAGGAAAGAGGAGCAGAGGAATTTGGTTCCAAAAAAGGAACTGTACAATTGACCTGGGTCGGTGAAAGGTCATATATAATAAGATGGATTTACAGCACCTTTAATGACTACTCACCTGTCATAATACCCGTACTACCCGTACTACTCCAACAACACCATCCATCTTCTCATCCTGTCATTACAATGACCTGTACTCTGTTTATACATCCCGCTGACAATGGTTGGGACACATTTTGATCTTTATGTGCAAAGCTGATTTTCTGGAAAAGCAGCAGGGTGGCATTTTTTTACTCCTGCCTCCTACTTTATCACGTATCTCTGTAAGTCATTGTAGGCCAACTGTTCTTTTGTATAGGTAAGCTGGTCAAACGCGTAACGATCCCTCCGGGCTGAATGAGATAAATTCATAGATTCCACTTATTAACGCTAAACAACAAAGATGGAGGATACCCCTGCTGTCTGGGTATTATGACAGCCGGAATTTAAAATAGCAAACATTGCCCAATCGAAGTTTGTTGAGCCGGGGTGTTGTCGGCAGGGTCACCACAGCTCAAATTTCAACTGATTCATAGAAATTGGCTAAAATTTTAGTCGTGTATGGCCAGCCTTGAAGTTCCACTTAGGATTCATTAGGATTTGCAGCAACCCTTCCATTGTGGATTACTTGTCAGAGGGCATTTGATAGGTGGTGAGACGCCTGCATGCATTGGAAGCTATTACAAGGTGGTTGCTGCATTGCCTCATACACATAAATGGGTAGCATTCAGTGGCAGCTTCGCTAACTGAATGCGACATGTGGTTTGATTTTTGCTGTGGCATGTGTACGCCCCCAAACGGGTTAACTGTCTGATTTTACTGCCCACTGGCTGTCCATGTGAATGAGCCCAGTACCAAACAACTATCTTAGGACTTCAAGAATACATTTAAAGAATATGTAAACCCAACATTCCATATTCCTCATATGTGCCCGATGTATGAGAAAGTGTCCTGTTCTCTTTGTATTGCTTCCTGTATCTGAAATCCCTGGTGTACCTGCCAGTTTTTCTGCTTTCCTATTAAAACCTGACCACACTAAACAGGAGAACACACCGTGGTTAGTTTTCTGGCTGTGCTGGCCACAAAACTGAATATGGTGTGTTCTACTGCTTAGTGTTGCTTTCCTCCAATGATCAGACTTGTCCTGGCTTCTGACACCCCCCCCCCCCTGCACAGCCATTCACTGGGAAGACCATTGTGCTGCTGTTTCTCTTCCCCTAGCTCTTATGCAGCTCAGAACAGAGGGAATGTGATCACATCTATAAAAGGTGTGTGTGTGTGTGTGTGTGTGTGTGTGTGTGTGTGTGTGTGTGTGTGTGTGTGTGTGTGTGTGTGTGTGTGTGTGTGTGTGTGTGTGTGTGTATATATATATATATATATATATATATATATATATATATATATATATATATATATATATATATATATATATATATATATATATATACACACATACATATATACATACACACCCGCTATCCCATAGTGTCTCCAAAACGTGTTTTTATGCTATATTGTCATTACAACTAAGATCTTAGTAATCACTTTAACTTTTGGCATGTTGTCATTTTTTGCCATTTTGGATTCCAAAAGTTTCTCCATTGGCTGGCTGGACTCCTCAAGGCATTAATTAGGAATGATGGATTTCTGTACAGGATTTTATTGCGGTCTGTGCCCCCCATGAGAGATATTCCACTCACTTCCTGTCTAGCTGATGGGTGTCAGACAGAATAAGAAGAGAAGGAAAATCGCACCTATGAGGACTCACACAGCATTAAGCATTTTATGTCTCTTCCACTCAGCCCAATTTTACTTGAAAAGGGAGAACTTAATTGGCTTGGTGCTTTTGGAGAAGGAAGTGGATAATCCGACTGGCCACTCTGCTGTCTGAGACAGTCCCTTTGTGCCATTGATGATTAAGGCTGGCCATACACGGTTCGAATCTTAGCCGTTTCAGCAGGAAACCGGCCAAGATTTGAACCGTTAATGGGTAGCGTAAATGTACCAATTTGATTGATCAACTTGGGTACAACCAGCCTACCAGATTCTTTTGTGATTATTGCTAGCGGCTGCTATAGCTGCTAGCGGCAATCACGGTCTTCTCTTGGCGGGGATGGCTTCCCCTGCCTACCGGGAAAAGGCAATGGTCCAGGAGGAGGGATTCCCCTGTCAACACTGCCTGTGTTGATGGGGGGGGCTTCACCATTCTTTAATAAATTAGTGTAGCCTGACTACTGAAAATTTATATGATTCATTTTTGTATATAAACCCCTCCATTCACTAATACTGGCCATACACCCTTCAATAAATGATTGAGCCATTCAATCCATTCAAATGGATTTTAACTCATAGTTATGATATAATCACAACTTGCAAATGCAAGCATCTCTGTTTCCATTATGTAATCTCATTTTCTGGTTGATCGAATTACAATTGTATTTATGAACAACGTATCTCAGTGCTGCAGATTGATGGAAAACGATTAATAATTTTCCACCCTGGCTGATCGACTCAGTTTGATTGGAACTAATGGCTATTTAAATTGTTTGCAGGTTCAATCACATTGATGGAATGGCACATCAATTGGATAAAAAATAAAAAAATAAAAATGGAGGAATTTATAATCAACATCAATCTGGACTTATACTATGCACAAAGTCTTCAGAGATAATAAGATAGACATCCCTGTATTAGAGAAGCTCAGCTAATCTACGCTTGGAAACTAGCGAGCCCCAGAGGCAAATATTTCCAGGGACGGACACTAAAATGTCAGCATGTAGGGCTTGGCAGCCAGCCGGCTTTCACTTTCCTTTACCAAGGTTAAGTCAACACTTATTTACATGGGTTTGCCGCTAAATTTACTAAGGAAACCAATGCAAACATGGGAGTGACTGTCCAGAGAGAGTCAGAGAGGAACAGAGCTGCCGGTACTGTCTGGGTGCCAGGATTGTATGACTATTGCCAGGGACACCATATCCAATAAGGCACTGCCCAGAGAAAAGCAGGGCAAAGTGCTGCAAATTAACTGCTTTCACCACAGAGGTGGAGTCTGATTGGTTACTACTTTATTTAATCAAGTAGCCCATATGCAATAATATTCATCACTAAATGGTCATTTTTATAGTCCAGTGTACAAGTTACCCCATGTCTCCGATCTAAATTTATCCAAAAGGTGTTTGATCGGGTTGAGGTCAGGACTGTGCAAGCCAGTCAAGTTCCTCCACCCCAAACTTACTCATCCATGTCTTTATGGACCTTGCTTTGTGCACTGGTCCAGATCATTTGATGGAAGGGGGAGGTTATGGTGTGGGGTTGTTTTTCAGGGGTTGAGCTTGGCCCCTTAATTCCAATGAAGGGAACTCTTAAGGCGTCAACATACCAAGACATTTTGGACAATTTTTGCTCCCAACTTTGTGGGAACAGTTTGGGGGTGGCCCCTTCCTGTTTCAACATGACTGCGCACCAGTGCACAAAGCAAGGTCCATGAAGACAAGGATGAGCGAGTTTGGGGTGGAGGAATTTGACTGCACAGAGTCCTGACCTAAACACCTTTAGGATGAATTAGAGCGGAGACTGCAAGCCAGGCCTTCTTGTCCAACATTAGTGCCTGACCTCACAAATGCACTTCTGGAAGAATGGTCAAACATTCCAATAGACACACTCCTAAACCTTGTGGACAGCCTTCCTAGAAGAGTTGAGGCTGTTATAGTGTGGGCCAACTCAATATTGAAGCCTACGGACTAAGACTGGGATGTCATATGCATGTAAAGGCAGGCATCCCAATACTTTTGACAATATGGTGTATACTCATCTCTCCAGTAGCATGTGTCTTTTACCTTCCCTCCATCCCAGTGTTCATCAAAAGCTTCGGTATTTGAAAAGCCTATGTCCACCCCCACCTACAATGGTCCCATCATCCAACTCCCATGTAAATACAGGACACAGCTGTTATGTAGGGCTTACAGACTGCTGAATACAAAAGAGCTCCTCCATTGCAGGGACTTGGTGTTGGCCTTTTATTAACAGACTTGACCGTGTCACTTTAAATCAGATTCGATTTTCATCCCCTGGATGATCTAGAAAAGCCAATCTCAACCAGGGTTCCATGAAACTCTAGGTTTCCTCCAGAGGTAGCTGGAGGTTCCTTAAGCTATGGCTGGTTGGTCTCCCATTTTAAGATGCCTATTTAGTTCTGGGGCCAATGCCCCTTGGAAGAATCAGAAGCATGACACCAATGATCTTCTTGAAAACTGTGAAGTGTAGTGGGTGTGTAAACATTTATTAAAGGAAGACAATTAGCAACTCACATAAAGTAAGATGAATTATGCCTATCATGGTTCTCAAAAAGATTCCCAGCTGGGGAGGACACCAAGGACATTGTCACAATGGATAGACTGGATACAGTCTGGATGGCACCTGCAATAGCTAAAAGACAGCAAGGGGGCACCAATCTAAGTGCAGCAAGGTAGAGAGGTGGATGCGGCACACAATTGGCAAGTCACAGTGTGTGGATGATCTTGTGTTTACGCACTTTGCTCTTTTTTTGTCTGTTTGCAGCTTATAGATCTGTTCAGTCTCTCGGAAGTGCTGCGCTAAGTGTGCTGGATTGGATTAGTTAATGGTTCTTAAAGCCATAGGATTCATCCTGAGGATGTGGACCACACTGTACTTTTCATCAATGTAGTTTGTCTCAGCCCAGGCTACACCCATTGCGCCATATTGACAATTTTTTAAAGATGAGCTGTTTGTATGAGTGCCATTCTGACCACCAATGTAAGGGGGGATGCTTTCCACTGATCTCATGGGTTAATTTTTTTATCAGGGATTCCCATAGACCAGACTTTTTCAACCCTTTATCTCAGAGGAACCCTTGAATAAATTTTCAGATCTTGGGGAATCCTCTATAAAACCAATTTATTGGGGGTCAGTGCGAAAAAAAATACCCCTTACATTGCTGACCAGTGTGAAGTATACCCCCTTGTAATGGTGGTCAGAATGTCAACTTAACAGGCAGCTAAAAAGATAATTGGTGTCATGCAGCTGGTTCTGCCACATGTCAATGGCCCTAGAAGTTTGCAGACACCATCAAATGTGGGGCCATTCAGCCACAGCTCCAGGAACCCCTAACAATCTCTGAAGAAAGCATGATTTATCTGGGATAAACATTTTGAGAAAGCCTGATCCAGAGGTTCTGCAAAGGAGCCCATTAGTGAGACCATTTCAAGGTGGGGATATATGTCTGACCAAATTGTGGTGCCCTATAAACCATAAAGGAGGGCTTGGTAGGGGATGTAAATGCTCTACTTGCCACTTGCGGTTTTTAGGCTGAATTCACACAGTCTTGTGATTTACCACAGGTGTAATGGTCATCAATGTATGTTGAACACATATGTTGAGCAGATGTTGTGGGGGGTGCTCTTGCCTAAGATGCGTACTCATGAAGTATGCAGTGTACCTTACCTTCAAAGCATGTATCAGAAAACAGGAAGTATCAGGTGCGTTTTGTGGCACATAGACAAGCCACAAATGGCCACAGGTAAAAAAAAAAAATGCATCAAGCTACACACGCCATAACGCTCTTGAATAGGTGTGAATGGGCCTAGGACTGTTATTATCAACCAGAGTTCTGGGGAACCCTAGGGTTCCTTCAGAGGCTATCCGAACAAGAGGTAAAGGTGCTACCACCCCAAAATCCCATATAGATAGAATGGGATCCAGACACCTGTGCCCAGACTCAGGTGGTACTTGCCATTTGTTAGTTCAGTGAAGAAGTGAGCGTCCGACACCAAAGCATTTTGAATTTAAAGTAATCATTTTATTTCTCCATCAAGACATAAAAAGGAATAAAATCATTGTAAAAAGTTGACAGGTTTCGGCCTCTTGTATACTAACGCCTCTACAAGAGGCTGAAATGTGTCAATCTTTTACAAGGAATCGATTCCATTTTTTGTCTTAACGGATAAATAAAATGTTTCCTTTAAATTCAAGATTTGGTCCTGAACTCTCACTTCTTCCTTCAAAGGTTACCGTGGGGTTCCTTGAGCTCTGGTTGATTGACCTCCTTTTTTTATGGTGGATGCATAGTTCCAGGGCCACTTGGCAGAGTCAGCCTTGTGATTGTTTTAGCGATCTGTTAAGCTGGCCATAGACGGAGGGACTTTGGTTGCAGGAAAGAAAAAATAAAAATCGCTTGATTCCCTCATCAACACAAACAGCGTTTACAAGGGGAATCCCTCCTGCGGAGCTATGGTGTTCTCCCAATAGGGGGGGGCGGGGGAAGCCGTCCCCGCCGGGAGAACACAGTGATTATTGCTAGCGGCTATAAATGTACTGGGCAGGCTGGTTGTACCCAAGTTGATTGATCGATCGACTTGGGTACATTCAGCTTGTCCATGCATGGTTCGAATCTCATCTGGTGCCTGCTGAACTAGCCAAGATTTGAACTGTCAATGGATGGCTTTAGGGTGGCATTCTGGTCAACATTGTTGGGGGGACTTTCCTGCTACCGACCACCAGGAGGATTAACATCACTATTGGAAGGGGGAGTCGCAATAGGCATCTTGACACATAAAGAAATGAACATGTTTTTGCCAGAATTTCCTATTATGCCAATATTTAATTTCTTGCCTAAAGTCTATAAAGGGTGTAATCCCTTAACAGGCAGACCCATAGTGGCAGGTATAGGTTCTTTGAACAAATGATTAGGTCAATGGATTGACCATCAATTACAGCCACTTGTCATGGGTCTTCCTGGTTATTTAAGGGACAATAAGCAATTGCTAATCCAGTTAAATAAGTTCAAATGGAGACATGGGTATAGCTGGGTGACATGTGATGCATTCCTCACTCACTAGGACTACAGGCAGTCTCTTTTTTTCTGTCCAAATTTAGTGGATACTCCTTGGCACATCAGGAATTCATTCTTCTCAGACTGAAATATCTTCACACACACACACACACACACACACACACACACACACACACACACACACACACACACACACACACTTTTTTCATGTTCGATGGGGACTACTACCTGCAGAGATGTGGGGCCTCTATGGGAGCCCGTTTTTCCCCTGTCTCTGGTCAATCTATACATGGGATGGTGGGAGAGGTCCCGCATCTTTGCATGTGGTAGTCCCCTTCGAGCAAATACACTATTTTATGGTCACTACATAGATGACCTGATATTTAAAGTTTCAGAAGAAGCTAATAGTTTGGAAGAGTTGTTGGCTTACCTAAATGACAATGACCTTAATTTGAAGTTTACAGATCACAAAAGTCCAACTTCAATTGATTTTTTTAGATGTCACTCTGAAGGGGGTGGGAGATAAAATTATCACCAGCCTTTTCAGAAAAAACTACAGCAGGGAATGCACTTTTACGAGCAGACTCCAACCATCCAAAACATACACTACGGGGGGATACCAGTGGGCCAATTTTTTCATCTCAAACAAATTTGCAGTAATGATAAAGAATACACACAGGAATCAAAAATCATGTTTTCTCGTTTCAAGGAAAGGGGTTATTCTGACTCCATACTAAACAGAGCGATTAATATCGCTAACAAAACGCCAAGAGAAAAATTGTTGCAAGAAAACCCTGATAGGAAGAAGGTCAACAGGGGAAACAGGGGACCCAAAAGTAATTTATCTGCCTTTTCCTCCACACCAATTTTCTCTACTCCGTTTAGGACGGAATTTTATAAAATCAGGAACATTGTCTCTAAACACTTATTCAATTATCCGATTTATGCAAAGATTCTTGCTGATGAGGTTAAGATTGTGTCTCGCAGAGCTCCTACATTAGGAGGCACTCTTTCACCAAGTAAGTGCCCTAGTAGACATTGGTTGCAGTTTAAAGGCACATTTGGATGTGGACACAATGGTTGTCTTTGTTGCCCCCATATTCTCAGAGGTGACACGGTTCAAGCGACCGCTATTAAAGAGGAAGTAAACCCTGGTGGGCGTTACTTCCTCTTTGTTTCCCTGCAAAGGTAAAGCATAATGGGCTACTATGCATCGCATAGTAGCCCATTATGTGACACTTACCTGCAGGAGAAGCCTGCGATGTCCCCGTCTTCCTCGCTAACAGCGAGTGTCCATTCTTCACCCTTCTTCCTTCCGGAGCCGCGAACTCCGGCTCTGTGACTGGTCGCAGTCGCGTGACGTTGTGTGACGTTACTCCCGCGCATGCGCCCGGGAGCTGCCTTTAACGGCATGACCCGAGCTAGAAACGGCACAGCGTGCCCTTACTAACTCTACTAACTCCGGCGCATGCGCAGAAGAAATCGCCCTGTGACGATTTGCAAATAACTCCTAGACCGTGCAGGTCTGGGAGATATTTCAAGCACCTACAGGTAAGCCTTAATCTAGGCTTACCTGTAGGTTAAAGTGGTTGTAAATGGTTTACAACCACTTTAACAAACAGTCTAACATCACCACGTTTGTGAATTGTAACACGAGGTATCTGGTCTACTTTGTAACATGCCAATCATGTCATATACAATACGTTGGGCGCACTACACTCAGATTGCGTGATCGCTTGTACGATCATTTGTATGACATTCAGAAAGGCCATAATATCAATGTAGCAAATCATTGGAATTTGGTACACCAGAAAAACACTTTGAGTTTAGTGATCCAGGTTGTTGAGAAGATATCTTTGCCAGTCAGAGGGAGGGACAAATTTAGAATATTATGTAAAAGAGGTATACTGGATCTTCTTTTTTAACACCAGAAAACCGGGCGGGGGGATGAATCATGAATGGGATATTTCCCATTTTTATGAGTAATAATGGGTATACTTCCAAGACTAATTTTAGGCCTCATGCACACGAGATGCTGTTAAACGCGCGTTCAGAGGCAGATGGACACTTTTTTCAACTGCCCCTGAATTCATTGTTATCCTATGTGTCCATGTACACAGTTTTTTGGCGTTTTTAGGCAGTTGCGTTTAACCTTGTTTTTCCAGAAGCAAAAAAATGGGTTCAGACGCAAAAGTTTTCCACGTTTCAGACGCCAAACGCCGGTACATCGTTTAGCCGCGTTTGCGTTTATAAGCGTTTTTTACTCAAATGCAAATATGGAGGCCTTTAATTATCTATAATAGCCGTATGTTGGAGAGTAGTATGCTGTCAGCCAATGACATCCGACTGAAAGACATCTAAACCGTTGGCATAGGGTTATATAGAATGTCTATTGAGCCACCCTTGCATATTAATTTTGGATGGAACAGACAGATAAACGGTTCCCAAAAGACTAGATCGAATGTTTCTATACATATGTCTTTGACAGTTTCTTCCTGACATGATTACGTCTATCTGCTTCCTTGCATGTATTCATTCCTTCTAGAGTTTATGTTGGAATATGTGTGTTTGATAGGTGATCTTGATATCTGCAGGAGGTATATTGCATATATGTACCTAATTGATTGAATCATAACCATGAACATGTTGTTTGCGGCTGAAAGTTTGATCTGCATGCTGTCATTAGGTTATTAGCAGTGTTTTTATGCTGTGCTGTACGATGGGAATCCTGATTGCCTGTGGGGTTTTATGACAGAATTTGGTTTTACCTACCCATGCATGTGCAAGAGCAATATTTATATATATTTTTCTTCTTATATATTTTTATAGGTTTACATGAGAATTCTAATGCTAGGTATGCACGGGTCATTCTGCCGGGAAACTCCACAGGCACTTTTATCAAAGTACATATACATATATGCACACATATTTTTTTAATTTTTTTGTTTTTAGAAAACTTTCTTGAGTGGGATATTTTCTACCTGTTTAGGTTGTTTAACTACTTCAATACCGGGCATTTCCTCTCCCTTCCTGCCCAATTTTCAGCTTTCAGCGCTGTCAAACTTGAATGACAATTGCGCGGTCGTGCGATGTTGTACCCAAATTAAATTTCGATAATTTTTTTCCCCCACAAATAGAGCTTTCTTTTGGTGGTATTTGATCACCTCTGCGTTTTTTATTTTTTGCGCTATAAACAAAAAAAGAGCGACAATTTTGGAAAAAAAAAAACAAAATTGTTTTTTACTTTTTACTATAATAAAATATCCCAATTTTTTTTTTTTAAACAACTTTTTTCTTCAGTTTAGGGCGATATATATTCTTCTACATATTTTTGGTAAAAAATTTTTTTTTTGCAATAAGCGTATATTGATTGGTTTGCGCAAAAGTTATAGCGTCTACAAAATAGGGGATAGATTTATGTCATTTTTATTTATTTTTTTACTACTAATGGCGGCGATCCGTGATTTTTATCGTGACTGACATATCGGATACTTTTGACACTATTTTGGGTCCATTGACATTTATAAAGCGATCAGTGCTATAAAAATGCACTGATTACTGTATAAATGTCACTGGCAGGTAAGGGGTTAAACAAGGGTTAAATGCGTGTCCTAGGGGGTAATTCTAACTGTGGAGGGAGGGGACTGATGAGAGGAGGAGACTGATCGCTGTTCCTATATACAAGGAACATACGATCAGTTCTCCTCTCCCCTGACAGGACATGAATCTGTGTGTTTACACACACAGATCCACGTCCCTGCTCTGTGATGAGCAATCGCGGGTGCCCGGCGGACATCGCGGCCGCCGGGCACGCGCATTGGGTCCCCAGTGATGCGCCGAGCGCTCTCCACATTGCCTGGAAGCCAAGGACGTCATATGATGGCCGCCCGGAGGGACGAAGGGTTCCCGCTGCCGTCATATTACAATACGGTGGTAGGCAAGTGGTTAATTATGTCAAGCATGCATCATCGTTACATTTTTGGTCTTTATTTATAGATCTTTTGTGGGTTTGGCTTGTTTGTCTTTATTTTTGTCTGAAGAGTTAACCTTGTGATCATGTGAGAGAGAAGTTCAGCTGACCCACTTTTACACCAACTGAGAGCATTGTGTCACCTGTAGTCAGTGTGCACCATGCCTAATTACAACAATTTACGGTTTTGTTTGCTTGCATATATATATGTCTTTGTCATTATTTTGAAACATAGCTATGAAAAAGCACCTGCTATAATGGTGCGAAACGCGTCAGTGGTTTTATCCTTGCTGCATGGATTTATTATAGCAATAAAGAATTAGTTTTCATTGGAGTGCGGCCATCCGGACCTTTTTGTTCAATTTTTACCGACCACCAGTGTAAGGGACATTTTTCCCACTGACCCACAATGAATTGGTTTCAGGTTCCCCAATACCTGAAAATTATACAAGGAGTATTGACTTAATTTGACTTAATTTGCTATAAGCATGTTACAGATTAACGACCTGAGTATTAGGGCTGGGCGATTTTCTCAAAAAAAATCTGCGATTTTTAAAAAAAAAAACCTCGATTCATGATTCGAATGAAGTTTTTTTTTTTTTTGGCACCGCGCCGGTCCTGAGGCGCTGCGGGCAGGAGTTTTTAGGCGAGGCCGCGGCTTCGGCCTAGTCCGCGGCGTCCGGCCTCGCGGACTAGGCCTCACCTAAAAACTCCTGCCCGCAGCTCCTCAGGACTGGCGCGATGTCAGCGCCGGTCCTGGGGAGCTGCAGGCAGGAGTGTTTAGGCGAGGCCGCAGCTTCGGCCTAGTCCGCGGCGTCCGGCCTCGCGGACTAGGCCGAAGCCGCGGCCTCGCCTGAAAACTCCTGCTCACAGCTCCTCAGGACCGGCGCGGTGAAAAAAAAAAAAAAAAAAAATCTAAAAAAAAATCGATTTGCTTAAATTTTGAATCGATTTGACCTCTCAACTCGAATCAAGATTTAAGTCGATTTTTTCCCCAGCCCTACAGGAGTATTAGATTTTTTTTTTTCAGAAGGCATTTGGCAATGTCCCAGTATTCCTCTCATGGCAGGTTTCTTTAAAGACCGACCCTGGCAATGATGGTAACAGATATGCGAGTCTACAGTTAGCAGTGGTGCTCCAGAACAGAATTGTAATAGAGAACTAGAAAACTAGGTCAGCAAGTCTCTAGCTTGTAAAGCCAGGATCAAAATGACCTGCAATGGCAGCTCCTAAATTTCTATCCTCACAGGTTACCTTAAAAGTGGACCTAACGTCCTCCTTTGGCAGGACATATACTATACTAAAAGTGGACCTAACATTAGATATACGGTATTTATACATGTTATGTACATGCATGCTAAGTAGTGTGTAAATGTGACAGGTATTTATTACCTTTGATAGAGTTTACAGTGCTGCCACTGACAACGTCTCCATCTACTTTTCTATCTAGAAGGGCACAGCCATCTTTGTTCAGATATCATCAATAAGTAGGCAGCATCTACTTCCTGGACTGAGATACCAGCTCAAGGATGACCCAACCATATAAACCCTGGTGCCTGTGCAGTTTTGGCTGTGTTCACCAATTTCTGATGAACATTAGCACCCTGATCACTGAAGAAGTGGAGACTGAGAAAATGCTTCCTCCTGCCTGCAGCAGACTGATGACATCATCTCAGCCTAGGCACAGTCACTGGGCTGGCATGCAAGGATTGCTTTGTAATGATAAAAGGTGGAGCTTTTTGAAAAATGAAAAATATATAATGTGACATGTTATGAATGGATTCATGCATACTTGCAAAGTTACTACATCATAATATTACATTACCTTATCTTAAAGGGAAACTATAGTCCTTTTTAGATATAAAAGGGATCAAATTAGTGTAAATAATCTTATCAGTGTGTGTTAATAGATGAAAAAAACCTTCTTTCTATGTACAGTATATAATTGCATACGCATTAGGAGGCAGGCAGCTTTGCTCCCCTCATTTGCATTTCCTTGGTGTAATTATCCTCAGGTAATAAACCTAAGGTAGGTAGGTAGGGGGTTGTCTCCACTGGAAGAAAAGGCAGTTTTGGGCATCCCCCCCCCCAAAAAAAAAGCGTCAATGTGAGACAGCCTTACAACTTTCCAATCCAAGAGCAGTCACACCTTAAAAACCTGCGCTATAACACTTAAAAAAGGGCATGCACGATCGGAATTTCCGACAACACAATCCGATCGCACATTTTCCACCGGAAAATCCGACCGTGTGTACAGGGCATAAAGGAAGACAGGGAAGGTAGGCGAGTGTTATGAAAAGGGGTGATGCTGGTGCTCTCGGGTAGGCACAGGAGGTAGGTGACAGCTATAACAAGACAGTTAGAAAAGACAGGTAGGTATTTAAAAACAGATAAGGTAGGTAGGTATCCCCAGGTAGAGTGGCAAGTTAGGTGACAGATATAAAGCACAGGTGATGTTGGTAACCCCCTAGGAAGACAAGGGAGGTAGGTGGCAATTATAGGTCAAGGGTGAAGTTGTTGTCCCCAAATAAACAGTAGAAGTAGGTGACAGATATAAATCACAGGTGAGATTGGTGTCCTGAGGTAGACAAAGGACATAGGTGACAGTTATAAAGCACAGGTGAGATTGGTGTCCCTTGAGTAGATAGGGGAGGTAGGTGACAAACATAAAACGCAAGTGAGGCTGGTGTCCCCAGGTAGACAAACAAGGTAGGGGTCAGTTTCAAAGCACAAGTAAGGTTGGTTCCTTCAGGAAGACAGAGGAAGTAGGTGACAGTTATAAGGCACAGGTTGGTGTCCCCATGTAGACAGGCAAGGTAGGGGACAGTTATAAAGCACCAGTAAAGTTGGTGTCTCCGAGGTAGACAGAGTAAGTAGGTGACAGTTAAAAAGCACAGGTGAGATTGGTGTCCCCAGGTACACAGGCAAGGTAGGTGACAGATATAAAGCACAGGTGAAGTTGGTGTCCTCAGGTAAATAGAGGATGTAGGGGACAGGTCTAAAGCAAAGGTGAAGTTGGTGTCCCCAGGTAGACAGAAAATGCAGGTAACAGATATAAATCACAGGTGAAGTTGGTGTCCTGAGGTAGACAAAGGACATAGGTGACAGTTATAAAGCACAGGTGAGGTTGGTGTCTCTAGGTAGACAGGCAAGGTAGGTGACAGATATAAAGCAAAGGTGAAGTTGGTGATCAGAGGATTGAGGGGACAGTTCTAAAGCACAGGTAAGGTTGGTGTCCCATCGGCATACAGGGGAGATAGGTGACCAACATAAAACACAGGTGAGGTTGTTGTCCCTAGGTAGACAGGCAAGGTAGGGCGGTTATAAAGCACGTGTAAGGTTGGTGTTCCCTTGATAGATAGGGGAGGTGGTTGAAAGCCATTAAACACAGGTAAGGTTGTTGTCCCTGGGTAAATAGACAAGGTAGATGACAGATAAAAAGCACAGGTGAGGTTGATGTCCTCAAGTAGATAGGGAAGATAGGTGACAGTTATAAACCAAGGGTAAAGTTGGTGTCGACAAGTGAACAGAGGAGGTAGGTGAGAGTTATACAGCACAGGTGAGGTTGGTGTCCCCAATAAGTAGAGAAGGTACAGTAGGTGATAGTTATAAAGCACAGGTGAGGTTGGTGTTTCCAGATACTGTAGATAGTCAAGGTTGCTGACAGATATAAAGCACATCGGGTAAGTGCCCGCCAGCTAGATTGAAGCAGGCGACCAGCACAGGTGAGTATATGCAGGTATCTTCAGGTAGGTGGGGGGGGAAGGGGCCAGTACCAGGGGACACACCTCAGCCTATCACGTAGTAATTAAGAACGGATGTCAAACTGGTCAGGAGAGAAAAACGGGTGTTCTGCTGAATTCAGTACAGGATGTGCTGGTCAGGTACGAAGAATGGTGGGTGGAAACAATGAATTACAGGTATGGAATGGGGAAGCCTGCAGACAAAGAGTACCTGTCATTTGTCCATGTGACACCATTGAGACCAGGGATCACTGGCATCAACAGCTACAGTGAGGTTTAAGAGAATAAACTGGCCACAAATGGGCACATCTACCATCAGCCACAATAAAGTGCCCTCTATCTTCATTGTAAGGGCAGTAAATGTTCTTCCACACTGAAAGGCACCATAGTGGTTTAGTGGTTAGAATTCTTGCCTTGCAGAACTGGGGTCATGGGTTTAATCCACAACAGGAACACTAGCTGCATGGAGTATTGGTGGGTTCTCTTTCTGACAGCCAAAAAACATACTGGTAGCTTTTCCATAAATTATTTCGGGGCCAGTATGACTGTGGAAAGGTTGTTAGATGGCTAGCTCCTTTAGGCTGGGATTGATGAGAAGGTTTCAGAATTCTATATGCATAATGTCAAATTTACAGAAGATAAAAAAATATTTTACTTTTGGATGCAATTTTTTCCAAGTGGATTTTAAGGGTTTATTACACATACACGATTTAATGTAGGATACACAAGTGGGAACACCTATATATAAATGTACCTACCTGTGTTCATGCTTTCAAATATCATTTTCCTCTCCTGCACCTCCTGTTGGGGTCCACGGTCATACGTGCCCATCACTTTGCCCTGCTCCACCAGGTCTTGCTCTCTTTGGGTCTCCAGCTGGATCTCTCTTTGCATCTGGGCCCCAGCCAACTGGCGCTCTTTACCCGGCAACGCCACCGGCTCCATCACCATCGTCTTCCGGCGCACCTCCACCAGCTCTGGCTCCCCAACGTGCACGCTGATGCCCCTTTCCTGGCGCAGCGTCATCTCTCTTTCCATGGTCAGGCGGATCTCTCTTTCTATGGGGGTCTCAGTGGTCAGGGTGACCCCATCTTCTACCATCTCCCTGTCCTTCATGTCTGGTGCACCTGGACACGGTTCCTTCTCAGGCACTGTCCCTTGCTGTGTGTCTCTCTGCTCAGCTGTGTCTGCCCTCACCTCACTGCCAGTGCAAATAAGAGGCAGCCACTCCTTCTCCCGGCATGCTGCTGGGTGTCCTGGATCTGCTGTCCCCTCCCTGCTGGGGACAGTCACCAGATCAGGTGTCACTTCCCCGTGTGCTCCCTCACCTGAGGCCTTTACCTGTCTACCTGCTTCCACTTCAGGAGCTGTTTCCTGCTCAGTAAAACTGGCTGTGACCCCTTCTAGTCCTACCTGTTGTCTACCTGTCTGTCCTGGAGAACCTGTCACCTCCCTCTCCTCACATACCTCCTGCACAGTTATGTCATAAGACACCTGAGCCTGTACGCCTGTCCCCGGCACAGCTGCACCTGTCTCCTCTAATGTCACCTGTTCGTGGTCGGGGATTGTTGTCCTGCCTGCACAGGAATGTCCCCCCTCCCCTGTCATCTCACTGCCGGAATCTGTACATTCTTTGAATACCGGTGCCTGATTGTCAGTCTGTGCTTCACCTGCATTGGTGCCTTGTGCTGTCACCTCTGTCACTATGTTTTTTACCAGGGTGTCTATCCATGCCTCGCCTGCTTCAGTTACCTGTGTGCTTACACTCTCATACATGCCAGTACCTGTCCCCTCTGTAGGATAGGAGCTTACATCCTCTTCTGTTGTCACTTGTAGACCTAGCTCTTGACTTGCTGACTTATTGGTCACCTGACTTGTTTCTTCTGATACCTGCAAAGAAGTCTCCCCTACTGACTCCCTTTCTGCCTCTTTAACAGGGGTCATCATTACCGATACATACACAGCGGCCTCTTCTTCTGGTACCTGTGCAGTGCCCTCTGCCGACGGCACTTGCACAGCAGGTTCCCCTTCTGACACCTGCACAGTGGTCTCCTCTGCTGACACCTGGGTAGTGGTCTCCCCTCCTGACACTTGCACAGGGGGCTCCCCTCCTGGCACCCGCACAGGGGGCTCCCCTCCTGGCACCCGCACAGGGGGCTCCCCTCCTGGCACCCGCACAGGGGGCTCCCCTCCTGGCACCCGCACAGGGGGCTCCCCTCCTGGCACCCGCACAAGGGGCTCCTCTCCTGGTACCCGCACAAGGGGCTCCTCTCCTGGTACTTGCACAAGGGGCTCCTCTCCTGGTACTTGCACAAGGGGCTCCTCTCCTGGCACTTGCACAAGGGTCTCCCCTCCTGGCACGAGCACAAGGGTCTCCCCTCCTGGCACGAGCACAAGGGTCTCTTCTCCTGGCACCTGCACAAGGGTCTCCCCTTCTGGCACCTGCACAAGGGTCTCCCCTCCTGGCACCTGCACAAGGGTCTCCCCTTCTGGCACCTGCACAAGGGTCTCTCCTCCTGGCACCTGCAGAAGGGTCTCTCCTCCTGGCACCTGCACAAGGGTCTCCCCTCCTGGCACCTGCACAAGGGTCTCCCCTCCTGGCACCTGCACAAGGGTCTCCCCTCCTGGCACCTGCACAAGGGTCTCCCCTCCTGGCACCTGCACAAGGGTCTCCCCTCCTGGCACCTGCACAAGGGTCTCCCCTCCTGGCACCTGCACAAGGGTCTCCCCTCCTGGCACCTGCACAAGGGTCTCCCCTCCTGGCACCTGCACAAGGGTCTCCCCTCCTGGCACCTGCACAAGGGTCTCTTCTCCTGGCACCTGCACAAGGGTCTCTTCTCCTGGCACCTGCACAAGGGTCTCTTCTCCTGGCACCTGCACAAGGGTCTCTTCTCCTGGCACTTGCACAAGGGTCTCTTCTCCTGGCACTTGCACAAGGGTCTCTTCTCCTGGCACTTGCACAAGGGTCTCTTCTCCTGGCACTTGCACAAGGGTCTCTTCTCCTGGCATCAGCACAAGGGTCTCCCCTTCTGACTCAGCGGTCTTTTCTATTGCTGCACTCGCCTCTCCCGTTCTGTTTATATCTGCCCCATCTTCCTCTATTTGCACCTCTTTTTCTCCAGCCTCCAGTAACACCGAATCCAACTTCTCAATAGTCTCTGAGAGCTCTCTGTCATTCCTTTCATTCTCTTCTTCTTCTCTGCTCTTCTCCTGGCTCTCCTGCCCTTGCCTGGTTGTTTCTTGCCCGGTCTTGCCTAAAGCTGCCCCAACTGTCCCCCATTCTGGTCCCTGTCCCTCTGCAACAATCTCTGATATGGTTGCATGTGTCTCTGGTTCCCCCTTGTGTTCATTCTCATGTATTGCACTGCCACTTGTGTTATTTCGCTCAGCAGCCATTAGAATTCTCAGAACCAAATCTGTAACAAAGAAAATAGAACCTTTATTAAAGGTTTAATTTTAGTGTGTAGTAAGTTTGATTAATTGATTATCTATGAAAGGGAACCAATATAATATTTGCACTGGGCTATAATTTTGAGCTTTTGCATTTAAAAGTTGTTTTTGCTTTGATTTTTACATTTTACTTGCTTGCTGTTCCATATTTCCATAATTAGCCCCCCCCCCCCTCGGTAACTGTCTGACACTGCAAACAGTATCCCTGATGAAACATACCTCCCGAGTTTTCATTGTTAGTGGCTAAGTGGTTGGCACCTCTGCCTGGCAGTGCTAGGATTGACGGTTCAAATCCCAACCATGACACTACCTGCATGGAGTTTGCATGTTCTCCCTGTGCCTGTGTGGGTTTCCTTTCACACTCTAAAGACATGCTGGAAGTTCAATGGGCTCCCGTCTAAGGGCCCCTTTGACATTGATCTGTTTTTGGGGTAAAAAAAAAAAAAAAGTAGAAAAATTTATTTCTTTTAATCCAATTGAATTTTTCACACCAGTGTGCTGCGATGTGTTTTTAAAAATCTTGCATCTTTGGTGTGTTCTTCAAAAGAGTGCACCAAAAACGCATCTCCCATTGATTACTATAGAGAACACATCAAAAAGCACACCTGGGGTGCATTTTTTTTTGTCTTGTGTCCAAGTTTGAGCCCTGGTTCAAAAAAATTGCATGGTGCATGTTTTCCTTCTAGGTGCATTTTAAAAAGGTGCAGGAACCCTTTTCCTGCATGAAACGCAGGCACAGCAGCCTATTCAATTTAATGGGCTGCAGTGCCTGCACAAAAGCGGCTTGCAGAGCTGCTTAGATGGAAACCTAGCTTTAGATTGTCTTGAGGGTAGGGACTGATGTGAATGTACAATATATGTAAAGGCGCGGTGTAAATTGTTGGTGATATATAAGTGTCAGCAATAAATAAATAAATAACATTCATTTCAAGAAAAGATATTATGAACAGTGAACAAATAAAATGTAAAAAACAAAATGTATAGGCTGCCTTTGCTGATCTCTCCTAAAAATACTTACTGATACAACGCTATTAATGTTGCATCACTTACCTGGAACAAGTATGCAAATCTGGATTTTTTACTTTGCTCTAGCCTCTTCTATGGTATGGTGGTTCCAGGGCAACAATCAAATTGTGCTGACGCCGAAGCCAGCCAGGTAAGTTTCGTAAGGAGGACAGCAATGGCAGACTCAGGTGTATTGGTGTATGCCAGTTCTTCTAAAATTTTATGAAATTTAGCAGAGCCCAATTTTTTTTTTTTTAAACTCCCATTGGTTCTGGGACCCAAAATCAAGGTTGGCTGGATTGCTAAGGCCAGATAGGTCTTATAGAAAACAATGTCTTGGGAGATACTCACACACCCACTAGAGTACTAGAGCGGCGGTCTCCAAACTGCGACCGGGGGCCGGATGTGGCCTTTTGTTTGCTATTATCTGGCTCTCGGGACACTATTTAATCCACTGACACTAGCAGGGGAGTGCAACCCCCCCACTGACACCAATAATGGGGCACAATTCCTCCAAATGATACCAATAATGGGGCCCAATGATGGGGCACGACTCCTCTGGGCCCCATTGTTGGCGTCATTGAGAGGACTTGTGCCCCGTCATTGGGCCCCATTATTGGTGTCATTGGGAGGAATTGTGGACCATCATTGGTATCATTGGGCCCCATTGGGAGGAATTGTGCCCCATTGTTGGCGTCATTGGGAGGAATTTTGCCCTCTCATTGGGCCCCATTGTTGGTGTCATTGGGAGGAATTGTGGCCCATCATTGGTATCATTGGGCCCCATTGGGAGGAATTGTGCCCCATTGCTGGCATCATTGGGAGGAATTGTGCCCTGTCATTGGGCCCCATTGTTGGTGTCATTGAGAGGAATTGTGTCCCATCATTGGTATCATTGGGCCCCATTGTTGGCATCATTGAATGATACCAATGATGGGACACAATTCCTCCCAATGACACCAACAATGGGGCCCAATTCCTCCCAATTATGTCAACATAGGGGCCCAATGATACCAATGATGGGGCACAATTCCACCCAATGACACCAACAATGGGGCCCAATGACATGGCACAATTCCTCCCAATGGGGCCCAATGATACCAATGTAGCAAGGTCCCAGGCCTCCTTCAGTCTAATGAGAACCTCCAGGGCCCAAAGACAGCTGACATCCTTCTGTATATGGTGGGTTGCAAGGCATAGTGGGTGTAATGCAAGGTAGATTCATGGGTGCCAAACACTTCTTGACTGCAAAGAGATTTTATTTCTTTTAAACAAAACATTGGGAGAGAGGGTTAGGGCCAGGACACCCTTAGCAGTTGCAACTTCAATTGCAGACTCTGAGACTTCTACAGGAGGACAGCCATGCATGGAAAGGCATCCAGCAAGACATCACATCTGCATGTGTAGGAATGCTGTCTCCCAGTCTCTCTCACTAGACTAGATGAATCACGGCCACTAAATTCCTTGAGCTCCTCCAATCTTCACGGTGGTATCTTCCTCAAGCTTCACCCCTGCTTCTCTGCTGGGTCCCTAGCTTGGCGCTCCAGATACTTCTCAAGCTTCACCCCGCTGGCCTGCTAGGTCCCTGGCTTGACACACAAGGCTGCTCTGCAAGCGTCACCTCTACTGACTGGGTCCCTGGCTATATATATATATATATATATAGATACCCGCTAAAGTTTCCGGATTCTTTACCGTCCCCGGTTGGTGAGAATAGTGCTCTGGTACTTGCTTCAGCTACTCACTGTGGTCCCTGGTAATAAGGTGGATGGTTCCTTAGTGGCGACAGCTTCCCCTCTACCTCCGACCACGACAGGTTCTCCTGCCGGCAGAACCGTCACATCTAGTTGGACTGCAAGCCGCAATCCCAACCCTACGCTGCTCTCTTGCTTCTGGATAGGTCCTCAGACAGCCTAGCAGCCAGATGTCCCCGGGATAGGCCCAAACTCTGGCCTAGCAGCCCGGGCAATACAACACACATCCACCCAGACAGCCGTCCAGGTGGCACCAAACACTGATCACCTGACTCCACCCAAATATATAGGTTCTCCCAGCAGGCCAAGGGATTTAAAAAAAAAACCCTACCCATTGGCTGAGACACCTCATATATCCATAATCTGACCTTGCAGTGCCCTTGTCTTATCTAATGCTACCAAGTACCCGGCCACCTAGTGACAAAAGTGCAGCAATCACAGGCTTAGAGTGAAATCAATTGGTCCTCGACAATTAGCCAAGGTTAGCTATACCTGGCAGGAAAATTTAGGAGCAATCCTGCCTAAACACCAGGGTGCTACACCAATGATGGGGCACAATTCCATCCAATGTTGGGGCACAATTCCTCCCAATGACACGGCAACATTTCTCTTACTGACACCAAAGATTGGACATTGTTAACTCCCACTGATTCTGGGACATTTTCTACTCCCATTGGCCACAGTCCAGCCCCCTTAAAGTCTGAAGGACAGTAAACTGGCCCTTTGTTTAAAAAGTTAGGAGACCCCTGTACTAGAGAGTGATGTGAATACACTAAAGGGCATATTTAAAAAGCAGTGAATCTGACATTGACCAAACATTCCCCGCAGGTAAATCTTCCGGGTGCATGTATCTTAAATGATAGTGATTAACTCACCACTCAGGGAATGACTGATGAAAGTCACATTCACTGATTTGTGATTATGCTGGAGATTCTTTTTAGGTAACATGTAGATTTTCTGCACTTGGGCTCCCCCTGCTGTTGCCTTCTATTGCTGTCAGTAGTTGTCAGTGACATTTAGGTCAGTGACCTTCTACAAAATCAGGTCATCAGGGGCCTCTACAAACCTTTATGAAGTTGTGACAACATAGGTGCCCAGAGACCGAGACCGATTATGGTTGGATTCCAAAGCTATAGTACATGGATGGGGAGAGTGCAGTCTCAGTAGACACTACCTGACTAATTTTGGAGAGGGAATCTATCAATGTTGCTTTGCTGAGCCACATCTATTGAGGACTTTAGATAGGCTGGCTCTGATAGCGTAAATGTGGCCACTGTTGGCGTTCTTATTCATGCTACAGTCGTTCTTTGGAACAATTTATTTTTAACGTTTCCACTTTTGCTTTTTGGCTGCATTCTTGGGGAAACCCAAACAGTACAAAAACAACAAGGTGAACTCTCTACCATTGTTTTCATTAGTAGAACATGCAAACCAGATGCAAAATGCATTGAAACTGTGAGCAGTTAAGTGCAATGGGGAAAACAGCCTTCAGTACTCACCCATTATCCAAACAGCTTGATAAAGGGGGAGATTTTCTCAAACTGGAGAGTACAACATCTGGTGCAGCTCTGCATAGAAACCAATCAGCTTCCAGGTTTTTCTGTCAAAGCTTAATTGAACAAGCTGAAGTTAGAAGCCGATTGGGTGCCATGCACAGCTGTACCTGATTTTACACTCTCCATTTGTAGAAAATCAATCCCAAAGTTTAGAATTATGGCAAAAAAGGTCAAAAGCACATGCAAGATAAATGCACCTAAAAGCAAACTGTATATGCTAATCTACACAATGTGATGCATTTTTAAAATAATTTTACAATAAGATCCTGCCAATGAATGGCACAGACTCCACCATAGGCATAAGAAATAATGAAAGTAATAGCGGAGTGGAAATACTATTTCGTCAAGGCAAACCTCTACACCGCACAGGAGAAAAGAGTTTACATACAGATTAAGTGGGGGTTTTCTGTAAGAGAAGTGCTCCCTGCATTTTTTTTTTTTTTTGCACCCCAGTTGGCTTTCTTCTGTATACAGGGGTTTGGGTGTGGGGGTTTGATAGACTTAGCATACCAGAGCAGTCCTAAGCTTTAGAAGCAAGGGAATTCCTCAAAGCTGGGTGGTTTGGGGCTGCACACAGGACAGGGTCTACATTTACACAGGATGGTGGAGAACAGCATATTATGAAGGTTCCATCTGAACACAGGGTTGAGATAACAGCTGAGAAGGGAGGTGTGGTGCAGAGGGATGGGAGTCCTTCACATCTGGGTCCTGAGAGGTCTATAAGCAGAGTGGTGGGGTGCAGATAGATTTGAGTCTTTCACAGAAGTGGCGTTCTAGGTGTACTGGGAGGAGGTTTGTACACAGGGATGTGTAATGCAGAGGGATTGGAGTCCTTCACTCTTGGGGAGAAACCTTCTGCACACAGAAGTGGAGGCCTGGGTGTGCTAGGAAGAGGTTTGTATGTGGGGTGCAGAGGGATTGGAGTCCTGCACACAGAAGTGGAGGTCTACATTTACTGCGAGGAGGTCTGTACATAGAGTGAGGGGGTTCAGAAGAATTGGAGTCCTTCACCCTTGGGCAGGAAGTTTCTGCACATGGAAGTGGAGGTCTGGGTGTATTGGGAGGAAGTCCGTTTCACAGAGTGGTGGGGCGCAGAGGGATTGAAGTCCTTTACTTTTGGGGAAAAATCTTCTGCACACAGAAGTGAAGGTCTAGGTATACTGGGAGGAAGTCTGTACAAAGGGAGGCATGGTGCACAGGAATTGGAGTCTTTCACTCTTGGGGAGAAATCTTCTGCACACAGAAGTGGAGGCCTGGGTGTTCTAGGAAGAGGTCTGTATGCAGGGTGACGGAGTGCAGAGAGGCTGAAGTCCTTCACTCTTGGGGAGGAACCTTTCTGAACACAGAAGTGGAAGTCTAGTTTTAATGCAAGGTGGTCTGTACATAGACAGGTAGGGTTTGGAAGAATTGGAGTCCCTCACCCTTGAGGTCTGGGTGTACTGGGAAGACATCTGTACACAAGGTGGTGGGATGCAAGGGGATTGTAGTCCTGTACCCTATAGGAGGAACCTAAAGTGAAGTGGGAGTCCAGGTTCACTGTGAAAGTTTTGCACATTGTAGAAGAGACAGTGCTATCTTGTGGAATGTGGTGGGTTGTATGGAGTATTTTAGGGTCCTAGCAAAATTTTGATCTAAAACATATAATGATGTCTTACCTCTTCTCTTACAATTCCTCTCTAGAATTCAGGTGCCTGTCAAACAGGATAAAACCAATAATCATCAAACAAAGCTTGGCAGAAGAAAGAGATCAATGCCTATAGAGATGAGCTATGCAGACACTGAACACACAGTTCGGTACAATGACCGAGTTACAGAGTGAATGGAAGTACTTATTAACCAGCTGACCCTGAAACAAACTTTTACTGGTGCCGAGTGACCTGATGATTAGTGACTTGCCAACCATTATGGAGCTTCAGTTTGCTGACTAGGATCCCAGCCAGAGCATGCTGGGATTTGTGGTTCTACCAAAATAAGCCAACTCTAATAGCTAGAATGACACAGTTTTGCTACTGCCCTGTGAGAAGCCAAGGTTGGAGACACTCAAGACCATTGTATCAGACAGTAATCAGGCAGACTAAACGCAAACACAGACTGGAGATAAAGGTACATTTTTCCATAGTGTTTCAGAGTTTTCACAGCTGCTATTTAGGAGTTGCGTTTGGCAGGTGGTAGCACGCACCAAAAGCAACAGGGGCTTTAATTCCTGCTGTGGCATGTGTACCCCTATTGGCTGCTGCCTCACCAGCTAAAGTGAGTGAGGATTGGGAGCGGTAAATCTGCGACTCAAACACAGGGTTTTACCACCCCCCAAAAATATGCATGAATGAGCCCTATGGGTGCAGCTGCGGAATGCAACTAAGGGCTCATTCACAAGTGCAGCCGGCACTGCCGCTCCTCTAAAAAGTGATCCGAGTGTGTTTGACAGGTGGTGAGGAGGCGATATGTTGCCTCCTCATCACCTGATTTAAACCCATGATAGCCATGCAATGCACACGATTGTGACATGGTAGTATGCAAATTAGAGGTTTAAATCAGGTGTGAGGAGGCGACACTGTGCCCGGTAAATCTTTGACTTCTCCCATGTTGTTCAGGTAGATCTCCACCTCTATAAGGTTGCCTACCCCTGCTCTATGCACACTGTCAACAAGAGGAATGGCATTTTAATTCAGACAGCCCAATCTTTTTCAGATTAGATCATCTGGCTAGTTAGTAAATACTGGACAACTACGGCCAGATTTGCAGGAAGTCATGCATAAACCCCGGTAGATATTATTGTACAAATTATCATACAAATGACTTTTTTGTCCCAACTGCCTGATGAAAATTAATTTGGGCAAGAGAGCTTATTACAGCCCATGCAAAAGCTTATTAATAGCATGTGTATGTAGCGGTGCCCCCGTAGGAGTCACTGAGTGTTGTGGCTCACCTGTCACCCTGCCCAGCCCGGCATTTAATCCTTAGTCACTCCAAGGCAATGAACACTCCATGTGCTTGTTTTTGTTTATTTTATTGAGGGAATTTAACTTGGATGGGGTAAGGGAATTATGAGATGTATATCAATCATTTGGGGAATGTATATCATTCGGGACAACTATGTACACTTTTCTATGCAAGTTACTACTTCAGTCTCCTCCAGCACTTTCCTTGCTTGCAGACTATTCCGCTTCCATCCTCTTGCACAACTCTTAATCCTCAGGACCAGCTAACACGTGTAAGGTTAGGCCTGCTACTGGCTCAGCCAGGCCTCAGAAACTGCCCTTTGCAGGCAGGAACCGCGGGTTCCTATAGTGCAGCAAAAACATAGAAAGTCTCCAGTGCTAGCTATCCTACATATGGACTACTGCTCCCAGTCAGTCCTCTTCAGGTCCTGCCAGCCCTCCTGGCTGCAGCTACCCGACTCCACTGCCTGTGACATCACAGTCCTCTCCACTGGCTCTGCACCCATCAAAGACTGCATGCTCCCAGTCCTCCTCAGGTATGCCTCCCCAGTCCTCCCGACTGTTATTGTCACTCACCAGCCCTCCTGGCTGCAACCGGTGGTTCCCTCCTGAAGACTTACCCGGCAGTACTAGCTCCTGCTGCCCTCTCACTCCTCCTGTCCAGAACCTTCACATTATCTTAAGAGGCTCTGTCCTGCACCCGATCTCCAGGCCCAAGTCCCCCCGTCCCCCTCCAGACTGGTGAGCTCCTTCAAAGGCCCCTGCAGCTTAGTACTCCATCTTCAGTTCTTCCAAATAAACAAGCCTGCCTAAATGTACCTACTCTACAGAACAGAAATCCTATTCTAGCACCTACCTAAGTAGAGGGTGCTACATTTAGAATACCCTGATATGGCAAATAATAATACTGTGTATGGCCACCTGAAAGTTGCCCATATATAGGATGAAAAAGGATAGTGATATGGACCTTTTTAGCACAATTGTGCAACAGTCTTTCTGTATGTAAATGGTAAATTAGACTGGCATTGTTAGTGATCAGGTAGGTTGGAACTTTTCATCTAATATTGTTGTTATCACTGCTGAGAAATAATAAAAAAAAATTATATATAATAAATATAAACATTTTCCATGAATGGTGACTGAATGGCAAATCTTCAGAGGGTCTGATTGTTCCTGAATGATCAGATCCCTCCATATGTGATCAGATCTCTTTAATGCCGCGTACACACGACCAGACTTTATGGCATACTTGGTCCTGTGGACCGGAGTCCATCGGACAATTCGATCGTGTGTGGGCTCCAGCGGATTTTTTTCCCCAAAAGTTTGACGTAGCTAGAAATTAAACATGTTTCAAATCTTTTCGACGGACTCGAGTCCGGTCGAAAAGTCCGCTCGTCTGTATGCTAGTCCGACGGACAAAAACCGACGCTAGGGCAGCTATTGGCTACTTGCTATGAACTTCCTTGTTTTAGTCCAGTCGTACGTCATCACGTACGAATCCGTCGGACTTTGGTTGATCGTGTGTAGGCAAGTCCGTTCATTCGGAAAGTCCATCGAAAAGACCACCGGACAAATTCTGCTGTAAAGTTCACTCGTGTGTACGCGGCATTACAGTACTATGGAGCTGGATATTTTCTTTTTGGGTGGCTTTCCCAGTGCTCAGCTTTCATAGGTCATGTGCAAGCTAAAATGCTGTTTTTTATTTTCCTTGCATGTCCCCCTCGGATCTACAGCGACTGCAGTTTCAAGTGCACTTTTAGTGCAATTTCAAGTGCACGTTGCACTTGTAGTTTGCACTTGCAGTGCAAAGTGGATTTGCCTTTCGTAAATAACCCCCCATATATTAGCCTTTGGGTTGGTGGATTAAAGCTCATGGTTGACACATGGTGGTCATTTGCTGTGTTGGGCATGCTGGCTCTATTAGAAATGGTTTTAAGGGCCTGGGCTTGTACGGGGAGGGTTTGGTGCTATAGGTAACCCGCAAGGGTATTGGCTGTTGGCAAGCAGAATTTACCCTAAAGAAGTTAGGTGGACAGATGAGTGATGAACGCCAGATGGGGCTCCCCTAATAATCTTGTTGGCTTGAGTACAGAGTGCATTCAAAGCTTGTGATGAGTGTAGTGCTGTGCCACAGTCTAGGCAGAAGCTGATTTGTTACAGTGGTGTGGGTGCAGAGACCCTACGGCTACTATACTGAGTGGTAAGTATTGAGTGAAATGAGTGGTGAGTCGTGGGAATTGGCAGACCTGGAAGTAGGAGTAGGAATGTTTAAGGTTCCATTTTGGAATGAGGACATGAACTGTTCTCGGCTGCATTATTTCTCCCACCAAGGACTATGGACTACTGCCCGTGCCTAGGCTTTGGCCTGTTCAACAATCATTGGACATGGAGCAGCCACTGGTTGAGTTAAGGACTCTATGGCAGCTTGTAAAGGAATGGGCTGTTTAAGCCGGCAACCAAGAAATATATATATTACCCCTCTATACAACATGGTCAAATAACAAACGACAGCAGCTCACAGACAAGCATTCAATATAGTCAGAGCGTAAAGGGAAATCACATTTCAACATTCTGGATGTCTAGGCAGCCCCAACATGGAACATTCTTTAACCTTGCTCCAAGAATGAACCATCGTTCAATGACCTTCCATACACTGTGTCCTTACGTAACCAAATGCTACCATAGCATTAGCTTAAAACACTTATCTATCCTTCTACAGTATATAGTAAGGTTTTTCAATTCTATTGAGTTTACATCAAACCACTGTGACGTCCATAACTACAACACTACATCCTGAGCTTAACTGACGCATTTAAATTCCACACTGTTCATTGCACCAAATATTCCCGCTGTCACCTTCACACATCATTCTCAGTACAGCACCAATGCTCCCCACTATACTTTTAATATATTATTACTTCCCTATACTGTTATTACTGTTAGTGCTCCTCCACACACTCTCTCTGCTCTATTTAGCTCCTTTACACTATTATTACTGTCATGGCTCAACATACTCCCAGTACTTCATCACTGCTACCCACTGTCTCAGTACCCCATCACTGCTCCCCACTGTCTCAGTACCCCATCACTGCTCCCCACACTCTCAATACCCCATCACTGTTCCCCACTGTCGCAGTACCCATCACTGCTCTCCACTGTCTTAGTACCCCATCACTGCTCCCCACACTCTCAATACCCCATCACTGTTCCCCACTGTCTTAGTACCCCATCACTGTTCTACACTGTCTCAGTACCCCATCACTGCTCCCCACTGTCTCAGTACCCCATCACTGCTCCCCACTGTCTCAGTACCCCATCACTGCTCCCCACTGTCTCAGTACCCCATCACTGCTCCCCACACTCTCAATACCCCATCACTGCTCTCCACTGTCTTAGTACCCCATCACTGCTCCCCACACTCTCAATACCCCATCACTGTTCCCCACTGTCGCAGTACCCCATCACTGCTCTCCACTGTCGCAGTACCCCATCACTGCTCCCCACTGTCTCAGTTCCCCCTATACTGCTCCCCACTGTCTCAGTACCCCATCACTGCTCCCCACACTCTCAGTACCCCATCACTGCTCCCCACACTCTCAGTACCCCATCACTGCTCCCCACACTCTCAGTACCCCATCACTGCTCCCCACACTCTCAGTACCCCATCACTGCTCCCCACACTCTCACTACCCCATCACTGCTCCCCACACTCTCAGTACTCCATCACTGCTCCCCACTGTTGCAGTACCCCATCACTGCTCCCCACTGTCGTAGTACCCCATCCCTGCTCCCCATACTCTCAGTACCCCATCACTGCTCCCCACACTCTTAGTACTCCATCACTGCTCCCCACTGTCTCAGTACCCCATCACTGCTCCCCACTGTCTCAGTACCCCATCACTGCTCCCCACTGTCTCAGTACTCCATCACTGCTCCCCACTGTCTCAGTACTCCATCACTGCTTCCCACTGTCTCAGCACCCCATCACTGCTCCCCACTGTCTCAGCACCCCATCACTGCTCCCCACTGTCTCAGCACCCCATCACTGCTCCCCACTGTCTCAGCACCCCATCACTGCTCCCCACTGTCTCAGCACCCCATCACTGCTCCCCACTGTCTCAGCACCCCATCACTGCTCCCCACTGTCTCAGCACCCCATCACTGCTCCCCACTGTCTCAGCACCCCATCACTGCTCCCCACTGTCTCAGCACCCCATCACTGCTCCCCACTGTCTCAGCACCCCATCACTGCTCCCCACTGTCTCAGCACCCCATCACTGCTCCCCACTGTCTCAGCACCCCATCACTGCTCCGCACTGTCTCAGCACCCCATCACTGCTCCGCACTGTCTCAGCACCCCATCACTGCTCCGCACTGTCTCAGCACCCCATCACTGCTCCGCACTGTCTCAGCACCCCATCACTGCTCCGCACTGTCTCAGCACCCCATCACTGCTCCGCACTGTCTCAGCACCCCATCACTGCTCCGCACTGTCTCCGCACTCCATCACTGCTCCCCACTGTCTCCGTACTCCATCACTGCTCCCCACTGTCTCCGTACTCCATCACTGCTCCCCACTGTCTCCGTACTCCATCACTGCTCCCCACTGTCTCAGTACCCCATCACTGCTCCCCACTGTCTCAGTACCCCATCACTGCTCCCCACACTCTCAGTACCCCATCACTGCTCCCCACACTCTCAGTACCCCATCACTGCTCCCCACACTCTCAGTACCCCATCACTGCTCCCCACACTCTCAGTACCCCATCACTGCTCCCCACACTCTCAGTACTCCATCACTGCTCCCCACACTCTCAGTACTCCATCACTGCTCCCCACACTCTCAGTACTCCATCACTGCTCCCCACTGTTGCAGTACCCCATCACTGCTCCCCACTGTCGTAGTACCCCATCCCTGCTCCCCATACTCTCAGTACCCCATCACTGCTCCCCACACTCTTAGTACTCCATCACTGCTCCCCACTGTCTCAGTACCCCATCACTGCTCCCCACTGTCTCAGTACCCCATCACTGCTCCCCACTGTCTCAGTACTCCATCACTGCTCCCCACTGTCTCAGTACTCCATCACTGCTTCCCACTGTCTCAGCACCCCATCACTGCTCCCCACTGTCTCAGCACCCCATCACTGCTCCCCACTGTCTCAGCACCCCATCACTGCTCCCCACTGTCTCAGCACCCCATCACTGCTCCCCACTGTCTCAGCACCCCATCACTGCTCCCCACTGTCTCAGCACCCCATCACTGCTCCCCACTGTCTCAGCACCCCATCACTGCTCCCCACTGTCTCAGCACCCCATCACTGCTCCCCACTGTCTCAGCACCCCATCACTGCTCCCCACTGTCTCAGCACCCCATCACTGCTCCCCACTGTCTCAGCACCAGATCACTGCTCCGCACTGTCTCAGCACCCCATCACTGCTCCGCACTGTCTCAGCACCCCATCACTGCTCCGCACTGTCTCAGCACCCCATCACTGCTCCGCACTGTCTCAGCACCCCATCACTGCTCCGCACTGTCTCAGCACCCCATCACTGCTCCGCACTGTCTCAGCACCCCATCACTGCTCCGCACTGTCTCAGCACCCCATCACTGCTCCGCACTGTCTCAGCACCCCATCACTGCTCCGCACTGTCTCAGCACCCCATCACTGCTCCGCACTGTCTCCGCACTCCATCACTGCTCCCCACTGTCTCCGCACTCCATCACTGCTCCCCACTGTCTCCGTACTCCATCACTGCTCCCCACTGTCTCCGTACTCCATCACTGCTCCCCACTGTCTCCGTACTCCATCACTGCTCCCCACTGTCTCCGTACTCCATCACTGCTCCCCACTGTCTCCGTACTCCATCACTGCTCCCCACTGTCTCCGTACTCCATCACTGCTCCCCACTGTCTCCGTACTCCATCACTGCTCCCCACTGTCTCCGTACTCCATCACTGCTCCCCACTGTCTCCGTACTCCATCACTGCTCCCCACTGTCTCCGTACTCCATCACTGCTCCCCACTGTCTCCGTACTCCATCACTGCTCCCCACTGTCTCCGTACTCCATCACTGCTCCCCACTCTCTCAGTACTCCATCACTACTCCCCACACTCTCAGTACCCCATCACTGCTCCCCACGCTCTCAGTACTCTATTAGGCTACATGCACACTGGCTTAAAAATCACTGCATTTCTGATTGGAGCTTTCTGGCAGAAAAACTGTAAAACTCTCCTAAACTTTGTACAAAAAAATGCTCTATATGAGTGTTTTTTACTGCCAAGAGAACAGATGTTTTTTTTAAGCCCAGTGTGTATGGAGCCTTACTGATCCCCATGCTCTCAGTACTCTATCACTGCTCCCTATGCTCTCAGTACTCTATCACTGCTCCCCTCTGTCCCAGTACTTTCTAACGGTTTCCCCACACGTCTTAGCTGGTGACGCTTATACAATGGTCTATGCCCCAAGTAATGACAAGACCCCCATTCGCCCCGTATTCTGCACTCTGCCTCTCTTTACCCCTCCTTATGAAGCTCATTACCTGCCAACACTCAGAGAACTCAGTGCTCTTACCTGTCTACCTGTTCTCTCCTTCTCACTCTCTGCTTCTTTCACCTTGACTTGTCCTGTGTCACTCCGAGGCACAATGAGCTGATTGTGTCATTAGGTGACTGGTTGTGACTGCCTGGTACCGAGGACACAGAAGGGCGGCACAGGAATGCATATCACCCTAACTCACAGCCATGCAAGTATGCACATATAGTACCTACCTTGACCATCACTTACCTTTACCTCATTCATATTACATGTACTCTTTCTTTCTAATAAACTTAGGTAGTAAACATAAATATGCAGCCTTGTCTTTTGTAAAGGGCTTCTATGGTACAAGGCTTGGAGACCACTTTTTGTCTTGTTTCCAGCTTGTTAGGCCTCCTCGTTGGGGAGAATGTTTCATTTGGCCCACCTTGCTGTGATCTGACTATTTTACCTGAATCATGGCCACTGATTAATAGAAGCATATTGAAATATTTGTTCTTATTTATTATTGGTGTTCTGTTTCAAATGCTGCGTTATACATTGACATACCTTCTTAGACTCAGTCTGTCTGGACAGTATAGCCACCTACTGACCGGTACCATTCACAAGCAGCTAGGCTCTTCAATAGGACACAGGAGTTGAATCTGACGTCATTTTAATTCAGCTAATTGCAGCACAGAGGATGTCTTTCTAGTTGTTTAACATGTAAGACGCCAATAAGGGGAATTTTCTAAGACTGGAGCAGACAAAATCTGGAGCAGTTGTGCATGGCAACCAATCAGCTTCTGTCTTCCATTTTCAAGGCTTAACTGAACAAACTGAAGATAGAAACTTAGTACAACTGCATCAGAATCTGTGAGCTTTATATTTAGTAAATCCCCCTTAAAGACTTTTCTATACCCTGTGTGTGCAAAGTAGAAACTCTGACTGAGGGAACATGGAGAAATGAGGAGGGTCTAGCTTGGACTGAACTAACTAGCACTTAAAAGGAGCAGAGGACAGAGCGAGATACCAAGTCACATATGTATCACCAAAATCGTCCTCTCCGCTCTTCTCAAGACCTCCTGCTCTCAAGTTCTCTCATCTCCTCCTCTCATGCTCGTCTCTAGGATTTCTCCAGAGCCTCTCCCACCCTCTGGAACTTGCTACCTCAACCTGTCCAGCTATCCCCTACCCTTGCTACCTTCAGGCGATCCCTGAAAACTCATCTCTTCAGGAAAGCCTATCACGTCTCCAACTAATCTCCTACCACTTCCAACAGCTCATTCCCCACAGTTACAACCTTTTGTACCACCTGCCCCACCCTATTAGATTGTAAGCTCTTCTGAGCAGGGCCCTCTTAATCCTCTTGTATTTTATTGTATTATAACTGTATTGTCTCCTTTTTATATTGTAAAGCGCTGCATAAACTGTTGGCGCTATATAAATCCTGTATAATAATAATGTAAGCAAGTTATAGTGGCTCAAATCCACCACTAGATGTGCTAGGGCAGGAAATACGAACTGCCAGAAGGCTGTGCATCCCAATATAGCTCAAACGGGACAGTTGCACACTTGTTTGCCTCGTCCAGATCAGAGAAGCTAAGGTGTACAAAAAATGCACTTCTTCTTAACAGCTAAGGGTATAATGCATTTTCAGTAAATGCATATGAGTTACTATTGCAGTGTTTAACATAAATAAAGATGAGGTTCAAGTTCAGAGCCACCTTGGGTTTTAGGTAAATCTCCGGGTTTCGGGAAATTACCCAAACAAAATGTATGTCCTTTTTTTCCCATAAATAGAGCTTTCTTTTGGTGGTATTTGATCATCTCTGTGGTTTTTATTTTTTGCGCTATAAACAAAAAAAGACCGACAATTTTGAAAAAAAAACACGTTTTTTACTTTTTGCTATAATAAATATCCCAAATTTAAAAAAACAAAAAACAAATTTCTTCCTCAGTTTAGGCTGATATATTTTCTTCTACATATTTTTGGTAAAAAAAAATTGCAACAAGCCTGTATTGTATGGTTTGCGTAATAGTTAGTGTCTACAAAATAAATCTATCCCCTATGACATTTTTATTATTTTTTTTTAACTAGTAATGGCGGCAATTTGCGATTTTTAGCAGAACTGCAATATTACGGTGGACAGATCGACACTTTTGACACTTTTTGGGGACCACTGACATTTATACAGCGATCAGTGCTAAAAATAGCCACTGATTACTGTATAAATGTCACTGTCAGGGAAGGGGTTAACACTAGGGTGTGATTAAGGGGTTAAATGAGTTCCCTCAGTGTGTTCTAACTGTAGGGGGGAAGGAACTGCCTGGGGGATGAGACCGATCGTTGTTCCTATATACTAGGAACAAAGGATCTGTCTCCTCTCCCCTGCCAGAAAAACACACACATCCCCCTTCTGGCTCTGCCAGGAGCGATCGTGGGTGCCCGGCGGACATCGCGGCCGCCAGGCACGTGTATCGGCTCCTCAGTGACGCGTCAGGCTATGGCAATTCGCGCAGGGGAGCCATTCTGCCGCTGTCAAACGACGGCGGGGGGCGGTTGGCAAGGGGTGAAGGGAGAATGCTGGAAACTCTATGGCCCGGGTTCACACCGATGCGAATTAGATAGCAGGAGAATGTGACTGGCTCCCTATGGAGCCGGTTCACATATCGCCGTTGCGGCTGCGGAGCGCACTGCACAGAAACACTGTGCGTCTTTGGCTCTGTTTAAGGGCCGAATTCAGGCATAGATTCGTCCCTGATTCGTCCCTGAAACGAGGAATAGGGATCCGCAGCCAGTTCCAGTGTGAACCCGGCCTCAAGTAAGTGGTAGCTTTGGTGAGCAGAAACACCCTTACGTCAGAGTTCCCCTTTACGCCAGAGTCTGCAGCATTCGCCCTTAAAAAAAATTGCTGCGCTGCTAAAGTGTTCGGGTTTGGCTTGAAAGAAAGGTGGCAGCCCTAACTGATCCCGTCTTCCATCCTGCTGACCCCTGTACCGTGGCCTACCGACCCCCTGTCTTCCATCCTGCTGACTCCTTTACACTGCCCTACTGACCCCCTATCCTCTGCCCTTGTGATGCCTCTTCTCTATCCTGCTGACCCCTGTACACTGCCCTGCAGACCCTTCTCCTCTGCCATTCCTGTCCACCGCACACCTTAAGCCTCTCCCACTGTTAAGAGTTTGGCCACACCCATATTTTGCAGCTATATGCGCCACAAATTACTTCCTCCCTTAAGTGTCCCTCATTCCAAAGTTCAAAAGTTGGGAGGTATGGGTTTACGACCTGCTTTTGGGGTGTTGTTAACTTTCCACTGAAACCCACAGCAGATCACAGAACACAGTGCGATTGCTATGCAGTGTGGGAAACGCACAGGAATCACTGCGTTTCCCGCACCGTATCAATGTGAACCGGGGCTCAAGTAATAAGTACCTGGAAGTGTTACACCTACACTGTACTTGGCATGCGTGCAAATTTGTTGGTAGGTCCACTTTAAAGTGAAATCATCAGCAACAAGAATTTCCAGAGGTCAGTAGTAGCGGGCTCCATGTTTCTCTCATGACTGGCTGCAGTAGGAATGCCAGTCCTATCCCCAAACTATGACGACTACTAGAGAGCTAGAAAAATGCAATGTGTTCAAAATTTGGAACTTCCCCTTCGTCTTAATTAAGGCCCCCTTTCCACTTGCGTATGCGATTACCCCAGAAGACTCAGAGGGGCTCCTTGTGATTTGCTGTGTAGCCGACAGCGGACTACAGTTTTCTGGCACTGCAGACTCCCCTGTCCTTTCTTATGCCGCGTACACACGGTCGGACTTTTCGTCTACAAAAGTCCAACGGACGCTGACGGACTAAAGCTGGCTGGTAATCCGATCGTGTGTGGGCTTCTCCGGACTTTCAACGAACTTTTTCAGCCTCAAATCCGACGGACTTTAGATTTGAAACATGCTTCAAATCTTTCCGACGGACTCGAGTCCGGTCGAAAAATCCGCTCGTCTGTATGCTAGTCTGACGGACAAAAACCCACGCTAGGGCAGCTATTGGCTACTGGCTATCAACTTCCTTATTTTAGTCCGGTGTACGTCATCACGTAAGAATTCGACGGACTTTTGTGTGATCGTGTGTAGGCAAGTCTGTTCGTTAGAAAGTCCGCCGCAAGTCCGTCGAAAGTCCGTCGAAAGTCTGTCGGACAGGCTGTCGGACTTTTGTAGCTGAAAAGTCCGACCGTGTGTACGCCCTATTAGACTCTGTGTTCCTCTAGTGCTGGGCTTAAAAATACTTGCATCATCTTCCTGAGCCCAGCAGAGAGCAGTGTGGGGACTGAAGTCTCCTAAACAGACAACCTGCATCTGCACAACTCTGGACTACACATCCCAGCATGCCATCTGCTCCAAAGAAAGAACTCTGGGAGTTCTTTAAAAAGGTCAGCCCATTAGGCCCAAAGCCTCTTGCTTCCCGGGTTCCACCAAGTAAACACCCCTCCGCTGCTGTGCGAGAGGACTGTGGCCTAGCACATGGCAAAACGGCGATCCTAACTCCGATCAAGGCAGGTCCAACACCGCTTGCTACACAAGGAGCATCACCGCAACGTCGCTGTAACCAGCATCTCCGGCATCTCCGCCCATTACAATACAATCAATACCAATACAATCTCTGCTTGATCTTCGTTCACAGAACACTGTATATAGACACCTCACCCCTGGAATTGTCTTATTTTATCTCAAAGAACACTATATACAGACACCTTACACCTGGAATTACCCTAAGGATTACAACTAGCCAGGCACAACTGCTTGCTTTGATTACACGTCACTGTGCCACACCTCAGGATTCTTGTTCTATGAGCTCCAACTTGCCGGCGAAGATCATTGCAAGGCCTTGCATCCTGGACACTGTTATCCTATTGCTCTTTAAAGGGACACACCCCTATGATCTAGAACGCCCAGTCTCTCATTAGGATTAAAGTGGTTGTAAACCCTTACACACCACTTTTACCTACAGGTAAGCCTATAATAAGACTTACCTGTAGGTACTGGAAATATCTCCTAAACTTGCGCCGTTTAGGAGATATTCACTGTAGCCGCATGTACCAACCTCATTGGCACATGCGCACTGAAGAAACCGCTCGTCTTTACTTCAGCTGCTGTGCTGTGACCGGTGGCTCCCGCACGCATGCGGGTGTGACGTCATTGCGGCTTCGGCCAATCGTAGCACCGCAGCCAGCGAACCCAGAAATAACTCCGGAGAGACATGTCGCTGGCCATGTCGCCGGTCACAGTGGTGCATGGGGACCGCTGCACCAGCTTCGATTTAAGGTAAGTTTTTCATAATGAGCTAGTATGCCTTTGTCTTACAGGTGTTTTTTAATTTTTTTATGGGTTTACAACCACTTTAAAGGTATAATATGCCGTCCTGGGGTCCCCTGATTAGCAGTGATAGTATATCCTATAGCCCGTGGCCTGTAACTCAACAAAGGGATCTTAGCGTTTGTATCACTTGGCATCACACAGGTATTGTGTTGGCTTAAGTCGGCCATAGACGGTTCAAATATTGGCAGGTTCAACAGGAACCGACGGAGATTGGAACCATGTATGGGCAGGTGGAATGTACCAAGTTGATCAATCAACTGGGTTACAACCAGCCTGCCTGATTTTACATGCGATTATCGCTAGTGGCTGGTAATCTCCTGCTATGCGAATTGGATGCGAGGAAATCCACATCCAATAGTGTGAACCCAGCCTAACTCTCGAACTTAAAAAGTGATCAAGTGTAAATCTTCCATAAGGCTCGATTCACACCTATGCATGTTGCTTTTGAGCGTTTCTGCAGTGCTTTTTGCGGTGCTTGCCACGTTTTTGAACATGCGTTTTTGCCGCGTTTTGCGTTTTTTTTTTTTTTTTTTTTTAAACAGTGTTTTTTTTTAAATACTGTATACAGTGTAAAAAAGAAAAACGCAAAACGCGGTAAAAATGCGGTACTTGGATGCGGGGCCATTGAATTCTATTACATGCAAAACGCTGCATTTTGCATCAAAAAAAGTCCTCGACCCTTTCCAAAAGCACAGAGACACAAAAATGCATTGATGTGAACATGTTCCATAGGAACCCATGTTAAAAAATTCCCATGCATTTCTGCAAAATGCATCAAAAAACGCATTAGTGTGAATAGAGCCTAAGTAAGCCTGCCCCATTAGAACACATTGAATGGAATGAAATGAAACATGCTGAAAGGAACACACAACACTCCATGCTACTCTCTCCACAAAAAACAAGAAGTACACAGGAAGCTAACACTTTTTTTTTTTTTTTACATCAGAAAACACTTTGGCTTCTAGTGGCCAGGAATGAAATCGTAGCTGTGCCCAATCCCCTCACAAATTTACATTCGAATCACACCTGGCAAGAACAAATCGCACTGCGAATTACATAAATCTCTGCGAATTACAGAAATCACACTGCGAATTCGCACAGCAAAACGCATGCAATTCACACTGCAGCAGTGTGAGGCTGGGTATACATTAGTGCGCTGTGCGGCATCAAATGTGATCCGCACCGCACTCCTGTGCAAATCACATGCGATGTCTGTGCGATGCGAATTCAGCCATACAGATTGTATGGCTGAATTCGCATCGCATTCAGGCCCAAAGTCATGCAGGACCCTTTTTTTGGTCCGCACCAGAATCGTATCGCATGGGCGTTCACACCCATGCAATCTGATTCATGTCCAGATTGACAGTTCGCACTGCGATATGCGAACTGATCTGGTTGTGTCAATAACTTTGTATTGACGCTACCAGCGGTTCGCATAGGGCAGTGTGAACTGCCTGCGAGCAAAAACAAGACCCGGACGGCCGCACACCGATAAGACACCTTTATTGAAGATAAAAATCCAATACAGTCAGTTCATATTAACAAAGGCAGGGATAAATAACTGACACGTTTCACACCATGTATTGTGCTTAGTCATAGCTATGACTAAGCGCCAAAACATGGTGTGAAACGCATCAGATTTAATCCTTCCTTTGCTAATATGAACTGACTGTATTGGATTTTTATCTTCAATAAAGGTGTCTTATCGGTGTGCGGCCATCCAGGACTTGTTTTTGCTCTCTGATTCATTGCAGAGCCTGCACCTGAGTGTTCCAACAGGGCGTATGCTTTAAGAGGATTTGGGTTTGGAGCGGCAACTATCTTCCTGAACTGGCTGAGAGTAGGGTGCGATGCGGGAACCGATGCTGGAATCGCAGGGCTTCCCGCATCTCACCAATGTGAACCGAGCCTGAACCGGGACTAAAACAAAATATTCCGTTTCCCGGTGGTGACAGGTTCTCTTTAAATATCTTCAATTCTGATAATCTCCTCGAAGTTTCACCTGAAAGTTATTAAACCTCTTTTACATAAACCAGTTTGTATTGAGACACTCTGGGCACAGCTGGTAAGTAGGCAAAATAGCATTCAGAGATTTTCCTTGCAATGCTCTGTTGGATTTGCTGGCAAGTATTTTGATCCAAGAAGCCGGTGAAGCAATACCTGGATTGTGCAAGAATGACATCATATACAGGGAGTAATATTACCAGAAAGGAGAGCTCTCTATGGTAGGAGCTGGAAGAATGGGGCTCCTTAACCCTCATTAATCACGGAACACATATGCGCGGCAGTAAAAGGGTGGGCTGTAACGCCCACACGCCATATATATATATATATATATATATATATATATATATATGCATCAAAGGGCGGCAGATGTTTCTCGCTGCAAGCTTCTACAGCAAAGTGAGCTCTCAGTCCCCACTAATGATTGGTAGCCAGCAGGACCAGCTCCTGACCATGTGACCACCCAGACAGCCAATTACAGTAGTAACATGATAGCCAATCCCCCCTTCCTGACCTGGCCATTTTTTGCGAAACTGTACTGCATTATTTTAAACTGTCAATTGCGCAGTTGTGCGGTGCTGTGCCCAAATAAAATTGGTGTTTTTTTTTTCACACAAATAGAGCTTTCTTTTGGTGGTATTTAATCACCACTGGGTTATTTATTTTTTGAGCTATAAATGAAAAAAGACTGAAAATTATTTTTAAAAAAATGAATTTTTCTTCATTTCTGTAATAAAATTTTGCAAATTTAGTAATTTTTCTTCATAAATTTTGGCCACAATTTATACTGCTACATTTCTTTGGTAAAAATAACCCAAATCAGTGTATATTATTCGGTCTTTGTGAAAGTTATAGAGTCTACAAGCTATGGTGCCAATCATTGAAAATCGATCACGCTTGGTGTACTGACGGCCTATCTCATGTCTTGAGACCCTAACAAGCCCCCCCACACACACCAAATGACCCCTTTTTAGAAAGTAGACTGTCTAAGGTATTTAGTAAGAGGCATGGTGAGTTTTTTGAAGTTGTCATTTTTTCAAAATGAAGATTTTTTTTTTTTTTTTTTTTTTCACAAAATTGTCATAAGTTATTTCTCACACACAGCACATGCGTACCACAAATTACACACTAAAACACATCCTACTACTCCTCCTGAGTATGGCAATACCACATGTGTGAGACTTTTACTCAACCCGGCCACATACAGAGGCCCAACATGCAGGGAGCACCATCAAGCGTTCTAGGGATATAAATTACACATTTAATTTCTTGACTACCTCTTACACTTTTGAAGGCCCTGGGGCACCAGGACAATGGAAACGCCAAAAAATTACCCAATTTTGGAAAGTAAACACCCCAACGTATAATCTATGAGGCATAATGAGTCTTTTAAACATGTCATTTTTTTCCACAAATTTTTGTAAAATGTGGAAAGAAAATTAAAATGCATTTTCTTATATTTCTTATATTATATATTTCTAACACATAGCATGTACATAGCAAAAATGACACCCCAAACTACATTCTGTTACGCCTCCTGAGTATGGCGATACCACATGTGTGAGACTTTTCCACAGCCTGACCACATACATAGGCCCAACATTCATGGAGCACCATCAGGTGTTCTAGGGACATACATTTCAAATCTAATTTGACTACCTATTACACTTTTGTGAGGCACGGATGAGCACTGATGGGGCACAGATGTGGCACTGATGAGAACTGATGTGGCATGGATGAGAACTGAGGTGGCACAGATGAGAAATGACGTGGCATGGATGTGGCACAAATGAGCACTGCTGTGGCATGGATGTGGCACAGACGATTACTGATGTGGCATGGATGAGCACTGATGTGGCATGCATGTGGCTTGGATTTGGCACGGATGATCACTTATGTGGCACGGATGATCACTGGTGTGGCATGGATATGGCACGGATGATCACTGATGTGGCATGAATGTGGCACGGGTGATCACTGATGTAGCATGGATGTGGCATGGATGATCACTGATGTGGCATGGATGGGGATGGATGAGCCAGGGATGGAGCATATATGTGGATGGATGAGCCAGGGATGGAGCATGAATGAGGATGGATGAGCTAGGGATGGAGCATGAATGAGGATGGATGAGCTAGGGATGGAGCATGAATGAGGATGGATGAGCCAGGGATGGAGCATGGATGTGGATGGATGAGCCAGGGATGGAGCATGGATGTGGATGGATGAGCCAGGGATGGAGCATGGATGTGGATAGATGAGCCAGGGTTGACCAAGGGATTGATGGATGGATGAGCCAGGGATGGAGCATGGCTGAGCATGAATGTGGATGGATGACCAAGGGATTGATGCATGGATGAGCCAGGGATGGAGCATGAATGAGGATGGATGAGCCAGGCATGGAGCATGGATGTAGATGGATGAGCCAGGGATGGAGCATGGATGTGGATGGATGAGCCAGGGTTGACCAAGGGATTGATGGATGGATGAGCCAGGGATGGAGCATGAATGAGGATGGAGGAGCCAAGGATGGAGCTTGGCTGAGCATGAAAGTGGATGGATGAGCAAGGGATTGATGGATGGATGAGCCAGGGATGGAGCATGAATGAGCCAGGGATGGAGCATGGCTGAGTATGAATGTGGGTGGATGAGCCAGGGATGGATGGATGAGCCAGGGATGGGCACAGATCAGTGCTGTGGGCACTTCAGATCCAGCCCACATCGCTGCTTCACCGGCTCCCTCCTCTCCTCACACACTGTACCGATCGGCGTGAGGAGAGGGGAGGAGCCAAACCGGATATGCTCCAGTTTGTTTACAAGTGATCACTCCGTCATTGGAGTGATCACGTGGTAAAGGGCCGATGTCATTGGCCCTTTACCCCTTTCTGTGACGCCGGTCTGGGAGATCCAACGGTCACGGACAATCCCGGGTGCGCGATTCTGGGAGGACATTATAGTAGGCCCTCCCAGAATTATCCAACCGTGCTGTAGCCATCGGATGAAATTAAAACTCGAAACGATTTGAATAAATTTTGAACAGTTTTTTCAAATTCGAATAGTTTTCAATTTGTTTTCATATTTCCAAAGAGGATCAAATAGAATAGAAAAAAAATAGAAAATAGAAAATTCGAATTTGAAAAGAATAGATTAGTTACAAAGTTGCTGAGGTTGAAAAAAGACCATCAAGTCCAACCTGTGTGTGTGTTTTAAGTTTACATTACATTGTATATGCCTGTATGTTGTGATCGTTAAGGTGCCTATCTAATCGTAATTTTTTTTTTTAATTATCGATGCTCCCCACTGAAACCACTGCTTGTGGAAGAGAATTCTACATCCTTACCGCTCTAACAGTAAAGAACCCTCTACGCAGTTTAAGGTTAAACCACTTTTCTTCTAATTTTAGTGAGTGGACGCGTCTTTTTAAATTCCCTTGCGCAGAAGAGTTTTATCCCTATTGTGGGGTCACCAGTACAGTATTTGTATATTGAAATCATATCCCCTCTAAAGAGTCTCTTCTCCGAAGAGAATAAGTTCAGTGCTTGCAACCTTTCCTCATAACTAATATCCTCCTTTTATTAGCTTTGTTGCCCTTCTCTGGACTCTCGCCAGCTCCAGTACATCCTTCCTGAGGACTGGTGCCCAGAACTGGACAGCATACTCCAGGTGCGGCCGGACCAGAGTCTTGTAGAGCGGGACAATTATCGTTTTATCTCTGGAGCTGATCCCCTTTTTAATGCATGCCAATATTTTGTTTGCTTTGTTAGCAGCAGCTTGGCATTGTATGCCATTGCTGAGCCTATCATCTACTAGGACCCCCAGGTCCTTTTCCATCCTAGATTCCCCCAGAGGTTCTCCCCCCAGTGTATTTATTTCATTCATGTTTCTGCTACCCAAATGCATTGTTTTACATTTTTCTACATTAAACCTCATTTGCCATGTAGTTGCCCACCCCATTAACCACTTCCGGACCGCCGCATGCCGATATACATCCTAACTTTGAAGAGGGATATCTATATCTATAACCCCATTATCCTCTTCTTCAGCCGGCGGACCGGTTTCCGATAATAGTGGTCTCTGCGGCGGATTCACCGCAAGATCACTTCTATCGACGGCGGGAGAGGGCCCCCCCCTCCCGCCGCGCTCCGATGCCCTCCGCCAATTACTGGTGCCGTCGGTAGCGGTCGAGATGGTTGGATCCTTCTCCTGGCTTGACATGGAGACGAGTGAGGGGAAGATGGCCCCCAGCTGTCTCCATATCATTGCAGGGCGGAAGCGAAGGCTCTCAAGGGGCCATTTTTTTTTTTTTTTTTTTTATTGCATTTTAGTGTAAATATGAGATCTGAGCTCTTTTTGACCCCAGATCTCATATTTAAGAGGTGTTTACATTCCTTGTTATAGGAATAAAAGTGACACATTTTTTTTTTTTTCAAAGAACAGTGTAAAAATAAAAGGTAAAATAAATAAGAAAGAGAAAAAAAAAAAAAAAAAATACATTTTTAAACGCGACCCGTCCCGCCGAGCTTGCTTGCAGAGGGAAAGCATATGTTAGTAGCGCCAGCATATGAAAACGGTGTTCACTTGTGCGGTATCGCCATGATTGGTAGAGCGAGAGCAATAATTCTAGCCCTAGACCTCCTCTGTAACTCAAAACATGCAACCTGTAGAATTTTTTTAAACATCACCTATGGAGATTTTTAAGGGTAAAAGTTTGTCGCCATTCTACTAGCGGGAGCGATTTTGAAGCCTGACATGTTGGGTATCAATTTACTCAGCGTAACATTATCTTTCACAATATAAAAAAAAAATTGGGCTAACTTTACTGTTGTCTTATTTTTCTAATTCAAAATGTGAATTTTTTCTAAAAAAAAAGTGCGCTTGTAAGACCGCTGCGCAAATACAGTGTGACAGAAAGTATTGCAATGACCGCCATTTTATTCTCTAGGGTGTTAGAAAAAAAACATATAATGTTTGGGGGTCTAAGTAATTTTCTAGCAAAAAAGTTTTTAACTTGTAAACAACAAATCTCAGAAAGAGACTTGGTTAATTAGTGGTTAAGTGCTTAAGTGGTTAATTTGTTAAGATCTTCTTGCAAGGTTTCCACATCCTGCGTAGAAGTTATTGCCCTGCTTAGCTTAGTGTCGTCCGCAAATACAGAGATTGAACTGTTTATCAGATCATTTATAAATAAATTAAATAGTATTGGTCTCAGGACAGAACCCTGGGGGACCCCGCATTCTACACTAGACCATTCCGAGTACTCCCCATTTATCACCACCCTCTAGACTCGCCCCCCGTATCCAGTTTTAAATCTATGTACTCACCCTATGGTCCATGCCGACAGATCTTAGTTTTTACAGTAAATGTTTATGGGGAACTGTATCGAATGCCTTTGCAAAATCCAGATACACCACATCTACGGCCTTCCTTTATCTAGATGGCAGCTCACCTCCTCATAGAAGGTTAATAGGTTGGTTTGGCAAGAACGATTCTGCATGAATCCATGCTGATTACTGCTAATAATAATACAGTTTTTATTACTAAAATCATCCCCTCCGTGAGCTTACAAACTATTGATGTTAGGCTAACTGGTCTGTAGTTCCCCGGGATATATCTTGGCCCTTTTTTTAACCACTAGATGACCAGCTGCTGCAGCCTGCAGTTATACTGTGGCAGGTTGGCTCGCCTGGGCAAATCGCCATAGGTATACGTTGGCCGCTGAGATTCTCCAGTCCCTTTTATTAGCTTTGTTGTCACCCAAATGCATTATTTAAGATTTTTCCACAATAAACCTCATTTGCAATGTAGTTGCCCACCTCATTAATTTGTTCAGATCTTCTTGCAAGGTTTCCACATCCTGCGGAGAAGTTATTGCCCTGCTTAGCTTAGTATCGTCTGAAAATACAGAGATTGAACTGTTTACCCCATCCTCCAGGTCGTTTATGAACAAATTAAATAGGATTGGTCCCAGCACAGAACCCTGGGGGACCCCACTACCCACCCATGACCATTCCGAGTACTCCCCAGTACTCCTCTGAACTCACCCTTGTAGCAAGTTTTCAATCCCACCCTATGGTCCAAGCCAACTGACCTTACTTTGTACAGCAAACATTTATGGGGGACTATGTCAAATGCTTTTGCAAAATCCAGATTCACTACATCTTTGGGCCTTCCTTTATCTAGATGGCAGCTCACCTCCTCATAGAAGGTTAATAGATTGGTTTGGCAAGAACGATTTTTCATGAATCCATGCTGATTACTGCTAATGATACCGTTTTCATTACTAAAATCTTGTATATTAGTCCCTTATCATCCCCTCCAGGAGCTTGCATACTATTGATGTTAGGCTAACTGGTCTGTAATTCCCAGTGATGAATTTTGGCCCCTTTTTAAATATTGGTGCAACATTTGGCTTTTCTCCAATCAGCTGGTACCATTCCTGTTAGTAGACTGTCAGTAAAAATTAAGAACAATGGTCAGGCAATTACTTGACTGAGTTCCCTAAGGACCCTCGGGTGCAAGCCATCTGGTCCCGGTGACTTTTTAATGTTAAGTTTTCCAAGTCTATCTCTAATTCTGTCCTCTGTTAGCCATGAGGGTGCTTCCTGTGATGTGTCATGAGGATAAACACTACAGTTTTGGTTACTGAAGCCCCCTGATTCCTTCGTGAAGACTGAGGAGAAGAATACATTCAATACCTTCACCATCTCCCCATCCTTTATAACCAGATTTCCTTCCTCATTCTTTATGGTGCCAATATGGTCCAATATGGGCCAGTATGATCTGTCCTCCCTTTTTTACTGTTTATATACTTAAAGAATTTCTTGGGATTTTTTTTTCTCTCCTTCGCTATGTGTCTTTCGTGTTCTATCTTAGCCGCCCTACTTGCACCCTTACATTTCTTGTTGCATTCGTTGTGGGCCTCACTAGGGAGGGGCTTGGTCAGCAAGGGCCCAAGATGCTCCACCAGCTGCTGCTTTGGCACCCTGCCCCCCCCTTCCTGATCATGAAGCTGATCACTGAGTCTTGGCTTAGCTTGCTCATGACTGATCATTAGGGTTACAGGTGGTGGGAATCACATTGTTCTGCCCTCCCGGGAGGCTCGGGGGTTGGTGAAGTCTAGGTTGTCATTAGTAACTTAGCCAGTCACCTAGCATCTGCTCACGCTTTCCAAGTTCCACCCCCTGAATGGTCAGTCCGCCACTGGAGCTGATATGAGGAGACTGATCTATTGAGGGGTCTGTAAGGAAGGGGGTGCTTCTGACTGCTGATCTAATGGTTGGTCACCAATTAGCAGTCAGTCCCCCTCCTTAGAGGCCCCCTACGGCTCACAGTCCCCTTATATCACTGTCCTCTTCCTTGGAGACTGTCAGAGATCAGAGTCCACCCATCTCCCCTTATATCAGCACCCCCTGCCTGCCTTCTTTAAGACCTCCATGTGGATTGCCTTACCATTACCAGTGGGACTTGGGAGCAAGGAAGCGTGAGAGCCGGAGGGGCGGAGCTGAGAGCGGCTCTGCAACTATGTTCCTCCGCTATGTAAGCGTTTGTACAGCGAGTCAGCGACTGAGTGATAAGGAGATCATTGAGCAGGGGGGAAGAGAAGAGCGGAGCAGCAGAGCCGGAGAGCCGGAGAAAGGCAGGTAGAAAGCAGACGCAGGTGCAGCCAACAGGAATACTCACTGGGTTGAGGATACTCCACTGAGTAAAGCACAGTGCCGGAATATCTTCCGGCATTAGCTTCATCTCCAGGAGCCTCTCATGGGGCCCCCTGCTGGCTCCGGGCCCTCGGCAGTGCCCGAGTGCGTGATGGGTCAGTCCGCCCCTGCTCCTGACAGTGTGCTTCTCTTATATTCGTGTGCTCCCCCTACCTCAGTGTGCTCCCCCTCCTTTTATCAGTGTGCTCCCCCTCCTTTTATCAGTGTGCTCCCCCTCCTTTTATCAGTGTGCTCCCCTTACCTCAGTGTGCCCCCCCAAGGTGCATTAGAAGCTAAAATAGCTCAGCGGGGAGAGCGTCTAAAGGTCCCTGGTTCAATCCCAGGTTTCAGCGACTGCACATGCACCTTTGCAGTATTATATCGGATCCACCATGGAGGAGGTTTTGGTTGTGTTACTGTGCAACATGAGATTAAATGGAGATGTCAATGGAAAGCTATTCGGCATCTTTGATTTATTGAAGCCATGGAGGGGTGAAGCGAGTAATCACATGAAGCCAGGGAATGCTGGTAAGGAAAGTATATGGCATTCAGAGAGGTTTGTCAAGGAAAATGTAAAAGAATCCACTTTTGTTGGGCCGAAAGGTGCACAAAGCTCAGGTTTTATCTGATTCAGAAGCAATTGCCCAAAATGTGTTCTGTATGGCCAGCTTTAGACCACGGAAGAAGCTGGCAGACAAGGGGCACATACAGTATACATTATATTACCAAAAGTATTGGGACACCTGCCTTTACACACACACATGAACTTTAAATGACATCCTAGTCATAGTCCGTAGGGTTCAATATTGAGTTGGCCCACCCTTTGCAGCTATAACAGAGCTGCAAACAGTGGGCACAAAGCTCGGTCCATAAAGAAAAGGATGAGCGAATTTGTAGCAAAGGAACTTGACTGGCCTGCACAGAGTCCTGACCTTAACCTGATAAAACACCCTTGGGATGAATTCTAGCGGAGACTGCAAGCCAGGCCTTCTCATGCAACATCAGTGCCTGACCTCACAAATGCGCTTCTGGAAGAATGGTCAAACATTCCCATAGACACACTCCTAAACCTTGTGGACAAGCCTTCCCAGAAGAGCTGAAGCTGTTAAAGCTGCAAAGGGTGGGCCAACTCAATATTGAACCCTACGGACTAAGACTGGGATGATATTAAAGTGCATGTAAAGGCAGGTGTCCCAATACTTTTGGTAATATAGCGTATATATGTGATAGAGTCTTGTGAGATACCCAAAAAACAAAACTAATTAAATATGTACTAAAAACACAATGGGTGTTATTTAAAGCTGGAGAGTGCACAATCTGGTGCAGCTCTGCATAGAAACCAATCAGCTTCCAGGTTTTATTGCCAAAGCTTTATTGAACAAGCTAGAAGTTGATTGGCTATTATGCACAGCTACACCAGATCTTGAGTGCAGCAGTTTGATTAAATCTCCCTATATGCATGTGCACAAAAAATTCAATATATAAGAGTGCAGCACTGAATCATGAAATATAAACACATATCAAAAAATCATTGAATCAACATATAAAGTCCAAGTCCATAATTAAATGCCTATACAATAAAGTGCAAAAAAGTCCATATTTTAACAGTGAAAATTCCACAAGTGGCTGTTGATAGATGAACACCTAAATGTAATTGTGAAATCTTGTATATAAAGCTTCCAGACCACCAACTAATCACCTCATTCGTGCCCCCCCCAATGAGTATTATTATTATTATTCAGGATTTATATAGCGCCAACAGTTTACGCAGCGCTTTACAATAAAAGGGAGACAATACAGTTATAATACAATAAAATACAAGAGGATTAAGAGTGCCTTGGTCAGAAGAGCTTACAATCTAATAGTATAGGCTCACTTCTTGGAGTGGGACCCCCTCCCCCCAACTAAGCAGGGTCAAAAACGCCTCTGAGCCCCCCAGGACTCAGTGAGATATCCAACACAGCTGGTTCCTAAATTTCTCCCAAGATCTCCTCCTCTGTATGTCAGCAGCAGAGTATATGCAGAGAAAAAAAGACTCCAATAGTGCTTGAATTGTTCAAAACACTTTACATGCGTTTAATAAAATGTATGGGCTACTCACAATATGCGGGTGCTTCCAGCGCACTACACTAATACGGACATAGGTTTAAAGCGTAACATAGAGCCGCACATCCAAAATCTCGATCAGCTCCTCAAATCGCTATAGAGCCTGAGTGCCTTCACAGTCCTAGCCCCTCCCCTACGTGTGTTCGACACAGGGTCATGTGTCTTCCTCAGGGGGATCTCAAGCATATATACACCGACTGACATTCGAGTGGCGGTGGTTGGCCACAGCATACACTACCACATTATAATATCAGCATTGTAATAACAATATAAATATCTATTTTTGATACTCCAATAAAGCAGGGATCTCTTAAGGGGGGAGAATAGTGGGAGAGGAGGACTAGTGCCCCATCATCAGAGCCAGTGGGAGTCATAGTGCCCTATCATTGACATCAGTGGGAGTCATAGTGCCCCATCATTGACATCAGTGGGAGTCATAGTGCCCCATCATTGGTGTCAGTGGGAGGAATAGTGCCCCATCATTTGTGTCAGTGGGAGGAATAGTGCCCCATCATTTGTGTCAGTGGGAGGAATAGTGCCCCATCATTGGTGTCGGGGGGGGGAAATAGTGCCCCATCACTGGTGTCATTGGGAGGAATAGTGCCCCATCATTGGTATCAGTGGAAGGAATAGTGTCCCATCATTGGTGTCAGTGGGGGGAATAGTGCCCCATCATTGGTATCAGTGGAAGGAATAGTGTCCCATCATTGGTGTCAGTGGGAGGAATAGTGCCCCATTATTGGTGTCAGTGGGAGGAATAGTGCTTCATCATTGGTATCAGTGGGAGGAATAGTGCCCCATCATTGGTATCAGTGGGAGGAATAGTGCCCCATCATTGGTATCAGTGGGAGGAATAGTGCCCCATCATTGGTATTAGTGGGAGGAATAGTGCCCCATCATTGATGTCAGTGGGGGAATATTGCCCCATCATTGGTGTCAGTGGGAGGAATAGTGCCCCATCATTGGTGTCAGTGGGAGGAATAGTGCCCCATCATTGGTGTCAGTGGGGGGAATATTGCCCCATCATTGGTGTCAGTGGGGGGGGGGATAATGTCCCATCATTGATGTCAATGGGAGGAATAGTGCCCCATCATTGGTGTCAGTGGGGGGAATATTGCCCCATCATTGGTGTCAGTGGGAGGAATAGTGCCTTATCATTGGTGTCATTTCTCCATTTACATGAAGGTCAGGTTAATATAAACCAGCCAGCATAGACTTCCCCCTTACATCAGAAGCTGCAGAAGTCCCCCTTACAGTGCAAGGGGAACGCTGATGTAAAGGGGAGCTCCACTGACTTCCCTTTTACATCAGAGTTCTCTTTTACATCATTGTCCACAGAGTTCCAACTTGCATTTAAAATGGGAACTCTAATGTGGGGGGACCTTCCACAGAGTGAGGTAAAGGGGGGGTTACTGATAGAAGGGGGAACCTTTATATCAGTGCCCCCTTACCTTATTGCATTCACTCCCCCTTACATTAGTTCCCCCCTCCCCCCAGACTGGCCTTGTAGCGCTGTCACTGACCTCCTCTTAGGTGCACTGTGCAGGGCTCAGCCAGATGGTCCTCTCTGGGCTCCAGCTTGGTGGTTCTGGTTTCATCCTACGGTATCCTCTCCACAATCCACACATGTCTGACTCCTCTTGTGACACTCTTCTGTAGGCTCCCCCAGAGACTGCAGTCATAACACAATAGATGGTCAGAGACTGCAGACATAATATAAGAGATGGTCAGTGACTGCAGGAATGATACAAGAGATGGTCAGAGACTGAGGACATGATACAAGAGATGGTCAGGGACTGAGGACATGATACAAGAGATGGTCAGACTGCAGACATGATGCAAGAGATGGTTAGAGACTGCAGACATGATGCAAGAGATGGTTAGAGACTGCAGACATGATACAAGTGATGGTCAGAGACTGCAGACATGACTCAAGAGATGGTCAGAGACTGCAGACATGACACAAGAAATGGCCAGAGACTAAAGACATGATACAAGATATGGTCAGAGACTGCAGACATGATACAAGAGATGGTCAGAGACTGCAGACATGATACAGGAGATGGTCAGAGACTGCAGACATGATACAAGAGATGGTCAGAGACTGCAGACATGATACAGGAGATGGTCAGAGACTGCAGACATATATGCAAGAGATAGTCAGAGACTGCAGACATGATACAGGAGATGGTCAGAGACTGTAGACATGATGCAAGAGATGGTTAGAGACTGCAGACATGATACAAGAGATGGTCAGAGACTGCAGACATGATACAAGAGATGGTCAGAGACAGAGGACATGATACAAGAGACACTGGATCAGTAAGCTATGTACAGTATAAGATATAGTGTGCCTTGTCAGAAAGGAGGAAGAAGCAGTACTAGAAAAGGAAATAGTATAGAAGGTTACAATGTGTACTTGGTCAGAGAGAGAAATGGGAAGCAGTGCGGTATCAGTAAGCTGTATACAATATATGGTTATGGAATGTGCCTGGTCACATAGAGGAGGAAGAAGCAGTACTAAGTCACTAAACAGAATATAAGATTACAATGTGCCTGGTCAGGCAGAGGAGGAAGCAGTACTGGATTGGTAAATAGTATAAAAGGTTACAATGTGTACTTCTTCAGACAGGAAAAGAGGAAGCAGGTTGGTATCAGTAAGCTGTATACTGTATAATGTACAGTTATAGAATGTGCCTGGTTAGAGAAAGGAGGAGGAAGCAGTGCTGGGTCAGTAAACAGAATCTAAGGTTACAGAATATAAGGTTGAGCTTGTGCACAAACAAGCCTAATGTTCCATTAAAAGGTGAATTTAGTATGCTATATCTATTATTGCATGTACACCTTACTGATTGCATGTGCATACAGTGATCTGTACATGGGGCCCCTGAGACCTGAACATTTTTTCAAGGATTCCTCTGCAGTAAAAAAGTTGAGAAAGGCAAGGTACTCAGATTGTCCAGCAGAGGGCACATTTGTATAGCCTAATAGAATTTAGCCTTTACAATTGACTCAGTTATAGCAGTTTAGTATACAGTAATGTATTATGCTTATTAACCGCTTCAGCCCCAGAAGATTTTACCCCCTTCCTGACCAGAGCACTTTTTGCGATTCGGCACTGCGTCACTTTAACCGCTTCAGCCCCGGAAGAATTTATCCCTTTCCTGACCAGAGCACTTTTTGTGATTCGGCACTGCGTCGCTTTAACTGGGAATTGCGCGATCGTGCGACGTGGCTCCCAAACAAAATTGACGTTCTTTTTTCCCCCACAAATAGAGCTTTCTTTTGGTGGTATTTGATCACCTCTGTGGTTTTTATTTTTTGCGCAAAAAATAGCGACAATTTTGAAAAAAAAAAGCATTATTTTTTACATTTTGCTATAATAAATATCCCCCAAAAATATATAAAAAACATTCTTTTTCCTCAGTTTAGGCCAATACGTATTCTTGTGCATATTTTTGGTAAAAAAAAATCGCAATAAGTGTTTATTGATTGGTTTGCGCAAAAGTTATTGCGTTTACAAAACAGGGGGTAGTTTTATGGCATTTTTATTAATAATTTTTATTTTTACTAGTAATGGCGGCGATCAGCGATTTTTATTGTGACTGTGACATTATGGCGAACATGTCGGACATTTTTGACACATTTTTGGGACCATTGTCATTTATACAGCGATCAGTGCTATAAAAATGCACTGATTCCTGTGTAAATGACACTGGCAGTGAAGGGGTTAACCACCAGGGGGCGGGGAGGGGTTAAGTCAGTACTAGGGAGTGATTACTAATTGTAGGGGGGATGGGCTAGCTGTGACACTACACTAATCTCTGCTGATGATGACGGAGCACAGAGATCAGTGAGCCTGTCACTAGGCAGAACGGGGAGATGCTGTTTACATTAGCATCTCCCCGTTCGTCCTCTCCGTGAGACCCGCGACCCGACTCACGGAGCTCCCGGCCGGCGCGCACGCGCAATGGCATGGCGGGTAATTCAAATGGACGTACCTGTAAGCCCATTTGCCCAGCCGTGGCCGTGCCATTCTGCCGACGTACATCGGCGTGCGCCGGTCGGGAAGGGGTTAACTGACAATTGCGCAGTCGTGCATCGTTGCACCCAAACAAAATTGACATCCTTTTTTTCCCACAAATAGAGCTTTCTTTTGGTGGTATTTGATCACCTCTGCGGTTTTTATTTTTTGCGCTATAACCAAAAAAAGAGTGACAATTTTGAAAAAAAACGCAATATTTTTTACTTTTTGCTATAATAAATATCCCCAAAAATATATAAAAAAACTATTTTTTTCCTCAGTTTAGACCAATATGTATTCTTCTACATATTTTTGGTAAAAAAAATTTGCAATAAGCGTATATTGATCGGTTTGCGCAAAAGATATAGCGTCTACAAAATAGGGGATAGTTTTAGGGCATTTTTATTATTATTTTTTTTTTTTTACTAGTAATGGTGGCGATCTGCGATTTTTTTATTGGAACTGCGACATTATGGCGGACACATTGAACAATTTTGACACATTTTTGGGACCATTGGCATTTATACAGCGATCAGTGCTATAAAAATGCATTGATTACTGTAAAAATGTCACTGGCAGGGAAGGGGTTAACACTAGGGGGCAATCAAGGGGTTAATTGTGTTCCCTGAAGGGGGGAGAGGACTGTGTAGGGGAGATGACAGATCGCTGTTCATACTCTGTATGAACAGACGATCAGTCTCTTCTCCCCTCAGAGAACCGGAAACTGTGTGTTTGCACACACAGATCCCGGTTCTCCGTGTGTCAGCAGCGATCGCGGGATTGGCTCTAGGGGCAAGCACGCTCCTTATAGGGTGCCCACGTGTCCCGGATTGCCCAGGATTGTCCCTTAATTTATATTTGTGTCCCGGGCACCTTCATTCCGGGACCATACGGTGTCCCGGAATGAAAAAAAAAAAACACACCGCCACCCTGATAAACATTGCCGAACTGGTTGCTAGGGCTGCCCCGCCTCGCGTCTAGCAACCAGTGACGTCGGCTGAGCGAGGCTGCCCTGCGCTGACCAGCGCTCGGAGTCCTCCCACCTCTCCTTCTCCGCCTCCGGCCGCAGCAGTAGAGAGAGAGAGAGAGCAGCCAGAGCATCTTCTGTTATCTCCTCCTCCTGAGTCCTGACAGTCCATTGTGCAGTGCTGGTAAGCCAGGATCCACAGCAGCTTGTGCCCAGTGCCAGTCCCGGGGGGCCGACTACTCCCGCTGCCTGCAGCGCATTGCCATTGCCAGCAGCCCGACTTCTCTCCCCCTGAGCCTCCTCCCGCCCACGAGGGCCGCAACCCGAGCCCCCTTCCTCTGCCGCCGGGGCTCTTTACACTCTGCGGATCAATAGACAGTAATGGAGCCGATAACACTGGTGTGTCCCCACTGGGAGCTACACTGTGCAGAGAGGATGAGCAGCGGAGGAGGGGGGGGGGGTTCCTGCTGATGATCTCCTCTTATCCTAACTGTCATTCCTCTCTTGATCCTCTCCGCTGCAACATGTCCCAGAAGAGCCGCTACCAGCGGAGATGTGACCACCTCTTCTGGACCCTCTTCCCTCTCCTCTGCCTGATCACCTGCCTGGTGCTGTACAGCTTCGCCGGGGCCCCCTTATTCCAATGGCTGGACGGCTCCACTGGAGGCGACCAATCCGCAGGGCTCCTCCGCATCATGTCCCAGAAGAGCCGCTGCCGGCGGAGATGTGATCACCTCTTCTGGACCCTCTTTCCTCACCTCTGCCTGATCACCTGCCTGGTGCTGTACAGCGTCGCCAGGGTCCCCTTATTCCAATGGCTGGAGGGCTCCGCTGGAGGCGACCAATCCGAAGCGGACGTCCTGCTAGAGAAGCTCTGGAACATCTCGCGGGCCGTGAACAGGAACGTCAGCTCCAGTGAGCCCCCTTATATATTTATATATGTATATTTTATACACATACAAAGTTATATGTTTTGACTTCACTTGCTGCATGCTTGTTCTAGGGCAGTGACTGAGTATTGAAGCCAAAAACAGTCAGGGAACTGGTATTTTTACCAATGGTGGCCCCTGTGTGTCTCTTTGCATGCAAAAAAATCCCACTCTTGAGATCTCTATCCTATTAGTAACATGGCCAACAGGTCCCATATATACCAGCTAGACCAGTACAGTACCAGCTAGGTGGCTTCCATGATCACAGTACAGGTCCTCTTTACTCTCTCTGGGGGAGCAGTCAGCTGCGGGGGGGTCCTTACCAGGTTGGTGTTGTAGGTGTCACACTCACCGCCGTTCACTTCTAAAAACTGAGACACAGAGTGTCAATAGTATCCATAGCAACATGTGTCATGGCCTCACTTTTTTTGGAGATGAATGTTGCCTGGTAGCTGTCAGTGACAACATCACTTCCTGTTCTGATACCATGGTGATGTGAGGTCACCCATAGCAACCCAATTACTCAATACCAGAGTCAGGGGAGGGGAAGATGGTTCCTGATTGGTTGTTATGGAATAACGCTCTCTACATATTATTGTTTGCCTGTCAGAGCACTGCACAGTGCACCGTAACCTGTAGCGACCCAATATTAGTTTTGTGGAGGGAAATTGTAATTTAGACAGACAGATGTCTTCTGGACAGGTAGCCACCAGCCGATGAACACGCGTGGGTAGCCGCCCGACTAAGTGCCTCAGCGGCGCTTTGTCGGCGGTTCCCATTCAGATCAATGGTCAGGAGCAGTGAAGGAGCAGTGTATACACCCGCTCCTTCGCCGCTCCAAAGATGCGGCTTGCAGGAGTGCTTACCACTGTTTGCTTTATTTTTCAAAAAATTGCCAAAAAAAGTATTTTTTTGGGCAGGTGGGGAGGGGGGCGGGGTTGTGTCCCTGAATGGCAGTTTGGAAATGTGGTCACCCTACACTCCTAGTGGCCACAGGGCGAAGCGATGTAACATAACAACTGCGGCGGATGGTCGGCAAGTGGTTAATATTGTGCAGAAATATTATGCAGTGAGCATATAGATCATATGACATCACCATCTCCCCTGAAAGAGCCTGCAATGTAATATCTCTACTGCAACTGTACAGACCCAGGCTCGGTACAATTAGTGTAACCAAAGAAAATTTGTCCAAAAAAGGTCTACGTTGCTCCTCCATCCAGCATGGAGACACCCTAAGACAGGAAATGCGTTACTGGCAGGATCACCAGGTAAAAATAAAGGAAGAAAGCCTAAGATAAAATAATGAATGCAACCACCACATTTAAGGATTAGTAAGCAGCAATAATACAAAATAAGTTAGCCCATGGGACTTTAAATGAGTTGGTCATAGAGGTCATAACAAATGAGTATAATAAATTGATAAGGATTTATTAGGATTCCAAGGACATAGTCATAAATGAGCATAAAAACATCATGAAGCATAGCTTGACCATTGACATTTGTTACAGTACTTAAAATACATAGTATACATATACAACTGTTGTACTCGACACGTTTCGCGAGCTCTGCTCGCTTCCTCAGGAGTTGATGTATATGCATGATATCTAGAAAATAGTAAGTATTGGTAACATATAACATTCAATGATGATTGTGGTTAGAAGAGAAGCACGTAGCCTCTGAGAGGCACCCCATACTCACATTATGGTCAATTGATCCATAGGACTGATCTCCAAGGATAACAGCGGAAAATGCTCCTACACAGGGGTAAGCACACCACAGATACTCGACATTCATTGGACAAACTTCACACACCTTCGTGTAGGCTACACAAATTTCTCTAATAGATTAATTGCCATCATCGTCAGCTCCATCTAGTGGCTATAAATGCAGTATTATTTTCTCACTGGGGTATTTCAGAAAACTATACTGCATTGTGGTCACTAGATGGCACTAAGGATTTCTGAATTAATATGCCGTATCCTTGTCCAATACATTTTTTTTATCAATAGGCTGCTTAGTGTCCAATATGTGAAAGTCTTTTATATCCAAAACACTGTGTTTAAGTCCTTTGTGTTCTATATATTGTGACGTTACTAAGTATCGTTTGAAACTTTCCTGTGTGACGAAACACATTAAAAGGGGGTGTCTGATCGGGCACCAAAGAGACCACTGTGGGCTGAGGAGCAGTGCTAGAGTCATCTGCACCCCCCCCCCCCCCACAACCACTGGGCCATGGTTGTGGGTAAGAGGCCTTTGTGCTCATTAACATGGGCAGAAGGTACTTTGCCAGGAGGACACCCCCTCATTGCAAAGAATCCCCCCCCCAAGGACATGTGGCCTGGCATGGTTCAAGAGGAGAAGGGTCACATTCCCATCCCCTTCATTTCCTGGCCTGCCAGGTTGCATGCTTGAAAAAGGGTCTGTGTTTGAGGGGGGCCCACACTTCTTTTTCTTCTGTTTTTCATATGGGTCTGGTATTACTTTTTTTTTGGAGGCGGGATAGCATGCACGTGTCCTGATCACAGGGAGCCAGAAGCTTACACACAGGACTCCATTCTCTCCTTTTCCTCCTGTAGCTGCACAGGCACCCTGATCCCTTGCTATTCCTATTCCTCACCACCAGATTCCTGTCGCTCCCCAACACCCGGGGATGCCAAAGGGCAGGTTGCCAGCACCCAAAAAGCCATCAGTGAATCGGCGGAAGCATTTGGGAAGGCTGCCCAAATAACTCTTGCGCTCGCAGGTATGGCGCCTTCTGCTGCCCCTCTGCCACAGTCTCCCCAGACCTGTCAGCTTGAAGATGGTGTAGATGGAGATGGCAGCAATTACCTCGGCCTCTGGCGTGGAGGGGGGGGGGTTGTGAAGAGATGAGATCTATGAAGATTGGGGGGGGGGTTGTGTAGAGGTGACTGAGAGCTATTAAGAGTGGGGGGGGGGGATTTGTGAAGAGTGAAGGGGGTGATTTGTAAAGAGGTGAGAGCTAAGAAGAGTGTGGGGGGGGATTTGTGAAGAGTGGGGGGTTGTGAAGAGGTGACAGCTATGAAGAGTGTGTGGGGGGGGTGTAGAGGTGATGGCTATAAAGAGTGTGGGGGGGGGGGATTTGTGAAGAGTGAAGGGGGTGGTTTGTAAAGAGGTGAGAGCTAAGAAGAGTGTGTGGGGGGGGGGATTTGTGAAGAGTGGGGGGACAGGGGTTTTGAAGAGGTGAGAACTATGAAGAGTGTGTGGGGTTGTGAAGAGGTGAGAGCTATGAACAATGGGTGGGGTGGGATTTGTGAAGAGAGGGGGGTTGTGAAGAGGTGACAGCTATGAAGAGTGGGGGGAGGAGTTGAAGAGTGGGGGGTTGTAAAAAGGTGAGAGCTATGAAGAGTAGGGGGTTGTGAGGAGGTGAGAGCTATGAAAAATGGGGGGGGGGGGGGGGGGGGGGTTGTGAAGAGGTGAGAGCTGTGAAGTGTGAGGGGGAAGGAAAGAAGAGGTGAGAGTTATGAAGAGGGGGGGGGGGTTAAAGAGGTAAGAACTTTGAAGAGTAGGGGGGTTGTGAAGAGGTGAGAGCTATGAAGTGTGGGGGGGATTTTTGAAGAGTGGAAGGGGGGGGGGGATTTGTGAATAGGGGAATTTGGGGGGGTTTGTGAAGAGTCTGGGAGTTTACAGATAAAGGGGTGGGACAAATGTAAATGGGGGGGGGGGGGGCTGATTTTAGTCTTGCCTAGGGCAGCACAAAACCAAATGACACCACTGCATATGGGAGGGGTGGGGGGGGGGGGGGGCCTATGCCGTTTGCCATTTTTTCAGACCTGCATCCTTACCCCTTTGACTCCTGTGCACTGACATCTGGGTTGTATCCTGGTTATCCATGTCTGTTGCCTGCCCTGTCCTCTGGCTGGTATCCTAGTTTTCGGTGTTGGCTGCCTGCCCTGACCTCTGACTTGCATTCTGGTTATCCATGTCCACAGCCAGCCCTGACCTCTGGTCTGTATCCTGGTGACCTATTGTGCTCCACTGTTATCTTCAGTTCACTCATCTGCTCCAGACTCACTTCATGGTGCCTTCCTGGCTCATGTTTTTTTATGGTGCTTAGAGTGATCCTAGAGGTTGCAACCTGGGGTCAGCACACAGCTAAGTCCACACCGCCAAGAATACTGGCTGGCCCTTAAGCTTGCCATACACTAGTAGAATTGTGTTAAAAAAACCTTTCATTTTAAGAGCATTCCGATTCGTTCAGCTTTCCAATACTTAATGGGGTCAAGCCAATGTTTGTTTTCGTCCACAGTCATGAGAAAACTTGAAGGAGCAGGATGGAACCTTTAATGGTTTTCATTCCGTAACATCCATTCACTCTAAAATGTTAAAAAGACAACTTATGTTTTTTTAAGCACTTTCAACCGACATTCAGCAAGTCATCAAATGTACTGCAGGATTTTTGTACAAATGTTCACACAAACATTTGTTTGTGTGAAAAATCTTCTAGAGTATGGTCAGCTTTAGACGTCATGCCTCGTGGGGGATGCCGTGTTACCTGCGGTCACATGGGACCATCCTCGTACTTTGGCAAGTCCTAATCCAACTCCCAGGACTAATATGTTTGAAGAGTAGATAATGAAATGCATGTTATGGCTGCTTGCTGTGGGCAATACTGGTAGTTTTTCCTTTCACCTTTCATATACATCAGTCCTCTGGTAAAGAAGTTCTGTCAGCATATTGGAACAATCTTTAAACTTGTTGGCTTATTTATTAACCAGTCCATCAGTATGATATTATATCACATGACTGGAAAGTTAAAATAGTACTGACCCCTAACAACGAACAGAGGTTATGCAAATTTAACTATAACTATGCCTGAACTGTTTTTACGGTAAAAAATAAATAGACGCAAACACGGGAAGACTATATTCTAGGAAAGGTACTATTTGCTTCAAATGAATGAGATTACAGCCTATCTATTCACTAGAGATCAGTGACATCGCCGTTATCCTTCATATTCATAGAATTCAGTTTGTCCAATCACTAGAGACCAGTGACCCCATCAAGACCCTTCATATTCATAGGAATGAAACCCATCCATTCAATAGAGACCAGTGACATCACTAAGACTCCTCATATTCATGAGAATGCACCCTATCCATCCACTAGAAAACAGCCTATCCATTCACTGGAGACCAGTGACATCACTAAGACTCTTCATATTCATGAGAATGCAGTCTATCCATTATTTAGAGACCAGTGACATAATCGAGACCCTTCATATTCATGAGAACGCAGCCTATCCATTCGGTAGAGACCACTGATATCACTAAGACCTTCATATTTATGTGAACACAGCCTATTCATCCACTACAGACCAGTGACATCACTGAGACCCTTCATATTCATGAGAATGCAGCCTATCTATTCACTAAAGACCAGTGACATCACCGAGAATCTTCATATTACTGAGAACACAGCCTATCCATCTACTAGAGACCAGTGCCATTACTGAGACTCTTCATATTCATGAGAACGCAGTCTATCCATTATCTAGAGACCAGTGACATCACTGACACCCTTCATATTCATGAGAACATAACCTGTGACATCATCAAGACCTTTCATATTCAAAAGGAACGCAGGCTGTCCATTCACTAGAGACCAGTGACATCCCTGAAACTCATCATATTCACGATAATGCAGTCTATCCATTCACTAGAGACCAGTGAAATCACTGAGACTCTTGATAATAATAACACAGCCTATCCATTCACTAGAGACCAATGACATCACTAAAACCCTTCAAATTTCTGAGAACACAGCCTGTCCATCCACTAAAGACCAGTGTCATCACCAAGACTCTTCAAATACAAGAGAACACAGCCTATCCATCCACTGGAACACAGCCTATCCATTCACCAGAGACCAGTGACATCACTGAGACCTTCATATCCATGAGAATGCAGCCTATCCATTCTCTAGAGACCAGTGACACCATTAAGACCCTTCATATTCATGAGAACGCAGCCCATCCATTCCCTAGAGATCATTGACATCACTGAGACTCTTCATATTCATGAGAATGCAGCCTAACCATTATCTAGAGACCAGTGTCATCACTGAGACCCTTCATATTTATGAGAACACAGCCTATACATCCACTAGAGACCAGAGACATCACCGAGACCTTCATATTCATAGGAACGCAGCCCATCCATTCATTAGAGATCAGTGGCATCACTGAGACTCTTCATATTAATGAGAATGCAGTCTATCCATTATCTAGAGACCAGTGACATCACTGAGACCCTTTATATTCACGAGAATGCAGTCTATTAATTATCTAGAGACCAGTGACATCTTTGACACGCTTCATATTTTCAAGAATGCAGCCCATCCATTCCCTAGAGACCATTGACTTTACTGAGACCTTCATATCTATGAGAACCCAGCCTATCCAGTCACTAGAGACCAGTGACATTACCGAGACCCTTCATATTCATGAGAACACAGCCTATCCATTCACTACAGACCAGTGACATCACTGAGACCTTTATATTCATAAGCACACAGCCTATCCATTTACTAGAGACTGGTGACACCACTGAGACCTTCATATTCATGAGAACACAGCCTATCAATTCACTAGAGACCAGTGACATCACTGAGACCTTCATATTCATGAGAACACATCCTATCCATTCACTAGAGACCAGTGACATCACTGAGACCTTCATATTCATGAGAACACAGCTTATTCAATCACTAGAGACCAGTGACATCACTGAGACCTTCATATTCTTGACAACACAGCCTATCAATTTACTAGAGACCAGTGACATCAACAAGACTCTTCACATTCATGAGAAAGCAGCCTTTCTATTCACTAGAGACCAGTGACATTCCTTCGGTAGGCCTTATATTAGTGATTTCACTTTTTTAACCAAAGCACAGCCACATATGACAATCACAACATAATAAGTTGTCAAGGGGCCCTCAAAAATAGAAACTGACACAGTAACATTTATCACATGTACAAATATGTAAAGTCTGTGACATGTCCCATACCATGACATAATTAGGAGTGTCTGGGTCTTCGTGTGTTTCCTGCAATGCACTTCTGTGCAAGGTAATTTTCTGTGTTATTTGAAATGTTTACCCAGAGAGAGGAAGTAATGAGGGTTATACGGGTAAAAATGTGCAAGTTAAATATATGCATACAGCACTCTTCTATATAATCCCTCATAAGAAAAGTGCACAAATCACAAATTTATAATATCTAGCATGCAAAAATCACACTATATGAATCTAATATACAAAATCATAACTAAATATCAATACAAATTAAAGTGCAACTACCATGAAGAATAAATACAGTCCAGTGTCCATTAGTAATATAAAATTCATTGATCCCCATTTAAAATGCTCTTGAAAAAGTGTGCCAGAAGACAACAATCCATTAACACAATGGGGCATTTCTTCCAAAGGTTCTCTCCTATGTGTCCATCAACTGTAAATCCCCATATGAAGATAAACATACCAAAACCAGCTGACCTGTTTAAACAATAAAAAAGGTCAACCAGTGCTTGTTCTTACACTCTTTGGAAATGATCCCGTTTTTTTCTCCTTCCAGGGTCTCATCACCTTCATGGATTAAAAGCAGGGGAAGATCCGCATTGTGTAAATTCCTTTATGAAAATGTTGAAAGCAATAAAAAAAATGCTCGGCACTGTGTAACAGCTGCTTAATCCTTTTAGAATCAGACAACACAAGCCGTTTGCATGCGTGATGACATCACATGATGCATAATTTGGAGAGAATTAGTGTCTATTCCTTAGTCCAGTGTCGTATAGTGAGCTCGCAACTTCCTGTTTGAGCTGACAACATTGTGCCTCTGCGACACTGAAATTCCGAGCAGTGTTGTCAGTAAATGTACCTGGACAGATTCATTCAGCACCCAGGACAAGAATGTGGAACTACGTCCCCCTCCCCCGCTGCTAATACATGACGTAGAATGGGTGTACCTCATTGCTCCCCTTCTCTGCCCCCTTGATCAGGCTTGCATGGAGTGTGCACTGCACATGCATGTCTAATTGCTTGCTTTCTAGCAGCTAAAAGATAGTTGCGCATGCACAGTATATTTTTCATGTCAGCTGTGGGTGGATGGGGTGGAGAGTAAGCTTGTCAGAGCACGGTGTGACAGCAGTAGCTGTCAAAGCAGACATGAAACCATGGCCTGCCGACCATCAGCCATTGATTTAGTCTTAGGCACAGATCTAGCTACTGCTCTTATGGCAGCTGCCCCTCATGCCCACCCCTTGTCCCAGCCCTTGTCATCCCTGTCCAGTTTTCCTTTGCTGGACAGAACACACCCCTCCTCATCGTCATCTCATAAGGGGGTGGTGATCTGTAGTTCAGAAGGGCAGACCTTTGGAATAATTCACAACACTGTTGACAAAAAGAGCAATACTATGGAAAGGATTTTTTAGGCACCATTGAAAACCAATGTTGTAATAAAATACAAAATGTTTATTATACAATTGCTTAAAAACCAAATGTGTTTGTTAAAGTCCATACAATTTGCATATACATAAATCACATATTCAGAAAAAAAAGAGAATCTCTGTCCATCAAAGGGACATGAATGAGAAAAGGGACCCCAACGCGTTTCAACTTTCAAAGTCTTCAGGTTTTTTTATTTAAAAAAAACAAACAATGAGATGGATAGATATATGGATTCTGCCAAGTAAATAACAGCCAACAAGTAAAATGAAAACAAAAAACAAGAAATACATATTGGACAAAATTACATTCTGGGATACAAAATAACTCACAATGTGCTAAATGGAGACCAGATATATAGACACCCTGGGGACTTCCCCAGGCGATTCAGCAGCCAGGGGGTAGTTCAAGGGACAATGGCCTAATGTCAAAAATTATACATAAGTGTAAAAACCACAAAAAGAAGAAAAGGCACAACATATTTAACATGATACCAATATAAGATTGTAGAGTATATGAAACTGGTTATAACCAGCTCCACAGAATAGTGCTTAACGTGGTCACAGGTGGATATTTACAAAGTGGCGCCAAGTATGGCTGAGTCAATACATCAGTAGTTGGTTCGATATCCCAGTAGGGACATACTTCACATGGTTGTCAGGTAAACTTACTTGATAGATGGAACCAAACCACAGAAGTCCAAAGGTATGGGGAACCAATTTAAAGAGGACCTGCGACTTTAAAAGGAAAAGCAGGCGCCCATAAGAAACTCAACGTTTTTTTTTTGTTTTTTTGCTCAGACATACACTTTAAATCTAATTCCAAATTTGTAAGTGACAATTTGCCCCAGTACATATATGTTCTTGATTAAGAGTGCAGCATTAGAGGGTTGACAGCAACTGAGGAATGTGTCATTTGCATGGCTTCTTTGTAAGACGTTATCACACAATCACAGCTGTGCTTGTAGTTGTGTCATGTTTTTGAAGAAAGGCAGGTGGAAGTTCCTGGGAATGGAAAGTCAGGTTATCTTATGACATACCAATGCCCGCAGGGCTCACTTCTGGTAAAGGTGAACCACCACGCCCACCTAGCTTTAAGGATCCTGTCTTGACTTGTGCCGGGGGCACGGGAAGAATCCACCTTGGATGGGGGCTGGCTGATGATTGCATCCAGTATGCAGTCTAGGAATCTAGGAATCTGACTTCCTTTTTGTCTCCTTACAGGCGCAAATCCAAATACCTTCCAAGAAAATCAAATCCCTTTAAGAGCCCATTCACACTTGTGCACTTAAGCTGCACGCAGTTCAATGTATGTTTTTCTTTCCTTCAATAAATTTTTATTATTTTCGAGATTATGTATGACAAGCCGAATGATATGTGGTAGATCATAAAACTTACAGAAGCCACCGTGACACTGGAGAATAACCTAAGAAGGCATTACATAGTTCAAACATAAATGGACCAGGGCATTGAATTAGATGATAATATAAAAGAGTTAATACACAAAAAAGTGGTGTGCCTCATGCTTCGGAGGGCAACAAATAAGGGGAGTTATGTTGCGGAACTGTAACCATAAAAAAAGTTTACTGAGTATAACATCTTCAATGGCATACAAGACCATCCCTCACCCCCATAAAAGGCAAACAAGAAAACTGGGGAGGTGGAAGCCAGGGTCAGGAGAGAAAGGGGGAAAGGGAGAACTCACAAGAAAGGAATGTAGGAAAGGAAGGGTGGGAGGGAAAGAAGGAGGAGATGAGAAAAAGAAGACTCCAACACCCAGGCACCGTCACGCCTCCACGCCCTTACAAAAACAGCGATTCTGGGTCAAAAGAAGGTGGCACACAGGACTCAATCCATGGTTCCCAATATCCTAAGAAACTTAGCTTAGTTATTATCATGTTGGCAGGCTGCCATTTTTTCAAAGGTCATCATTCGGTCTGGGTTTTATGCTAAGACTCTTCGTTGCAGCGAGGCTGCATGTAACTAGCCCCAATTGAGTGTTCATGCATTCTTCGGGCTGCCTAAGCAGGAGAGCATCATAAGATTTCCGCGAAAGGATTTACTCATGACTGTGTTCATCATTTGGTAGACTGTAATCCAAAACCTATGCACTTTTGGGCAGTCCCACCATATGTGTCTGGAGGATCCATCCACCCAGCAATTGCAAAAGCATTGTGGGGACTGAGTTGGAATCACTTGTGAAAAACTCAGGGGAACAAAATACCAGAGCAGATGGACCTTGTAGTCTGCTTCCTCAACCAGCACATTAGAGGAGCTTTTGGCCACATAGGACTCCATCGTAGCCCAGTCTTCCCCTGGGTTGTAGTTTTCCAAGTCGGTATCCCATTTGCAGGAGGGGAGGGCGGTTGCTGTTGATGAGGAAAACAAGGAATACTCCAGTGATATAAGGCCAGGGCCATCAAGGCTGTTCAAGAATGCACTCAAAAGCGGTCAGAGAGGAGAGATCATCGGCTTACTGAATACGTGACTGCAAAAAATGTTTGATTTGGAGATAGAGGAAAATGGCTCTAGCATCCAGCTTATAGTTATTTTTGAGGGTTTCAAAAGGAAGAATATCAAAATCCAGTAAGGACTGAGTAACCAGGAATAGCCTACACCAGAGCCAGTTATGGAACGCAGAAGGCACAGAGAAGATTGTTTATGGAGATACAGTAGGAAATCTATTGCAATCTATATGCAAAGGTAGGCCTCTAAGGAGACTCAAAAAGAAACCCTCCTAAGGGATTACCAGAGTGGAAGCTGTGTAGTTTGTTCTGCCAGATTGTAGCATTGCAGGAGAGGCAGGCCGAGGCCACCCGAGAGTTTACACTTACATAGAATGGCTTTTGCGACGGGAAAGTTACCCTTCCAAACAAATCGAAGAATGTACTGTTAGAGGCTATGCAAACTATAAGATGGGCTGGCCACTGGCAAGACTCTTGCAAAATACAAAAATTTAGGGATCAGCGTCATCTTCACAGTTGTAATATTTCCGATCCATGAGTTGATACTTTCCCTAGAAGACAGGACGTGAGGTCAAGTAATTAAAGTTTAGGATAGTTCACCTGGTAGAGAGCGTTGTAGGTTGGAGTACGGTGAACTCCCAGGTAGGGAAAGGTGGAAGAGGTCCAGGAGAAACCAAAGGAGCTCCGAAGCATCTCTACCATTGCTGTGGGCAAGGAGAGACCTTCGACTTGGCTTTGTTGATGTACAAGCCTGATAGATTACCAAAATGCAGCAGATGAGACATGTGATTTGGGGAGAGAGTTCATGGATATTGTCAACATTAATAAGGCATGGTCTGGGAAAAGACAGCATTCGTGTTGATATCCTGCTACCTCAATCCCTGTCACATCCAAAAGAAGCCTAATAGCTTGGGCTAATGGTTCAATCAGAACAAACAAGAACAGCGAAAGGGGGCACCCCTGTCTCCTGCCCCTATTGACTGCAAAATAGAAGCCTTAGTATTTAATGTGTGCTGTGGAGGAGCTATAAAGCTGCAATCCAAGTAAGAAAGTTGGAACCAAAGCCCCAGCGCTGCGAATCAAAGTGCAAGTAGGGAATTCACAGAATACATGTTTGTGAATGGACTAGGAGAGAGAGGGGCTGGAAAACAACAACACCAAGTCTGCAGTCCTTTATCCAGAGTGGGTCGAGGTACAGTGAGAGCTGCACTATTGGGCATAAAGATAAGTACTGATTTTTAAAGTACAATACAGTGATCCAACATTTGATTTCACTTCCCAAAATCTCTGTGTCCGGAGTTGGGAGGAGTGGATTCAGTGTGTGTTTAACCTCTACCCATCCCAGAACACAAATGTGTGTTGGCAAAAGGGTAGCCTTTAAACACACACATGCCATACATATGCATATATGGGCAGCCGATTTACTGTGCACAGAGACTGAGATGTGAGACAGTTGTTGGTCCCTGCTAATGATCAGTAGCTGGCAGGACTGGCTCCCGATCATGTGACCACTGTGACAGCCAATCAAAGTGGTCACGTGATCGGCAGATATTTCCCCCCTTTCGGTATTCTGAACTGCCAGGTGAGATAGGGTTAATTTATGGATCCATTCTACCTTTTTCCAGCTCAACAGTTGTTCACAATCCCTTCCTCTTCCCATCCTAGAAACGGAATCAATAATATATCTCTAGCATCTAGCCAACTGTTGCTTTGTTTGTTCCCCACACTTAAGTTTGTTTGGAATGAACAATAAACGTTAGTTGCAGTCATGTACACTGCTCTATGTATACTACACATCCCATAGTCCATAGTCCATCTCTGGAGCGAGTAAAATTTCAGGACCATGGAAAATGAACATAGCCACCCTCTAACAGGAAGTCACATCACAGAAGCAGAAAATAAAAAATGAGTTTGGGGATTTGGAGGAGGTTGAGAGCAATGGAAGTTACTTCTAATGCCCCGTACACACGGTCGGACTTTGTTCGGACATTCCGACAACAAAATCCTAGGATTTTTTCCGAGGGATGTTGGCTCAAACTTGTCTTGCATACACACGGTCACACAAAGTTGTCGGAAAATCCGATCATTCTGAACGCGGTGACGTAAAACACGTACGTCGGGACTATAAACGGGGCAGTGGCCAATAGCTTTCATCTCTTTATTTATTCTGAGCATGCGTGGCACTTTGTCCGTCAGATTTGTGTACACACGATCGGAATTTCCGACAACGGATTTTGTTGTCGGAAAATTTTATAGCCTGCTCTCAAACTTTGTGTGTCGGAAAATCCGATGGAAAATGTGTGATGGAGCCCACACACGGTCGGAATTTCCGACAACAAGGTCCTATCACACATTTTCTGTCGGAAAATCCGACCGTGTGTACGGGGCATTAGAGTTAAGAATACATACTTGAATACATTTTTTAAACCAGAATTTAGTGTTACTGTAACATGCGTATCGGTACAGCGGAAAAATTTGTTTTTTTTTGGTCCTTGAAGTTTTACCTTTCAAATATTTGAACACACCAAAAAAAAAAAAAAAACTCTTGACACTCTTACCCTTGGGAGCGCTCAGCCAGATGAAAGGGAGGCAGGGGTGCTTCAGCTTCTATGGAATTTTTTGAAAAAGTAAGAAGGGGATTTTTATGGTGCCCAGTGGCGGCCCGTTCGCATGGGTGCTGCCCCCCCATCCATGCGCCCGGCCCCTTTCAGGACGCCGGACGCATGGATTCCTATGGTGGGGGTGGGAGGGGGTGGTACTTTTTGAAGCACCTGATTAGAGCCAGAGGCTCTAATAGGCTTCAAAATAGGGTGGGCTTGGGGCACAGAGAGTGCGCCCTGATCCCACCCAATTGATTTTCACACTAACCTTCCTCCCTGCCAATCAGGAGGCAGGGTGTCAGACCAGTTTCCTTATTGGCCAAAGCGCCAGACCACCCTATTGGATGCCTGGCGCTTAGGAAGAGGAGTGCAGGAGACACATACTGGAGTGGAAGTCACCGCTGCTCTGGTGCATTGGAGAGGACCTGCTGCGGTAAGTCCCATCTGTCAGAGCCGCGCGTGGGGGGGTTGGGGGTGCTGCCAGAGCCGCGAGCCCCGCAAGTGGGGGTTGGTGGGCACAGTGGCTGCATATGATGGGCACAGTGACTGTATTTGGTGGGCACAGTGGCTGCATATGATGGGCACAGTGGTTGCATATGCTGGGCACAGTGGCTGCATATGATGGGCACAGGGGCTGCATGTGATGTCAAAGTGGCTGTATTTGATGGGCACAGTGGCTGTATTTGATGGGCACAGTGGCTGCATATGATGGGCACAGTGGCTGTATTTGATGAGCACAGTGGCTGCATATGATGGGCACAGTGGCTGTATTTGGTGGGCACAGTGGCTGCACATGATGGGCACAGTGACTGTATTTGGTGGGCACAGTGGCTGCACATGATGGGCACAGTGGCTGTATTTGCTGGGCACAGTGGCTGCAATTGATGGCACAGTGGCTGCATTTGAAGGGCAAAGTGGCTGAATTTGATAGGCACAGTGAGGCTGCAATTGATGTTTTTTTTCAAAGTATTTGTCAGAATTGTTCAGGTAGAATTGTAGAAACTTTCATATCATAATAGGTGTATAAATGGTTCACAACATCAATTATCTCGACGCGTTTCGCGGCTTGAAACTGCTCTTCAGGAGCAGATATGTGAATTGTCTGCAATAAAAAATGTGTAGATACTCAGTATCAAAATTACCATTTATACACCTATTATGATGTGAAAGTTTCTACAATTCTACCTATTAAGGATTTAAGAACTATTGACCATGCAGTTGTTACCTTTTTAATGTTTATACATTGCATGAACACTGGTGGACCCCTTAAATTTTATCATTATTGTACATGATTGTATACATGTTATTACCAGTTTTCACTAGTAATGATTTTGGCGCCTAGTTACGGGTGCATCTTCATATATGTGCAATTCTATGTTGGTTAAACATGTTTCTATGCAATATTAAACAATTTTTACCTTCCACCATTTTGTTCTTTTTGTCACCACAAGCTTCATATAAAGTCCCACCTCTTTTGCTACACTTTGCTGCCCTGGCCGCTTTAGTGCTTGTTTCGCCATAGTTGACAGGGATGGAGGCACATGGCTTTACCCAGCCATAATAGCCTCATTTAAAGTCCCAATTTCCCAATTCCCCCCTCTTCATTTATATGCATTAGGGATGGAAACTCTTGGTGACATCTACCTTTATACTGTTGTAACCTTAATTCTGCAATTAGCCTTACTGGCTCAATAGCTTTCTTCCCTTGACCATCCTGATAATTATTTGATCCCTTGTTGTACAGCTTGGAGTATGCTATGGTGTGTCTGATACCCAATTATGCCTTGATGTATTCTGCACCGGCCACTGGATGGTCCTGGCCTTAGGCTGCCTGCGATGTCTCAGTGCGGAAGCCGCAATGCGCACTGGGGCCCTCCTCCCCCCGCCCGTCGTCCGACGTTCGGGGGGTGGCCACGCCACCACTGCGCATCGAAATCACACGCGCATGCCGGATGTGCGGCGTCCGTGACGCTGCCATTCCGGCAGTTGCTTTCCATCTGCGCGAGCGGTGGGAGGGATTGGTTCAGCGCCGGTCACCGGGCAACTCCCTGCCTGGGTGTCGGCGTCTGGATGCCCCTCCCCTTACACTCGTGTAGTGTGGCGTTGGGGGCGGGTCCGTGGCGGCGCATATATGCAGGCGGCGGCCCCGGCGTGTTCCAGTGCTCCTTGGGCTCCCTGCCAGATAGGCTCTACATCTTTGGTCGGACTGTCCGTCCCTTCCTTTTCACACAGGTACACTTCCCAGCTTCTCCCATCACCTCCTTTCCTCCCTTACACCGGGCGTTTTGGTGTTGACCTTCTACCATGGTCTCTCACCCTCACCCCTGGTTGACCACCAATTATCCCTCCCCCTCACCCCTCACCACTTTCCCCTCCAGTCCCCCCCCTATTCCTATCTTCTCATCATCGCATCCACATTTGTTGTTTTTTTCACATTGCCCCACACTTTAGGTCTGTCATCACTTTGTTCACACCAGGTGAGCCTGGGAGCGCTGGTATGCCAAGTTCGCTGTCTGTGTTGGTTGCCACTATTGGACGCGCCCCCTTCTCGGCTCCCGTTACTGACCTTGGGCTGGCCTGCTGACCTGGACGTCATGTGGCTTGGTGTACATACCTAGTAAGTTTACATGCCCTACCCGGGCTTTTGGGTGGAATTTTACCCATACTCCCCCAATTTTGATACTGAGTATCTACACATATTTTATTGCAGACAATTCACATATCTGCTCCTGAAGAGCGGTTTCAAGCCGCGAAACGCGTCGAGCTAATTGATGTTGTGAACCATTTATACACCTATTATGATATGAAAGTTTCTACAATTCTACCTATTAAGGATTTAGGAACTATTGACCGTGCAGTTGTTACCTTTTTAATGTGTATACATTGCATGAACACTGGTGGACCCCTTAAATTTTATCATTATTGTACATGATTGTATACATGTTATTACCAGTTTTCGCTAGTATTGATTTTGGCGCCTAGTTACGGGTGCATCTTCATATATGTGCAATTCCATGTTGGTTAAACATGTTTCTATGCAATATTAAACAATTTTTTCCTTCCACCATTTTGTTCTTTTTGTCACCACAAGCTTCATATAAAGTCCCACCTCTTTTGCTACACTTTGCTGCCCTGGCCGCTTTAGTGTTTGTTTCGCCAAGATAGTCACATTGTCCCATTAATTGAACAACCATGAGAACATCACAGCCTCCTCCAGCTCCAAGCAGGCGCTACTTTTCTCATTTTTTATGCCCTGTTGGAAAAATATCTCATACCAATTTAAGCTACACTGGCCCTGGTGTGCTCTCTATTTCTGCCGTTGGTGTTAGCACTCCTCCTTATAATAATTTTAGAACTTCCAGCAGTACCTATTAGATTAATTACAACATATACATATGCTACATACGCTTTATAGCTCCTGAAGAAGCAGAAAAGCGAAACACGTCAAGCAGCAAGCATTGTGATTGTGACAGTAGCTATTTATGTGTATCTTGCATATGTATGATATTCTTTTACGAAATGCGGGCAGCAACTGCTGGCCCTCTGTTTCATTTAAAATTTTGGATTCAAATAAAGATGTTTTTATAACAATTTCTGTGTTTGTGGCACCATAAAAATCCCCTTCTTACTTTTTCAAATAAGTCAATTTTTATTTGGGATGAAGGTGCCGTTGATCTATGGATGTAGGTGACATATCCAGAGTACAGGGGTGCTTCTATGATTATGAAACACCTGGGGTACACTAAGCAATGAAATGACACAGGTTGTTCCCTGTGGAGTATGTTGGGTGTGATCACAATGGGCAGACACATACAGTAGTATGTGCAGATTGGGGCTTTTAATGGGTGTAATACTACTATGAGGATGTTTATTTATAGCCGTGAGTGACACAACTTGTGGCTATGGAACAATGTGTGGGTATCGCTGACACCAGGGAACCTGGGGAACATGCCCCTGATGCCCAAACCTAGCAACACCCATGGCAGAAGATATTTCAAGGTACAATGTAGTGTTGATCCAGGGATATTTCATGACTGCCAAGGTTCTCAGTACCCCTGCTGGTCAGACACTAATGGCTGCATCTCCTGCCCATTAGGGGTTTGTCCAATGAGACCCCTGACCCCTGGCTTAGTGCTCTATGAAACAGGATCTTCAGAGAAGAACAGATGAGGGAAAAAGCCTATCCCAAGAATCTATTCCACCAGGACCCAATGTCTGCTCTGGCTAAGCCCTGTAGATAGTGATAAATATATGATGAGAGGTGCCAGCTGAGTGCTCCATTTGAGAACGTGTAATATACTGAAAATGTCATGTCTATCTACAGTAGGCGATATATTATTATTATTATTATTATTATTATACAGGATTTATATAGCGCCAACAGTTTGCGCAGCGCTTTACAACATGGGGGATATATTGTATATGTCATCTCTATATAAGTAATATACTGTATATGTCATGTTTATATACACATTATACTGTAATGTCAATATATGTAATATACTGAATATCTCACGTGTATATAAATGATATCCTTTAATGTCATGCCTATGTATGTGATTTTACTGTATGTCGTGTCTATGTATGTGATATACTGTATATGTCGTATGATATTTCATGCACATGTGTATTTATTGATTTTTAAAACGTTACTAATATTGATGATTTCTTTGGATATAGTTCAGTGGGATTGACATTTTTGGATCACTGTGTCTGAAGAATTGGACTTTGATCTGTGAACATGTAATACATACATCTACCATCTGGAGGAAACCCCTCCTTACTGTCCCTTGTATACAAGCCAATAAATCAGCTATATTCACTATATCTCTTATGAACTTTGAATAGTAAATAAGTGTTGAAGGCATTCCTAACGTATGTGACCTAAAATGACAATCTTTTTGACCCATGCATTCTAGTTTCGATATATTAAATGTTTTTATGTGTGATATAATTTGTTTCTTTATTGTAAATAAAACTTAGAAAAATTACCTTTTTAACAGATTGAATAAATGTATATGAAGTCTTTTCATATGATTACCTCTTCCAAAAATAAAAATAAAGAATTAAAAAAAAAATGTATATGAAGCAATTTTTAATGCAAGATATTCTTAGGGCTCATTTACACTTTATTCTTGTAATGACCGCGTAACGTTGGGGTGCCAATTGTTTCTAACACACCTGCATTGTAGCTAAGGTGAAGCGCCTATGTTGTAGCTCGCCACAATGCATGCCAGATTATGGTAGCGTGTTGTGATGCTTTCAAAAAAAAAAAAAAAGGGTCATGTGAAATTTTTGGCATTATGGTGCGTCAGCTGGCATTCATTTCCAAAAGCTTTCTTTGGGTACGCACACACTGAACCCGGGTTTGAAAAATCCTGGTTCAGTTGAACTCGCATGATTTCAAACCCGCATTTCAGTGCGAGTTCAGGTGGCGATTTGAAAGACATCTGTGTGGGTTCTTGCACAGATGTCTATTGAAATCGTCCCTGAAGTCGCTAAAAGTAGTGCAGGAACTACTTTTAGAAGTCAATGCCGTGCCGCAAAGCCAGCATTGCACTGGTTGGGGCAGTGCCGTTGCCGGCAATAGGCTGCGATTTGGCATGCGATTTGACATGTCAAATCACGCCGATGTGAACGGGGGTCTAAATGTAACACATGATAACACACATGTGTTAATAGGCCCTTAGGGCTCATGCACACAGGTCCAGGGGGCCATATACCATCCAGAAGGTGTGTATTTATCCACAAGGGAGGCAAAGGCGTTTGCATACACCTGCCACCAGCTACTTGTACAAATCAATGACAGGCTGACAGATGATGCAGCTGTTTGGATATAATTGCACATCGGAGTGGTTACATGCATACAGGGACAGATGAGCAGCCTTGGGTGCAGACAGTCTGGGGTAGAGAAATATGCTCCTTCTTGATGATGTGCAGCCATCTGCATCCCCAAAGTCCCATCCTCATAAGATAAGGACATTTGCTAAAAGTGATGGTGAGACCTTTAGGCTCTGTTCACACCTAGGTGTTTTTGGGGCGTTTTTCTGCTCTAAGCCTCAGCTCTAAAAACGCCCAACAAGACAAATCCCATTCATTTCATTGGCCCTTGTTTACATCTGAGCGTTTTGTCACCTAAAGCAAAACGTCCATCGCTCAAAAAAGTACATGAGCTTCTTTTTTTGGCAGATTACAGAAATTTTTCATTCTTTTACATTGGTGACCTTTTGACCTGTACAAAATTACAGTAAAATCGCAGCAAAAACCGCGGTAAAAATCGCACGACTTTCTGCCTGAAAGCAATACGCTCGGGTGTGAATGGAGCCTTATGCCGCGTACACACGGGCGGACTTTTCGACCGGACTGGTCCGACGGACTTTCGACGGACTTTTGACGGACTTCAGAACGAACGGACTTGCCTACACACGATCACACCAAAGTCCGATGAATTTGTACGTGATGACGTACGACCGGACTAAAATAAAGAAGTTGATAGCCAGTAGCCAATAGCTGCCCTAGCGTTGGTTTTCGTCCGTCAGACTAGCATACAGACGAGCGGATTTTTTGACAGGACTCGAGTTCGTCGGGCAAATTTGAAACATGTTCCGAATCTAAAGTCCGTCAGATTTTTGACCGAAAAAGTCCGCTGCAGGTCCGATGGAGTCCACACACGGTCGGATTGTCCGCCGGATTCGGTCCATCGGACCAGTCCAGTCGAAAAGTCCACCCTTGTGTGCAGGGCATTATTCTCAATATAGCAAAGTATGTCCACTCTACTACTACACCTTTATAATCTATTACCTATAATTTAAATTCCCCCCTGCAGGTCAGAGGATAAAATCTGACCCTTGACTTGGTACTATAGGCAATAGTCCTGTCTGGCATTACTATAGACATTGGACCCCCCTTGTCCCGGCATTGCTGTACCAGGCAGAGTTGGCATTCATTAGCCCAGCCCTGTTCTTTAATATCACAATAGACCATTCTGTAGAATTGCCAGGAATTGGCAATCATTGTCCTGTAATATGTTTTGTCTTCCTGGAAGGTGCTGATCTCTGTGTGCGGCAGGGGGTAGGTTCTGTATGCTGTATGGTTGTGCCCATCTCTGGGGAGCCAAAGCTGCGGAGTCAGGAAAGAGGTGGGGAAGGATCAATACCCAACAAGAGATGAATAATGCAAAGCAATTCAATCCCTCCTCGTGTGTTGCCATCTCCCGCCTTCCCTCACCTCCTCCAGCTCTGGTTTTAGCCACACTCCGTCTTACACAAAGCCACTCACTGTTCCCGATTTCCAGGGACAATCTCTGACATTTGAGATCTGGCCCTGGAATTGTCTTTTATATTATTAGCATTAGGGATTGGTGGAGTGATTTTTTTTTTAATAAATTGATTTTGCTCCGAAAGTGGAATCCTCAATTTTGCTCATTGAACTGTTCAGTCATACTTGCAAAACAATTATATTTTTTTCTTAATTTATGGAGAGTTTATTTAAGGTAACAATGCCACATTCAGTTACATCACCAACCTCATCTCAAAATATCACCCAAATCGTCCTCTTTGCTCATCTCCCATTACCTCCTCCCATTCTCAACTTCAGGACTTCTCCTGACCCTCCCCCATCCTCTGCAACTCCTTACCCCAATCTCCCTGGCTATCTCCTACTCTTTCCACCTATCAGTGGCAGATAGTGTTTTTTTTTTGGGGGGGGCAGCAAACAACCACCCCCCACCCCCCGAGCGGCACCCATCCCCACGAGCGGCACTCCCAACCCCCCCCCCCCCCCCGCTGTTTGCTGGTCGGTCTGGCACTTACCCCATTGTGGCGGGTGGCAGGCATCAGGCAGCGTGGTGCAGCGGCTCCGTGTCCTCTCCTCCATGGCAGCTTCCAGCTCCTCCCCTCTTCCTACTAGGCATCCAATAGGATTGGCTGTCCTTTTAGCCAATCGGGTGACAGGTGTCAAAACCGCTTCCTGATTGGATAGGAGGAGGATCAGTGTTACAACAGTGAATATTCATTCGCTGTTGTAACACACCTGGGTGGGATCGTAGCACACTCACTGCGACCCGAGTCCACACGATTTTGAAGCCTATTTTGAAACTCCCCTCGCATTGGAATCCATGCGCTGGTGTCCTGAAAGGGGGGGGCAGGCGCATTGATAGAGGGGGTGGAGATGGACAGGGGGGGGGGGGGGGTGGCGTCCGTGTGCCCTTAATGGACGGGCCGCCCCTGCCACCTATAGTGAGCCCTGAAAAAGTCATCTTTTCAGGGAAGCCTATCCTGCCTCTACCTAAAAACTCCCCCCCCCCCCCCCCAATTATTACCTTTTGTGTCACTTGCCTTCCCTTTTAAGGTGGTAAGCCCTCATGAGCACTGGCCCCCTTGTACTGCAACTGTACGGTTTCCCTTTAGTTTGTAAAGCACTGGGGGCACTATATTAATACTGTACAATAATTTAAATTTCTTTTGTATTATTGGTTTTAACATTTTTTGTGCATTTGATCCTTATTTGTGTAGTGTTGCTTTAAAATGTTGTAATTTTACATTGTTGCTACTGTCTGTTTTTTTTTTTTCTGTGTCAATAAATGTAAAGTAATGAGGATGAATTTTTTGGCTGACAAACCGGTGATGGGTAGTTGATTGGAGCTTCCTTAACCTTCAGGCTGAAATACTGCATACAAGTTACTGTGTTTTATTGCACATGTGCATTGCAGTAAGGCAGCCGATTCAGCTGGAGACATGGATATGCACTAACTGAGTGATTTGTACTTGTCCTATAATTAAAACTTTTTGGGGGACTATCCCTGAGTTTGTAATGCAAGTTACCACTCTATGAATCCCTATGATGTTAAGCTAATATCAAGACAGATTCAGGTACACAATAAAAGAGCCTGGTACACAATAAAAAGTGTCAGCTCCGGTCAGAGACTATGTACTAACTATGCAAAGTTAGTGCAGTGATGGTTTTCCAGCATGCTCGTCCAACAGAAGGTGGCCAAACAGCCGGCTTCTGTTGGACAGGGTGGCATACACAAGGCCAAATGTTAGTCGTTTTTTTTTTCAACTGGCCGATATCTCCCGACAGTCGGCCTGTGTGTACGGGGCTTAACTCTTGTTTCCATCTTGGAGTACAAGGGGCCATACTACTAAAGTGATGTCACCATCAGCTCTGTCCTTCTAGAAAGTCCACCTAAGTATCCATGCTGTTGCTTAGCCTCCATTGACACTTCAGGATTTAACATTTCCCTATGCCTGGCTGCGTTCAGCATGCAGAATCCCATTCTTTCTACCTGTCCCTGTTCACACTTGTACGCTCTGTCACCCTGCGCCTTACACCCAGAAAAGTACATGTAGCACCCGGAGGTTTAGGTAGGGTGGCTATTAAATTTATCTGCCAAGTGATAGTTGCCTTGGCCAATTGTTAGGAGGTCAATTGATATACAGTATGTATATCAGTATAATAAGTTCAAGTAATGTACGCAGTAGTAGTAAGTTGTATCTATAATAATAATAATGATGATGGTGGGGGGGTGCTGCAGTTATACAATATCTCACAAAAGTGAGTACACCCCTCCCATTTTTGTAAATATTTTATTATATCTTTTCATGTGACAACACTTAATTAATGACACTTTTCTACAATGTAAAGTAGTGAGTGTACAGCTTGTATAACAGTGTAAATTTGCTGTCCCCTCAAAATAACTCAACACACAGCCATTAATGTCTAAACCGCTGGCAACAAAAGTGAGTACATCCCTAAGTGAAAAACTCCAAATTAGGCCCAAGTAGCCATTTTCCCTCCCCGGTGTCATGTGACTTGTTCATGTTACAAGGTCTCAGGTGTGAATGGGGAGCAGGTGTGTTAAATTTGGTGTTATCGCTCTCACTCTCTCATACTGGTCACTGGAAGTTCAATATGAGGCCTCATGGAAAAGAACTCTCTGAGAATCTGAAAGAATGAATCGTTGCTCTACATAAAGATGGCCTAGGCTATAAGGAGATTGCCAAGACCCTGAAACTGAGCTGCAGCACGGTGACCAAGACCATACAGCGGTTAAACGGGACAGGTTCCACTCAGAACAGGCCTCGCCATGGTCGACCAAAAGAAGTTGAGGTCACGTGCTCAGCGTCATATCCAGAGGTTGTCTTTGGGAAATAGACGTATGAGTGCTGCCAGCATTGCTGCAGAGGTTGAAGGGGTGGGGGGTCAGCCTGTCAGTGCTCAGACCATACGCTGCACACTGCATCAAATTGGTCTGCATGACTGTCGTCCCAGAAGGAAGCCTCTTCTAAAGATGATGCACAAGAAAGCCCAAAAACTGTTTGCTGAAGACAAGCAGACTAAGGACATGGATTACTGGAACCATGTCCTGTGATCTGATGAGATCAAGATAAATGTATTTGGTTTAGATGGTGTCAAGCGTGTGTGGCGGCAACCAGGTGAGTAGTACAAAGACAAGTGTGTTTTGCCTACAGTCAAGCATGGTGGTGGGAGTGTCATGGTCTGGGGCTGCATGAGTGCTGCCGGCACTGGGGAGCTGCAGTTCATTGAGGGAACCATGAATGCCAACATGTACTGTGACATACTGAAGCAGAGCATGATCCCCTCCCTTCGGAGACTGGACCGCAGGGCAGTATTCCAACATGATAACGACCCCAAACACACCTCCAAAATGACCACTGCCTTGCTAGCTGAGGGTAAAGGTGATGGACTGGCCAAGCATGTCTCCAGACCTAAACCCTATTGAGCATCTGTGGGGCATCCTCAAACGGGAGATGGAGGAGCGAAAGGTCTCTAACATCCACCAGCTCTGTGATGTCGTCATGGAGGAGTGGAAGAGGACTCCAGTGGCAACCTGTGAAGCTCTGGTGAACTCCATGCCCAAGAGGGTTAAAGTGGTTGTATACCTTTTTTTTTTTTTTTTTTTTTTTTACTTTTACCTACAGGTAAGCCTATAATAAGGCTTACCTGTAGGTAAAAAAAAAGATCTCCTAAACCTGTAGGGTTTAGAAGATATTTCCCTCGCAATGAGCCGCTGACTGCAGCGGCGCATGCGCACAGGGGATTCTCAGCTGAAAGCCCGGCAGCCGCCGGACTTTGCCGATAAAGAAGTCTCCTGCGCGCATGCACGGGAGTGACGACATCGCGGTACCCACGGTACACGTGGACAGGGTGAGATGCCGGCGCCTCGTTCTAAGGTAAGTATCTCATAATGAGCTAGTATGCGGTGCATACTAGCTCATTATGCCTTTTCCCTTACAGGTGTAGGTAAAAAAAAAAGACAGTGGGTTTACTACCGCTTTAAATATAATAAATAAATAAAAAATAAAATAATGGTGGCCACACAAAATATTGACACTCTGGGCCCAATTTGGACATTTTCACTTAGGGGTGTACTCACTTTTGTTGCCAGCGGTGTAGACATTAATGGCTGTGTGTTGAGTTATTTTGAGGGGACAGCAAATTTACACTGTTATACAAGCTGTACACTCACTACTTTACATTGTAGCAAAGTGTCATTTCTTCAGTGTTGTCACATGAAAAGATAGAATAAAATATTTACAAAAATGTGAGGGGTGTACTCACTTTTGTGAGATACTGTATATACGAGATAATTAGCTGTATAATATATGCAGAGTAAGTCATAGGAAATGATATCAATAATAATGATATGAATCATGAGATGCGTACTTTGGAATGCTGAACATCTACATAGAGGATAATTAGCTCTATAATGTATGCAGGTATGTGTAATAAGTCTGAAAGTTATACCAATATTACCAGAATTATGAATATGTAGTTATAAATAGTGCAGTGTATGTAGTTCTATATATATAGAAGACCATTAGCAGAATCATGAAGATAATTAGCCCTATAATGAATGCAGACGTGTATGGTAAGGTGTATCTAGAACACAATTTTATGAGATTGTGAAGTTGTAGCTGGTGGAATGCTTCATTTTATAGGAACATTAGCAGTGTAATAAAGATCATTAGTAGTCTAATGCATTGTTCTTCAATCAGGGTGCCCTTTGGGTTTCCCCAGAATCCCGCAAGCAGAGGAGACCCAGTTTGCTATGGATCAGAGATAAATGAGAGGACTCTGTGGTGAAGGGGGGACTCTATGGTGAAGGGGGGACTCTATGGTGAAGGGGGGACTCTATGGTGAAGGGGGGACTCTATGGTGAAGGGGGGACTCTATGGTGAAGGGGGGACTCTATGGTGAAGGGGGTCTCTATGGTGAAGGGGGCAGTGTTGCCAACCGTCAGTATTTTTACTGGCAGCCAGTAAAAAACAGGCATTTTTCTCCTGCCAGTAAATGCCAGTAAGAGAAAAAGTTTGCCAGTAAAAAATATGGCTGTGACGCTTGGCTCGGAACTGGGCATGCGCAGCTCGGGTCCAGAGCCAGCCGAGACCATCAAAGTGTCTGCTACAGTGTGTTCGGGTAGTACCGGTGGGGGGCTAGTCTGGTGCCAGACCAGCCCCCTAGAGCCTTGTGTGCGGTTCTGCGGGACGGGAACAAGGCAAGCCGGGAGCAGGACTTTCAGTGCTGTTTGAACTGGAGGGGACTGAAGGGACCACCTGGCATGGAGAGAGACTGTGACTGTGACTCAGGAGGGGACGCGTTGTGTCTGTGATCTGTGCTGCAGCACACTGCTGTCAGTGTCACTATGAGAGTCAATTTCATGTGTGTGTTCAGCCCATTCTAATTTCCTGTCCCTGAGCCACTTACTTACTATATTGAAAATAAAATAAGAAATATGCTTTTTGCCTGAATAGCTTACCTTAAATCACATTGCTAATTGCACATTAGAATTATTTGTAGCCCAAATACTGAAATTTGCACTTAAAACTGTAATTTTGTAACTTTTGGAAATGCCAGTAAAAACTTGGCTGTGCCAGTAAATTGTGGGTGTCATGTCAGTAAATTTTAATCTGGTAGGTTGGTAACACTGGAAGGGGGTCTCTCATTTGATGGGGAGACTTTGATGTGAATGGGTGCAGCTGATGTATAGGGGGGGGGGGGGGGGGCTTTGATGTGATAGGACATGTAGGAGGAGTTCTTATTTGAAGGAAAGGGGTGGGTCAGATGTGATGGAGGACCTATTATGTGAATAGGGGGCGGGGCCTGTCATGTGAAGGTAATTTTATCAAGGTGGTTGTGTGTGGTTGATTGGTACCATTTATGTTTTTTTTTTTACCATTTAGACTGCATGGGTGCTTTGTGATTTTGCATACTTTTAGAGAAGGCTGCTATTAACAAGAGGTGGAGAAACGCTGGCCTAGTCTATGTAGACACCTATGATAAGGTGTATCTATAATCTATAATCTATAACATAGCATTATATGATATACTGGGTGCTGCAGTCATATATAGGAGATAATTATCGGGGGAATGTGTACCTCAAGTAGTAGAGTTGCATCACTAATAAAAATAATGATGATAATAATAATAGCAGCATTTTGCATGAATAGTGATCTGTAGACAGAGGGATGTTGATATAAAATTGTTATTGACAGGTCCATTTTTTTCAGTGGGAACATGGGGGAACGCAGTTCTGGCACCTCCTGTACTGAATGAGGGTCTGGAGTGTTCTAGAAGGTCTATTAATACTGGCTGCTGGGGGATCTGTTGTTGCTGGGGGGGACAATTTGTTGCTGGGGAGGTCTATTGTTACTGGTGGGGGATCTATTTTTGCTGAAGGGATCTTATTATGCAAGGAGCTCAGTTGTTGCAGGGAGGAATCCATTGTTGAAGGAGGGGTCTATTGTTGCTGGCTGCTGGAGGGCCTATTGATGCTGGCTGCTGAGAGATCTACTGTATTGTTACGGGCGGGGGTTTATTGTGGCTGGGGAGATCCAATGTTGTTGGGGGGAACTATTGTTGCTGGCAGGTGATATATTGTTGCTGATGGGTTCTTATGTTGCTAGGGGGTCAATTGTTGCAGGAAGGGGTCTACTGTTAAGAGAGGGGCCTATTGTTGCTGGCTGCTGGAAGGTCTATTAATGCTGGCTGTTGGGAGAGCTACTGTATCATTACATTGGGGATCTATTGTTGCTGATGGCTTAATTGTTGCTGAACTAAATCTATTGCTGCTGGGACGATTTTTTTGTTTCTAGGGGATATTTTGTTGCTGGTGGTAGGAGGGATCTATTGTAGCTAGGGGGGGGAAGATCTTATTGCTGGGGGTAATTCGTTGCTGAGGGTCTATTGTTGCAGGGATCTATTGTTGAGGGAGGGGTATATTGATGCTGGCTTCTGGGAGATCTACTGTATTGTTACTGGCAAGGATTTTATTGTTGCTGGGCAGATCTATTGCTGTTGGGGGGAACTATTGTTGCTGGCGGGGAATCTATTGTTGCTGATGGGGTCTTATGTTGCTAGGAGGTCAATTGTTGCTGGGAGAGGTCTACTGTTGAGGTAGAGGTCTGCTGGCAGGTGTATTGCTGCTGGCTGTTGGGAGATCTACTGTATCATTACGTTGGGGGTCTATTGTTGCTGGGAGGGTTATTTTGTTTCTGAGGGGTATTTTGTTACTGGTGCGGGGATCTATTGTTGCTGGGGGGGAATCTTATTGCTGGGGGGTATTTTGTTGCTGAGGGTCTATTGTTGCTGGGGTATATAATTTTTCAAAGGGGGATCTATTGTTGCTGGCTCCAGGGTATTGTGTTTGGAGGTGGGTAGGGGATGGAGACAAGGGGTGACTAGGAAAGGTTCCTGGACCTATTTTCAAAGAAAAAAATGCCCTGGTTAACTGCTTGCAGCCCGCCCCGCCGTCAAATGATGGCGGGGCGGTGCGTCTCTTGTTCTGGGACGCCGTCATATGACGGCGTCCCAGAACAGCCGCTCTCGCGTGCCTGCGCCGCGTTGCTGGGACACGGCCCGACCCCGATCTCTGTAAAGAGTCGCGTCCGTGGCTCTTTAACCATGTGATTGGCTGTGTCCAATCACAGCCAGTCACATGTAAACAAGGAAGTGCCGGTAATCGGCGCTCCTTGCCTCACACTGACAGAGTGTGAGGAGAGGAGAGCCGATCAGCGGCATCTCCTCACAGGGGACAGCTAGGAATGTAATCAGGGCACTGATCATCAGTGCCCTGATTACAATAGTGTCACAAATCAGTGCCCACCATTGCCCACCAATGCCAGCTGACTAGCGATGCCAGTCAGCGCTGGCAATCAGTGCCACCTATCAGTGCTGCCCATCAATGCCCATCACTGCTGTCAATCAATGCCCATCAGTGTCGCCCATCAGTGCCACCCATCAGTGCCCATCAGTACCGCCTATCCGTGCCGCCTATCGGTGCCCACCAGTGCCGCCTATTAGTGCCCACCAGTGCCGCCTATTAGTGCCCATCAGTGCCACCTAACCGTGCCCATCAGTGCCGCCTATCGGTGCTCATCAGTGCCACATATCAGTGCCACCTATCAGTGCCCATAAGTGCAGCATATTAGTGCCTCCTCATCAGTGCCACCTAATCAGTGCCCATAAGTGCCACCTCATCAATTCCCACCAGTTCAGCACATCAGTGCCACCTATCGGTGCTCATCAGTGCCACATATCAGTGCCCATAAGTGCAGCATATTAGTGCCTCCTCATCAATGCCACCTAACCATTGACCATCAGTGCCGCCTCATCAGCGCACATCAGTGAAGGCGAAAAATTACTTAGTTACAAAATTTACTGACAGAAAAAAAGAAAAAACATTATTTTTTCAAAAATGTTGGTCTTTTTTTTTGTAAAAAATAAAAGACACAGCAGTGATTAAATACCACCAAAAGAAAGCTCTATTTGTGTGAAGAAAATGATAAAAAATTTGTTTGGGTACAGTGTAGCATGACCGCGCAATTGTCATTCAAAGTGTGAGCGATGAAAGCTGAAAAATGGCCTGGGCAGGAAGGGGGTGTAAGTGCCCGGTAGGCAAGTGGTTAATGATATATATTGATATCAATGATAGTGATGTGTGATATGAATAATGAGATGTGTTCTGTAGAGCGTGTGCTTATCTGTGTGTATAGTAAGTCATAGTAACTGATAGCAATAAAAACAGCAACTGATATGTAAAGCAAGTTATGGATAGCTGGGTGTTAAAGTTCTCTATGACAGATGATCTATCTATCTATCATAGATCATTGGTAATATAATATATGAATCTGGTATATTTATTACAACTAACAATATATGATATGAATAGTAGGTGGCAGATGGCTGGGTGGGTGTTCCAGATAGAAGATGATGAGAAGCATGATGAATGCAGGCAGTATAGCAAATGAAGTCATATAATAATAACAACATATAATGTGAATAGTTGTGGATGGATGGGTATCCCAGCTACTCTATGTATAGAAGACAATGAGTAGTACAATGCAGTGTAGTAAATGTTATCATATAGTAACAACATAAAATATGAATAGTGAATAAAAGATATCAGGAGGATGTTCCTGTTTTCTATAGAAGACAATGAGCAGTATGATGTATGCAGGCAGTCTAGAACATGACATCATATAATAGCAATATTTGATATGATTAGAGAAATGGGAATAGTTGGACATCCCAGGTGTATATAGAAATAATGATCAGCACAATGCAGTCTAGTAAGTTATATTTAATAGTAATCTACCTGTATGATATGAATAGTAAGTGGTAGATGCTGGGTGTCCGGGTTATAGAAGATGATGCAGGCAGTACCATACATTGTATCATATGATGATGATTATATATTATATGATGGATAGATAAAAGATGATGAGTAGAGTGCAGTGTAGTAAATGGTATCATACGATAATAATATATTATATGATGGATAGAAGAAGATGATGAGTAGAGTGCAGTGTAGTAAATTGTATAATATGATAACAATATATTATGATGGATAGATAAAAGATGATGAGTAGAGTGCAGTGTAGTAAATGGTATCATACGATAATATATTATTTATATGATAGATATTTATATAATAGACAGTGTAGTAAATGGTATCATACCATAATAATATATTATATGATAGATAGAAGAAGATGAGTAGAGTGCAGTGCAGTAAATTGTATAATAAGATAATAATATATTATGATGGATAGAAGAAGATGATGTGTAGAGTGCGGTGTAGTAAATGATGTATCACATTATAACAATGATGGATAGAAGAAGAAGAGTACAGTGTAGTGAGTTGTATATGAGGAGTGGGTAGAGGGTGGCACGGTGCCCGGCTCTCTATAGAAGGGGGTGAGGAGTGGGATGGTTGCAGTCACAGGCAGTCGGGTGGGTCGGTGATGACAGGCGGAGAGCGGAGCACAGCAGGGACATTCATGGCTCTCCTCCTCCTCCCTCCTCCTCCTCCTCCTCCTCCTCCCCCCCCAGTCCTGGAACCGGTGAGACCAGCTCAGGTGTCACCTCCTCCTCCTCCTCCTCCTCCCTCCCGGACCAGTCCCGATCTCTGCCATCACTCTCCGCAACGACACCGCCCGGAGAGCAGGTGAGACACGGGGCACCACTCCGCTAATACCGGGGATCGGACTCCGATCATAGGGGGCTCCGATTCTCATAGTTGGGGGCTCTGACAACACTTTGGGGGGCTCTTACTCCGGGAAGGAGCAGGTTACTATCAAGGAGTTCAGGGGGCCTGATATGGAGTATTTAGTGGTTCTGGCATTATCTAGTAATGGGGGATTTGTGGTTCTGGTGTCACCCAGGAATGGGGGGGTATAGTGGTCCTGGTATTATCTAGGAGTGGGGGGTATAGTGGTCCTGGTATTATCTAGGAGTGGGGGGTATAGTGGTCCTGGTATCATCTAGGAATGGGAGGGGGGGGGGGGTATAGTGGTTCTGGTATTATCTAGTAATTGGGGGGGGGGGGGGTATAGTGGTTCTGGTATTATCTAGGAATGGGAGATTAGTCATTCTGGGGTGTCACCCAGGAACGGGGGTGGGGTGGGGTATAGTGGTTCTGGTATTATGTAGGAGTGGGGGGTATAGGGGGTCTAGTGTCATCTAGGAATGGGGGGTATAGCGGTTCCGGTGTCACCTAGGAGTGGTGGCGGGTATAGTGGTTCTGGTGTCACCTATAGGAGTGAGGGGTATAGTGGTTCTGGTGTTATCTAGAAGTCAGGGGTATAGGGGGTCCGCTGTTAACTAGCAGTGGGGGGTATGGGGGTTTGGTTTTACCTAAGTGTTGGGGCTATAGGGGGTGTGGTGTCATCTAGGAATAGGGGGGTTTATGGGGTCTAGTTTTATCCAGGAGTGGGGGTTACAGGGGTTCTGATGTTATCTAAGAGTGGGGTTTTAGATGGGTATAGGGATCTGGTGTGATCTAAGAATAGGGGCTACAAGGGGTTTTGGTATCATCTTCTAGGGGGAGGGTACAGGAAGTCTGGTGTTATCTGGGACTGTGAATACAGGAATTTGATATTATCTGGAATGGGAGGGGGAGAACATTGTTGTGAAGGGGGGTCTAGTTGTATTTGTGAAGTGGTGAATGGGGGTGGGGGGTCATGTATTATCTATGAGTAGGATCTGGTGCTATTTGTGAAGAGGTATTATTTGGATGGTGAGGAGTCTATACATGTAAGTCTATCATTTTCTATATGACATTTTGCATTGTATACCTGTATGATGATCCAGCACACCCTGTATACTTGCACACACCTATTGCGAGTGACAGATAGATAATTACACCCCTCCCATATGTCATTCATTAACACCCAATAATGTAACAGAAAATGCTATTAATATGGAAGCATATGACATCAGCTTGGCGTATGGTGGCAGTGCGTGCGTGTGTGATGGCTGGCATGTAGAGGGCACGTAGTGGAGCCAGACACCTCTAGTACACAGCCGGATTGATTTCACAGTATAACGTGTCACTCTGTGGTTATGGATTATTAAAGTGTTGTGGCAGTTGGCTGGCGGTTATACGTTTTGTTTTTATTTGAGGAGTTTTAGACCGATCTTTCCATTTTGGGTGGGTGCAGATGGTCTAAACCACCCACCTATTTCCGGTATTCCTTAAGCTAGCACTTTTTTTTCCCTGGAAATTTCTTAACACTTTTGATCGACATGGAATCTAGCACCCATTAGTTTGATGGACCACCTACATTTGATTGGTTGAACTTGGAAATAAAATGATAGCTTTATTGTCGGATAAGGTTGGATATTGTCGCATCTGTAGTCTCTCCGATCTATGGGATTACCATCCCAGTCTCATTGTATCTTTTCTGTATCTTACAATGGCTGATTCTTCATATCAGGCAAAAAATCATCCCATTTACAGTATAAAGGTTTACTCTTCATCGTATTAAGAAAAATTGTCTAAAATGTATAGTCTCTAGTATACCTATTCCATTTTCATTGGATCTTATACAGATTGAATCTTTATTGTATTGGGAAAGAAAGTTGTCTATCTATAGCAGCCTTTCTCAACCCTTTCAACACAAAGGAACCCATGAAATATCTTTCCGGTCTCAGGGAACCCCTATTAAAATGATGATATCTACAACTCATGATACATTAGTGTGAAGGTCAGTGGGAAGAATGCTCCTTACACTTCTGGTCATTGGGAAGAATGACCCCCTTACAGATAGCTAAAAAGATCAATAGTGTCAGTGGGAACTTATCTGAGAGGAAGAAATTGCTGATTGCTCAAGGAACCCCTAGCAACTTCTGGAGGAACCCTGGTTGAGAAACCCTGATCTATAGTTTTGTTACTTCTGGGATCACTGTTCCATTCCCATCATAACATCACTATAGCAGATAAGTTGAGTTGTCACTGTAGGAGCCAAAAAAGTGCCTGTTTATAGTCTATCTAATCACCAACCCATTCTCATTGTATCTTTATCTCTCTTTATTGTCCCATCTATAGTCTTCCCAATGTATGGAATTACCATCCCAATCTCACTGTATCTTTATAGTCTCTCCAATCTATGAAATCACCATTGTTTCTTATAAAAGTTGAATCTTCGCCATATCAGGCAACAGTTTGTTCAACATATAGTTATCACAGTCTAAGAGATCACAATTTTATCTTATAAAGGTTGAATCTTCACCGTAACAGGCAACAATTTGTCACGTCTATAATCTCGTCACCTCTGGGATCACTGTACCATTCTCATTGTATCACCATGATATCATATGAACGTTGAATCTTTGTGATATTGGGCAAAAAATAAATGGTCCCACTTATAATCTCCCTAATCTATGGGTCCGTCATCCTTGTTTCATCATATCACCATTGTATCTTTTAAAGGTTGAATGTTTACCATATTGGAGAGCAGTTTATCCCATCTATAGTCTCGTCACTCTGGGATCACCATCACACTCTCATCCTATCACTATTGTATTATATGATGAATGTTAAATATTCGCCATATTGGGCAAAAAATTGCCTAGTCTATAATCTTGTAATCTTTGAGATAACCTCTCCATTCTCATCGTATTACCATTGTATCATATAGAGGCTTGCTTTTCATCGTACTGGGAAAATATTGATGTTTATAGTCTCTAGTATACCCATTCCATTCTGATTGTATCTTATAAAGATTAAATATTTATTGTATTGGGCAAACAAATTGTCCATCTATACCAGTGGTCTCCAAACTGTGGCCCTTTGCTTGCCTTTATCCGGCCCTTGGGATACTATTCCTTCAAATGACACCAATGATGGGCCACCATTCCTCCCACTAACACCAAAGATGGCACACTATTCCTCCCACCTATACCAACAATGGGGCATTATTTCTCCAACTGACCCCAATGATGGGGCACCATTCCTTCCAGTGAGACCACCAATGGGGCAAAATTCCTCCCACTGACAACAGAGCACAATTTCAAAATGATGATGAAGGTTTACTCTCACCAGCCACAGTCTGGCCCCCATAAAGCCTGAAGGACAGTTAGCGGGCCCTTTGCTTAGAAATTCTGGCAACCCTTGATCTATAACGTCATCACTTCTGGGATGACTATACCATTCTTATTGTATCAAATAAAGGTTGAATCTTCATTGTATTGGAAAAAAATTGTCATGTCCATAGTCTACAGGAAAGCCATCTTGTTCCAACCATATTATTATTGCATCCGGTAAAGGTTGAATATTCGTCACATTGGATAAAAAGTCTTCCAGCTTTATTCTTGTTTGTTTATTAAAGCCATCACTGCCTAATTACCTAAAGTCAATCAATTAGTCATTAGTGTCACACGGGGAAGGTATTGGCTGTGTTTCAATGTTTATTGACATTGTGATGTTGTAGGAGTAGTACGCAGTAGGCCGCTGTTATTGGTATTTTTGGTATGTGAACAATTTGCAATGTTTTTGTTAGCCAAGACAGTGATAACATTTCTGCCATTCTCCATCTTCTATTCATCACTCCACCGCTGTCAGGAGTTTTTATACTCTGTCCCAACACACTCCCCCCCCCCCCCCACACACACGCTACACCTGTGTTATTGTGCAATGTCAGGGGATGCAAGATACGAGATTGGGAGGGTGCAATGAATATGGATAACACCTTCATGTGTCTGTGTGTAATACTTTCAATATGAACGTCAAAATCACGAGGACATGATCTCCAACTAGGAGGAAAATTCCAAACTCACCTTAGGAGATATTATTTTGCTGAAGGAGTAGTGGATGCTTTGCAAAGACTTCCAGCAGATGTAGTGAGTTAGTTAACAGTAAGCACATTTTTTGGCTGCCCTTTAGGCCAATATCAGGTGCCGATTTTCTGTACAAGTTTTTATTTTTACACGGTCCTTTTAAAAAAATAAATTATCATTTTTATTGCTGTCACAAGGAATGTCCCTTGTGATAGTAATAAGCGTGACAGGTACTCTTTTTGGAGGGATCGGGGGGTTTAAAAGACCCCAAGCCCCTCCTCTGCATTTGAAAGTATTCAAGTGTTTTTGAATACTTTCTATTTTTTAAAACTGGCGTCTTTAGGATGCCAGTAATCCGGAAGTGATGTCATGACATCGCTTCCGGGTTACTAGATCCAAGACCCGATCAAAGCCGATTCCGGCATTGTTCAGGTCTCTGGCCAGCCAGCGGACGTGCCGGCTGGTCAATTGGGCCTCTCGGAGGGGTGGGAGACCCGGGCGGATCGGCGAAAGGCGGCAGGAGGGGGGGCGCCCCCTCCCGCTGCTTGTGATAATGGCTGATCGGCTGCTGAGCCGCATCTGTTGTTATTACAAGGAAGCCAACCGTCCGCTCTCAAGAGCGGTACCAGAGAGATGCCTGCAGCTGCACGTATCACCCCGGTACAACCCCTTGAAGCAATATCATTAATATCGGTACGATTCTGACTGATACCGATACTTTTAAAAATTAATATCAGCCCCCGATAATTGCCCATTCTGAAAATTGGTCGACTCCTAGACAGTAAATATTGTAGTGCCTCCTAACAATGGTGGTCAGTGTGGGGAATGGCCCACTGCTATTGGTGGTAAGTGGAGTAGGGCCCGCCAATCATGGTGGTCAGTGGAGAAGGCCCCTCTGACATTGGTAGGCAGTGGAGAAGGTCCACCTAACATTGGTGGTCAGTGGAGAAGGTCCACCCAACATTGGCGGTCAGTGGAGAAGGTCCACCCAACATTGGCGGTCAGTGGAGAAGGTCCACCCAACATTGGCGGTCAGTGGAGAAGGTCCACCCAACATTGGCGGTCAGTGGAGAAGGTCCACCCAACATTGGCGGTCAGTGGAGAAGGTCCGCCCAACACTGGTGGTCAGTGGAGAAGGTCCGCCCAACACTGGTGGTCAGTGGAGAAGGCCCCCCACATCGAAGGGTCAGTTGAGAAGGCCCACCTAACATTGATTGGCGGTGGAGAGGGGCCCACTTACATTGGGTTTCAGAGAAGAAGGGCCTTCTAATATTGCTGGTCAGTGGAAAAAGGCTCAATGATATTGGTGGTCAGTGGAGAAAGTCCCCCCTAACATAAATGGTCAGTGGAGAAAGCCCCCAATAGTGGTTGTCAGTGGAGATGCCCCCCCCCCCCCCCCAATATTGGTGATGAGTGGAAAAGGGCCATCTAATATTTGTGGACAGTGGAGAGGGGTTAGTGGAGTAAGCCTATCCCAACATTGGTGATCAGTGGAGATGCCCCCCTCCCCACTACAGGTGGTCATTGTAGACAGGAGATCGGTCTGCCATTTCTCACTACACCCCTTGGAACCTCTGGCGGATCCCTAAGGTTCCATGGAACCCTGGTTGAGAAAGGCTGCTGTAAAATGTGTTCAAATAAGCAAATAATAACAAAAAAAAACCACACACATACATTTAGCAAAAAAGAAAAACTTTTGAACTTTTTCATTCATGCGTGTCTACGCAGGAAAATCTTGCTTGAGTAAACAGGATAAGCAAACAGAAATCTACAGACTGTCCATAAACAGCTCTAGCCGTTTAAGGTTTTTTACCCCAAGGTTCAATAAAATAAGTCTAAATATTACAGATTTTTTGCATGCATCTGAATATAACCCAACCAAAGAGATGAGACGGTAATCTGCCCCAGCATTGCTCCTGTTACTGAAGCCTGGCTAGATGTTTACCCCTTCACTGCTGGGCACCACCTTCACTTTAGCACATTAGATGGCCGACAATTTTTATTATTTTTTTATATAAACTATATTGCCAATACACATTACCTTTGATGGCACCCCAGTCTTAGTCCGTAGGGTTCAATATGTTGGTCCACCCTTTGCAGATATAACAGCTTCACCTCTTCTGGGAAGGCTGTCCACAAGGTTTAGGAGTGTGTCTATGGGAATATTTGACCATTCTTCCAGAAGCACATTTGTGAAGTCAGGCACTGATGTGGACGAGAAGGCCTGGCTCGCAGTCCCCACTCTTAATTCATCCCAAAGGTGTTCTGTCGGGTTGAGGTCAGGACTCTGTGCAGACCAGTCAAGTTCCTCCACCCCAAACTCGCTCATCCATGTCTTTATGGTCTTTGCTTTGTGCACTGGTGCGCAGTCATGTTGGAACAGGAACGGGCCATCCCCAAACTTTTCCCACAAAGTTGGGAGCATGAAATTGTCCAAAATGTCTTGATATGCTGACACCTTATTAATTCCCTTCACTGGAACTAAGGGGCCAAGCCCAACCCCTGAAAAATAACCCCACACCATAATCCCCCCTCCACCAAATGATTAGGACCAGTGCACAAAGCAAGGTCTATACAGACATGGATGAGTGAGTTTGGAGTGGAGGAACTTGACTGACCTCAACCAGATAGAACACCTTTGGGATGAATTAGAGCGGAGACTGTGAGCCAGGCCTTCTCGACCATATCAGTGCCTGACCTCACAAATGCACTTCTGGAAGAATGGTCAAACATTCCCATAGACACACTCCTAAACCTTGTGGACAGCCTTCCCAGAAGAGTTGAAGATGTTAGCTGCAAAGGGTGGGCCAACTCAATATTGAACCCTATGGAATAAGACTGGGAGGCCATTAAAGTTCATGTGCGTGTAAAGGTAGGCGTCCCAATACTTTTGGTAATAGAGTGTAAATACTACAGACTTGAATTACAGACAGAATTTTTTTGAAAGACCTCCCAAACCATATATTTTCTGGAAATGCAGGGCAGGATCTAGGGAATTGAAACATTTTTTCTGTTGATTAGTAATGTCTGTTAGTGCTCAGCAATACAGCGTAATCACAAAAATGTATTACACATATGTATACATTTATTATTGTCATTTTGCAAAAACGGCTGGCACACAAAACTATAATTAGGTGACTTTCACTGGGACCTTCACAGCTAGATATATTTAGCATTAAGAGCCAGCTCACACCAGAACACGGTGCAGGAAACCTGTGTTCTGTGTGTGTTTCCCGCACCACGTTCAAAACGCACTGCAGTTGCGATCTGCAGCGGGTGTCAATATTCGATTAACCACTTGAGCTCTAGGAGGTTTTGCCCCCTTCATGACCAGGCCATTTTTTCCCCCATTTAGCACTGTGCTAATTTAACTAGTAATTGCGCGGTCATGCAATGCTGTACCCAAACAAAGTGTATGTCATTTGTTTTCACACAAATAGAGCTTTCTTTTGGTGGTATTTGATCACCTCTGCGTTTTTTTTTTTTTTTTTTTTTGTTTTGTTTTTTGCGCTATATACAAAAAAAAAAGATCCAAAATGTTTAAATAAAACAAAAAAAAAACAGTATTTTCTGCTATAAAACATAACCAATAAAAAATATAGAATTTCTTCATAAATGTAGGCCAAAATGTGTTTTGCTACAGTACATGTCTTTGATATTGATTGGTTTGTGTGAAAGTTATAGCATCTACAAAGTATGGTATAAATACTGGCATTTTTTTTATATGTACTAGTGATGGTGGTGATCAGTGACTTAAAGTGGGACTGCGATAGTGCAGCGGGTAATCTGACACTAACTGCCGCTGGGGGGAACGGACTAACTGCCACTGACATCAACAGTGACACTAATACAGTGATCAGTGCTAATAATACTGGCTGGGAAAAGATTAATATATAGGGCTATCAAGGGGTTAAATGTTTGCCTAACAAGTGTAACGTGTGTAGTACGACGGGGGGGATCCAGAGTCCAGTCTCGTCGGGAGGGGCACTGCTAGAAAAGACTTTTTTTTGGGGCAATTTATCGGGGAAATGGCTGGTGTTGGCGCTTCAATCATCACGCCACCGTCGTTGATATGGCGTCAGGATGATTGAAGCGCATTATTTCTATTATTACATTGTTATATAAAATGAAATAGTTCAACTCACCATAATGCAGAATCAGTGGAAGCTCTGAGCGTGTCACTTGCCACTGTCGCCTGTCATCAGATGCAGATTGTCACTTGCCACGTCACCTGCCACGCTTTGCGGATTGTCACTTGCCACGTCTCCTGCCACACGTTGCGGATTGTCACTTGCCACGTTACCTGCCACACGTTACGGATTGTCACTTGCCACATGTTACGGATTGTCACTTGCCACATCTCCTGCCACAGGTTGCGGATTGTCACTTGCCACATCTCCTGCCACAGGTTGTGGATTGTCACTTGCCACGTCACCTGCCGCACATTACGGATTGTCTCTTGCCACACGTTATGGATTGTCACTTGCCACGTCGCCTGCCACAGGTTGTGGATTGTCACTTGCCACGTTACCTGCCACAGGTTGTGGATTGTCACTTGCCACGTCACCTGCCGCACGTTATGGATTGTATCTTGCCACACGTTATGGATTGTCACTTGCCACGTCGCCTGCCACATGTTGCGGATTGTCCCTTGCCACATCACCTACCACACTCTGCGGATTGTCGCCTGCCATGCTTTGCGGATTGTCTCTTGCTGTGTCACTTTCCTGCTAGCGTGGTCCCCCTGCTGTGTCCCAGAGTCAGGCAACAGTCTACCAGTCAAGCAGCAGAGAGATGATGTCACCTCTCTGCTTCCCGCGGCTGCCTGCACAGTGAGGGCGGAACTGCACTGCAGGGATGCAGGGCGGACACCGGGCGGTGAGAGAATATGTCAGATGATTGGCCAGCTGTCCGCTCACCCACCGAGCCGCCCAGCTGCTCGCCCGCACTCTCACCCAGGCCAGCTCACATAAGCCAGCTGACCTGGATGAAAGCAGCAACCTACAGGTTCATGATTGTACGAGCCGACCTGCCGCGGTAAGCGTACCGCGGCAGGTCGCCAAGCGATTATTGACACCTCCAAATGCAGGTCGCAAGCGTAGCGTGTTTGTTCACATCGGATCGCATGGTACAGGAGGCCTATGCAAAGTGGTTGCCGTGAGTTTTCAAAAAGTAGTGCCTGCACTACTTATGGTGCGGTGCGATTTCAAAGTGAATGGGCTGAAATCACACCGCACAGAACTGCACATTCCTGTGCGATTCCTGGTGTGAACCGGCCATGTGTAAAATAATGGCCTTAAAATTAATCTGAAGGCCCCTTCTCACCTTTGCACACAAATAAAATCGCTGTGTAAAATGTGTAATGCATTAAGCCTGGGTTCACACTATAGCGATGCGGGAACCAGCGCGGGTTTCCTGCATTGCATCTCTCACGCAGGCGGTTCACACTGCCCTCTGCAAACCGCTGCGGGTGTCAATACAATGATAATGAAACCCCCAGTGCGGTTCACAGTTCGCAGTGCGAAATGCGGATTTGGACAGGAATCTGATCGCATGGGTGAGAACAGCCATGCGATCCAACTCTAGTGCGGGGAAAAAAAAATGTCCCTGCACCCTTTTTCTGCGAATCCAATGCGAGTTCAGCCATACAACTGTATGGCTGAACTCGCATCGCGCAGGCATCGCATGTGATCGGCACCTCCGGTGCGTATGCGAATCACATGCGATGTCCAAGATCGCTATAGTGTGAACCTGGGCTAAAGTTGAACTTTAGGATAAGAAAATATTATCTAAATAAGTTTATCATGTGTTTTCTTCCTTGAATCCTGGTGTGCTTTGTGTATTCCTTCCAGATCTGTGTAGTAATTCAGTGCGAGACTTTCCCCCTGTGTAGGACCCTCCTGTAATAAAGACCGCTCACTGCGGCTCTCTCTACTTGTGCAGAGTGACTGGTCTTGTCGCCGCCCCCTCCTGTAGTTTTCTGCAGGCAGACTGTAGTGGGTGGAGCTCCTGGGCCCCTCCCACAGCTCTGCTCACTGCACAGGCTATGCGCAGCACAGCGATGATGTCATTGCTACGTTCACAAGGTATATTCGGGGGTTTGCAAAGATATTTGCTGCACACAAAGTAGATTTATATCCTTTGTGGCTATTCAGGAATGTATTCAAGTGAAAGTTTTTGTTTCTGGAGTTCAGTGAAGGCAGCCCATTCATTATGTAGTTGCTGCCAACACACCCTTAATACGCTGAAAATTGAACCCGACCTTTTTTTTTTTCTGAGGTAGCCCACCACAATGCACAGGATTGTGTTACCATGGGTTGTGATTCGCTACAAAACAGGGCTGTTGCCTTAGTGCATTGGGCACCCTTTTTACTGAAAGGGTAGTTGATGCTTGGAATAGACTACCAGCAGAGGTCAACAGTAAATGGCTTCAAACATGCTTGGGATAAACATAGATCTATAGTCAGAGTACAAAGATAAAAGGGGTTGTAAAGGTTCGTGTTTTTTCACCTTAATGCATCCTATGCATTAAAGTGAAAAAACACCTGTCAGTGACCAGCCCCCCCCCCGTTTTACTTACCTGAACCCCGTATTTCCCTCGGCGGAGATGCGCCCTCCCTCTCTGCAGGGGCTCTCGATAGGATAGATTGATAGCAGCGCAGCCATTGGCTCCCTGTCTGTTTCTTGGGGTGTCAGGCAGAGCAGGAACGAAGGAAAAATCCCCCTGATTTCTGTATATTTTGATGGGTGTCAGAATGGGATGTTCAGTTAAACCCCTCCCACGAGGAGACAGAGAGTAATAGAAATGCACTTTTAGTATAGTGAGAAACATGTCCGTGCTCCCATCAGGGAGATTTCCCATCACTTCCTGTCCAGGTGACAGGTGTCAGACAAACCAGGGGGTGAGAGGAAGTTTCTTCACTGAAGACAGCATTTATTTACTCTTCTTCATCCAAAATTAAAAAACAAAACACACATTGGGCTTTAGATATCCAGGTTTTACTAATTAAAAGCAGAAGGAATCATTGTACATTGTATTAACTCATGTGGATGGATGTGCGTTATTCTGTGCATAAACCTTGGCGAGATATGGCGGCCCATTTAAAATTGTCTGGCAAAGCACCAAAACGCATCGGTAATGGTACATGCACCATTCTGACAGCACACGGCACCACAATGCAGGTCAGGGCCTCTCCTAGCATGGCGCTGCCACACGTCTGTTGGCAAGGTGCAGAATGAAAGGCACCGCATCACATCAACACATGTATGGTAACACGCATTACTACAATGCAATGGTTAGTGGGCCCTACATTGTGGGTGAAATGTCCCTAGAATGAATAGAAGTGAGCCAGTCTGGGTTTCCTGGTCTGGTATGCTGGGATTTGTGGTCCAGCTATATCTTCAGCCTGCACAGAGCTCCTCTGTCTGTTGCTGGCTCTTCTGCCTCCATGTTTTGTTGGCTCTTCTGTCGCAGCCTCTCCCCTCCCGCCTGATTACCTCTACTCAGGTTACCTTCCTCACAATGAGCACAAAGCCTGCCAGGACGGGATGTGTTTGTCTATTACCCACTGCTCCGGACACAAGCAGCATTCAGCCTGAAACAACACAAGGCAAATATGGGAAATACTCCCTCCAAAACTGTTGTTGGATAAATAAAGTAAACCTGTCTGTATAATCTGTGACAGCCTGGAGTATATCACATACAGCACACAGTACAGAGCAGGGTGGCCCAGAGTATGTCATGTATAGCACTATGTATAGACTGGAACAGCCTGGAGTATATCACATACAGCACATAGTACAGAGCGGGGTGGCTCAGAGTATGTCCTGTATAGCAGTGTATAATCTGTGACAGCTTGGAGTATATCACATACAGCACATAGTACAGAGCTGGGTGGCTCAGAGTATGTCCTGTATAATCTGTGACAGCTTGGAGTATATCACATACAGCACATAGTACAGAGCGGGGTGGCCCAGAGTATGTCATGTATAGCACTATGTATAGACTGGAACAGCCTGGAGTATATCACATACAGCACACAGTACAGAGCGGGGTGGTTCAGAGTATGTCATGTATAGCACTATGTATAGACTGGAACAGCTGGAGTATATAACATACAGCACATAGTACAGAGCGGGATGGCCCAGAATATGTCATGTATAGCACTATGTATAGACTGGAACAGCTGGAGTATATCACATACAGCACACAGTACAGAGCGGGGTGGTTCAGAGTATGTCATGTATAGTAGTGTATAGCCTGGGACAGCCTGGAGTATATCACATACAGCACATAGTATAGAGCGGGGTGGCTCAGAGTATGTCATGTGTAGCACAATGTAATGAGAACGTTGATTTGGAGAATATAACAATATAAACCTTGTTTCTATGTATAGTTTAAAATGCTAAATATACACGGGGGCAGCCATATTTGCTTATGGGATCGCAGGCCTCATGCAAACCAACAAACATGCATAGAATAAGTAGTAAAAACACACCACTCAAATATATATATATTTATTTTATCTTTTATTTTTATTTTTTTGATATATACTTTTATTTTTTGGATAAAATTGGGCACGGCCTGATTTATTGGTGTATACAATATTAATTGATTATAACATCAAATTTTTTTTTCATAAATCATATTCTCAACCAAAAAAATGATTTAGCAATAAACCATACTCAGCCCAGCCACTGAGACTCGAGCTGACTCAGCATTTATCAATAAACCTTTTTCTTAAATCTCCCCTTTGATTATTCACCAAAGGGAGCCACCACATAAATCGCCCTCGATGGGGGTGGGGGCGTAGGGCGGGGAGCTCTTTGCGCTGTATTCTCTCTGGCGACTGGCAAGGATCTTAACGGAACAGCTCCTTAAATAGGCCAAAAAAGGCCTTTTAGAGCAGGGATATGCAATTAGTGGACCTCCAGCTGTTGCAAAACTACAAGTCCCATCATGCCTCTGTCTCTGGGTGTCATGCTTGTGGCTGTCAGAGTCTTGCTATGGCTCATGGGACTTGTAGTTCTGCAACAGCTGGAGGTCCGCTAATTGCATATCCTTGTTCTAGAGTATTCTAAAAGGTCACTCGACCTTTACTAGCCAATCCCTGTCTGACCTCTTAACCTTCTAGAACCCTCTAAAACACCTGACCTTAACTGACCAATCCCTAATTAAACTGCTGACCTTCCAGAATCTTCTACAACACCTGACCCTAACTGACCAATCTCTAACCAATCTACTAACCTTCTATAACCCTTTGGATCACCTTCTTTAATCTTTTTTAAATGCTTCCTAAATGCCGATGCCGCCATCCTATGAGGAAAGGGGGGCCTAAAACGGCTTCCCCCTTTTCTTCCCCATTCCATATACAGGTCCTCCTTCCTACTCAGTAGTGTTATAGGATCATTGTACCATACTGATCCCCCCTCCCAATGCAAGTCTACCAGTCAGATCCGACCAACTGAAAACAATAGATCAGGGATCCTCAAACTATGGCCCTCCAGCTGTTGCAGAACTACACATCCCATGAGGCATTGTAAAACTCTGACATTCACAGACATGACTAGGCATGATGGGAATTGTAGTTCTTGAACACCTGGAGGGCTGCAGTTTGAAGACCCCTGCAATAGATGGTCTATGTGGATGTGATTACCAATAGTAGGACAATCTAAAAAGAAAAAAATCTTAAAGTACAACTAAAAGGCAAAACTTTTTTTTTTTAGTTTTGGACAGAGTGCACATGGTTTAGAACCCCTGTCAGTTTTTATTGCTGTCTGTGCCTCCGTTAGGGAGATTCGCCCTCTCTATTTGACCTGTTGACCATTATCATTGAAAGTGAAAGTAAAAGAAAATCCCAAATGTTGGGTTGTCCCCAGAAAATTAGTAGAGGGGAAATCTTCTAATGGGGACACTAGTTCTGGTGACCTGCGGGTCCCCAATGGATTCCCTTAATTTGAAGGATTTTCTGCTCACTTCCTGTTTGGCTATGGGACAGGAAGTGAAGGGAAATCCCCCCAATGGGGCACAGATGGCAAAAAAAAATGACAGGGGTTATAACCCTCCCTTTCTCTATCCAAAATGAAAATATAAAATAAGGTTTTGGCTATAGTTCTACTTTAAACACTTGCCAAACGCCCTATAGCAGTTTTACTGCTACAGGGCGGCCATTTTCCACAGGATCACGTATATATCTGTATATCATATATATACGTGATACCGCACTTCCGGGTAGCAGGCGCAAAAGCATGCCGACGCCAGTTTGCTCCCCCTGTGATTATTCACAGTGTAGTCAATCGGCGGGTACCATGGACTCGATGTCCACCAGCACCCGCCGATCGTTTGGTACAAAGGCAGAAAGGCAGTCTGCCCATGTAAACAACGCAGATGGCCGTTCTGTCAGTAAGGAAGGCATGGGATCTGTGTTGCTGCAAAGCAGGTACTAGGATCTCTGCCTTTCCCTAGTAAAAGCACCTCCTCCGCAGTGTAAAAAAAAGCACTAGTTAGGCACACAGTTAACCCTTTGATCACCCCTGATGTTAACCCCTTCCCTGCCAGTGTCATTAGTTCAGTGGCAGTGCATATTTTTAGCACCGATCACTGTATTAGTGTCACTGGTCCCCAAAAAGTGTCAAAAGTATCAGTTAGTGTCCGATATGTCCGCCGCAATATCGCAGTCCCGCTATAAGTCACTAATCGCCCCCATTACTAATAAATAAATACATAAATACAAATTCCATAACTATATCCTATAGTTTGAAGACGCTATTACTGTTGCGCAAAACAATCAATATTCGCGTATTGGGATTTTTTTTTTTTTACCAAACACATGTAGCAGAATATATATTGGACTAAATTGATGAAGAAATTTGATATTTTTACATTTTTAATTGGATGTGTTTTATAGCAAAAAGTAAAAAATGAATTTTTTTTTTTTCAAAAATGTCACTCTTTTTTGTGCTTATTTCGCAAAAAATACAAAAAACGCAGAGGTGATCAAATGCCACCAAAAGAAAGCTGCGCCGCAGTGCCATATAGCAAAAAGTGGCCTGGTCATGAAGAGAGGGAGGTAAATCTTCCGGAGCTGAAGTGGTTAAAGTAGAATTTCAGTCATTTTTCATCTTTCCATCTATTAAATCTTCTGCTCTTGTTGTTTTACCTTTGAATACTAAAACATTTTTTTTTCTGCCAGTAAATACCTTATACAGCCCACTTCCTGTTTCCTGTCTGGTAAAAAGCCTAGGCTTATGACATCATGCACAGCTCTCTCTCTAAAGCTGGCCACACATTATACAAATTTTTTTATTCAATTTCCTTTAGATTTACCTTCAACTATGTAGTGCAGGGGCCTGCCTGATTGCATACAATTTGAACGTGTTTAGGTTTGACCTCCATATTATATGTTTTTGGTAAATCTAAATGGAAATTGTACAAGAAAATTGTATAATGTATGGCCGGTATCTTGCCGAGAAAGTTCCCTCGGCGGATAAGTTCCCCCCCTGTACTGCGCAGGCGCAGCGCCTGCGCAGTACCAACTACTAGCAGCCGCCGGAGATAGCCGAACGACAAAATCTACAATCAGCTGTACACGACGCCTGCGCTCTGGGTCCAGGTTCCTTCCCCACCATCCAAGTGGACCTAGAGGGGGAATCTAAAAGAGCCAAGCGAAGCGAGGCCGTGCCCGAAGTCTGGCGAGCGAAGGCGCCGTGTACAGCTGATTTTCCCCTATTTATCTTCGGCTATTTCCGCCGGATCCTACTGCACAGGCGCAGCGCCTGCGCAGTAGAGGGGGGTCCTTATCCGCCGAGCGGAACTTTAAATGGCGGCATTGTGGGCGCGCGTGGCCGCCACGTACTCCGTGACTGATGTCCGCCGGGGGGTCCGCGATCGTGTCACGGAGTGGAAGAGCGGGGAGATGCCTTTGTAAACAAGGCATTTCCCTGTTCTGCCTAGCGACATGACAGAGATCACTGCTCCCAGTCATCGGGAGCATTGATCGCTGTCATGTCAGTGGTAGCCCATCCCCCCCAGTTAGAATCACTCCCTAGGACATACTTAACCTCTTGATCGCCCCCTAGTGTTTAACCCGTTCCCTGCCAGCATCATTTACACAGTAATCAATGCAATTTTTATAGCACTTATCGCTGTATAAATGACAATGGTCCCAAAATGGTGTCAAAAGTGTCCGATGTGTCCACCATAATGTCGCAGTCACAATACAAATCGCAGATTGTCTGCATTACGAATAAGAAAAAAAATTAATAATAAAAATGCCATAAATCTATAATCTATATATACAAAATATATTTTGTAGACGCTATACTTTTTGCACAAACCAATCAATATACGCTTATTACGATTTTTTTTTTTACCAAAAATATGAAGAAGAATACATATCGGCCTAAACTGAGAAATAAATTATTTTTTATTTTATATTTTTTGGGGATATTTATTATAGCAAATATTGCTTTTTTTTTTCAAAATTGTCGCTCTTTTTTTGTTAATAGCGCAAAAAATAAAAACCGCAGAGGTGATCAAATACCACCAAAAGAAAGCTCTATTTGTGGGAAAAAAAGCACGTCAATTTTTGTTTGGGTGCAACGTCGCAACGACCGCGCAATTGTCAGTTAAAGCGACGCAGTGCTGTATCGCAAAATGTGCTCTGGTGAAGAAGGGGGGGGTAAATCCTTCCGGGGCTGAAGTGGTTAATGATGACAATGAAAGCAGATAAAATCATTATTTTAGGACAGAGATAGCAATTCTAACCCCACACAGGACATCTGGTTTGTATTGCTGTAATGAGTTTGGACTGATTGGCCTGCAGTGTATGGCTGGGCCTGTGTCTGGCAGTCTGTGGAGGGATGGAGTGTCGGGATTAGGCCGGGTTTAGAGTTTTGTTACTTCCTGCTGCTCTGTCAGTTTTATTAATCTGTCATTTGGGCATTGTGTGTCTGGGGATTATAGAATGCCCCAAGCAGGACAGGGTGTGTGGGCTTTAGTAAATTACACAGTGTCATGCTCCTGCTAATGAGCCGCAATATTACACTGGCTGGATCCTACAGTCCTGTCCGTCCAGATGCCAGTGAAATGACACTGTGAGGATTACGGCAGGCCATGACCTGAACATTGCAGTTCATTCCAGCTGGGAACAGGTGTTCTGTTTTTAGCAGGAGGGTTTTGGCCTAGGTGAAATCGCACTGTGTGGAACGGCTAGTTTGTTTTCAAGGACCCACAAAAGTCTGAAACTATAAAAAGGCAAAGTTTTTATTGCTGTCTGTGCACCTGTTAGTGTCACCCTTTCTATTCGTCCTGATCGGTATTATCACCAAGAGTGAAAGTGAAAGAAAATCCCAAACTTTGTGTTGTCACCAGAACAGCAAGAGAGGGGATATCTTCCAATGGGGACACTATAGAGTTGCTACCTCATCCTTTTACAACCGAACACATATGAATTGCACAGGTTCTGAGGCTGATTAAGGTGGTAATTTTAAGGACCGGGCCTATTTTTCAGACTTGGTGTTTAAAATATTTTTTTTTGCTAGAGAATTACTTAGAACCCCCAAACATTATATATATTTTTTTCAGACACCCTAGAGAATAAAATGGCAGTTGTTGCAATACTTTATGTCCCATCGTATTTGCGCAGCGGTCTTACAAGCGCAATTTGTTTGGGAAAAAAAATACACTTTTTTGAATTAAAAAAATAAGACAACAAGAAAGTTTGCCCATTTTTTTTTTTTATATTTTGAAAGATAATGTTACGCCGAGTAGTTTGATACCCAACATGTCACGCTTCTAAATTGCACCCGCTCGTGGAATGGCGATAAACTTTTACCCTAAAAAATCTAGGCGACGTTTAAAAATTTCTACAGGTTACCAGTTTTGAGTTACAGAGGAGGTCTAGTGCTAGAATTATTGCTCTCGCTCTAACGATACCGCACATGTGTGGTTTGAAGATAAAAAGCTCCTCTCAAGCCACCCCAGTGTGAAAGTCCGAGTGCCTTCACACTGGGGCGGTGCGCTTGCAGGATGGGAAAAAAAAGGCCTGCAAGCCGCATCTTTGGGGCGGTGTCAGAGCGGTGTATACACCACTTCCAAAACGCCTTCGGCAGCCCTGCAACATGGGCGCTTTTAACCCTTTCTTTAGCCACTAGCGGGGGTTAAAAGTGACGCTAAAACTAGCGGCCCTTTACCGCTAACACTCGCACTGCCCCAGTGTCAAAGGGGCCTTAGTTCTGCTTTAACCATTTCAGCCCTGGAAGATTTTACTCCCTTCATGACCAGGCCATTTTTTGCTACTTTAGCTGGCAATTGCTCATTCATGCGACACTGTACCCAAATTTGATTTATATAATTTTTTTCACACAAATACCACCTTTTTTTGGTGGTATTTGATCACCACTGGGTTTTTTTTATTATATAAAAACAAAAAAAGACCAAAAAAAAATAAATAAATAAATAAATAAAATAAATAAATGGTTTTTAACTTTCTGCCATAAAACATATTTAATAAAAAAAAATCTAATTTCTTAATAAATTTATGCCAAAATGTATTCTGCTACATGTCTTGGTAAAAAAAATCCCAATAAGTGTATATTGATTGGTTTCCATGAAAGTCATAGAGAAACTATGGTATATATAATATATATATATTAGGGCAAAAAAGCATTTAGTCAGCCACCAATTGTGCAAGTTCTCCCACTTAAAAAGATGAGAGAGGCCTGTAATTGTCATCATAGGTATACCTCAACTATGAGAGACAATATGTGGAAACAAATCCAGACAATCACATTGTCTGATTTTTGAAAGAATTTATTTGCAAATTATGGTGGAAAATAAGTATTTGGTCAATATCAAAAGTTCATCTCAATACTTTGTTATATATCCTTTGTTGGCAATGACAGAGGTCAAACATTTTCTGTAAGTCTTCACAAGGTTGTCACACACTGTTGCTGGTATGTTGGCCCATTCCTCCATGCAGATCTCCCTCCAAAGGTTTTCTATGGGATTGAGATCTGGAGACTAGCTAGGCCACTCCAGGACCTTGAAATGCTTCTTACGAAGCCACTCCCTCGTTGCCCGGATGGTGTGTTTGGGATCATTGTCATACTGAAAGACCCAGCCACATTTCATCTCCAATGCCCTTGCTGATGGGAGGAGGTTTGCACTCAAAATCTCACGATACATGGCCCCATTCATTCTTTCATGTACACGGATCAGTCGTCCTGTTCCCTTTGCAGAGAAACAGCCCCAAAGCATGATGTTGCCACCCCCATGCTTCACAGTAGGTATGGTGTTCTTTGGTTGCAACTCAGCATTCTCTCTCCTCCAAACACGACAAGTTGTGTTTCTACCAAACAGTTCTACTTTGGTTTCATCTGACCATATGACATTCTCCCAATCCTCTTCTGGATCATCCAAATGCTCTCTAGCAAACCTCAGATGGGCCCGGACATGTACTGGCTTAAGCAGGGGGACACGTCTGGCACTGCAGGATCTGAGTTCCTGGCGGCTTAGTGTGTCACTGATGGTAGCCTTTGTTACGTTGGTCCCAGCTCTCTGCAGGTCATTCAATAGGTCCCCCGTGTGGTTCTGGGATTTTTGCTCACCGTTCTTGTGATCATTTTGACCCCATGGGGTGAGATCTTGCGTGGAGCCCCAGATCGAGGGAGATTATCAGTGGTCTTGTATGTCTTCCATTTTCTAATTATTGCTCCCACAGTTGATTTCTTCACACCAAGCTGCTTGCCTATTGCAGATTCAGTCTTCCCAGCCTGGTGCAGGTCTACAATTTTGTTTCTGGTGTCCTTCGACAGCTCTTTGGTCTTCACCATAGTGGAGTTTGGAGTTTGACTGTTTGAGGCTGTGGACAGGTGTCTTTTATACTGATAACAAGTTCAAACAGGTGCCATTAATACAGGTAATGAGTGGAGGACGGAGGAGCCTCCTAAAGAAGAAGATACAGGTCTGTGAGAGCCAGAAATCTTGCTTGTTTGTAGGTGACCAAATACTTATTTTCCACCATAATTTGCAAATAAATTCTTTCAAAAATCAGACAATGTGATTGTCTGGATTTGTTTCCACATTTTGTCTCTCATAGTTGAGGTATACCACTGATGACAATTACAGGCCTCTCTCATCTTTTTAAGTGGGAGAACTTGCACAATTGGTGGCTGACTAAATACTTTTTTGCCCCACTGTATGTATATATGTGTGTACATATATATATATACACAGGGCTTTTTTTCAGGGGGAACTTGGTGGAACTCAGTTCCACCACCTCTGGCTCAGACCCTTTGGTGCCGGTGTCTTGTCAAATACAGTCCCCTATCATATAGGGTCCGCCCTGTACTGCGCAGGCGCAGTACAGAGGGCAAACGAGACGCCGAAAGTCTCCGAAGTTTAACAGCTGATCATCAGCTGTACACGGCGCCTGCGCTTTTATTCTCACCCTATGTCCAGGTTCATTCCCTACTATCCAAGTGGACATAGAGTGAGAATAAATAGTTGCCGAGCGCAGCTAGGCCGTGCCCGAAGCGTGGCGAGCGAAGCGAGCCCGCGAGGGGCCCTCTTACACTGCCATCGCTAAGAAGTGCCGAAGCGCCGTGTACAGCTGATGGTCAGCTGATCAACTTGGGACACTTTCGGCATCTCCTTCTGCTCCGTACTGCGCAAGCGCTGCGCCTGCGCAGTACGGAGCGGACACTATCCGATAGGAGGACAGTATATGTCAGAACACCGGCTCACCACAATCACTTGTAAACACAGAAGTCTGGTTTCTGTGTTTACAAGTGACAGCTTTGCACTCTGTGTGTAACCCCCATGAACTCTGCACTCTGTATGTAATGCAATCCTGATATTTAATGCCCCGTTAAGACCCTTTTACTGTTTGTGAAATATGACCACACCCACTATTTGATGTGATTTGGAGGGTGTGTGTGGGTGTGGGGGGAGGGGTTTTGGGGGGTCGTGGTTGAGTTCCAGCACCTATTGTTTGAGAAAAAAAGCCCTGTATATGTGTATATATATATATATATATATATATATATATATATATATATATATATATAGGCGATCAGCGACTTATAGATGGACTGTAATCTAACACTTTGTGGGAACTAACTGCCACTGACATCTCCAGTGACACTAATACAGTGATCAGTGCCAATAAAATACACTGTACTAATGACATGTGTCGTGTGTAATATGTGCTGCTTTTTACTACAGATTGATTTGCTTCTTTTCCCTGCTTTGCAAACCACTTAAAGAGGAAGTAAACTTCCATCTTTAAATTTTACCTATAGGTAAGCCTATAATAAGGCTTACCTATAGGTAGTGAAAACATCTAAACGTGCGCCGTTTAGGAGATATTTAGTGTACATGCAGCCAGTGACATCACTGGCACATGCGCTCTGAAGGAACGGCCACCCGTGCCATTCCTTCAGAGCCTGTGCTGTAACCAGCAGTTCCTGCGCGCATGCATGGGAGTGACATCATCACGGCTCCGGCCAGTCACAGAGCCGGGGTCCGCGAACCCAGAAATAAGATGGGTGAAAATGGACGCCGTCTCCAACGATGACATTGCATCACTGGAAGTCTTCGTTTTCAGCTGATGTTCACATAATGTGCTAGTTTGTGGTGGTTTATAACCGCTTTTAGGGCCCTTTCACACAGGCTTCTCCACCCGGCGGACTTTGCTTTCTCAGCAGGGATCGATCCATTTATCCCCACTGAGCAGGCAGATGACAGGTCCTTCTCCAAATACTGTGCAGAGACGGACCTGTCAGAGCCCCGCTCTCCTCTATGGAGAGATCGGATGAAAACGGACCTGTCCATTTTCGTCCGATCCGATCCTCCAGACCAGAGATCTCCAAACTACGGCTCTCCAGCTGTTGTGGAACTACACATCCCATGAGGTATTGTAAAACTCTGACATTCACGGACATGACTAGGCATGATGGGAATTGTAGTTCCTGAACAACTGGAGGGCCATAGTTTGGAGATCCCTGCTCCAGATGGAAGGAAAATAGGGTCCCCATCCGTCTGGATTTCATGGACAGGATTGGATAACAGCGGGTGTCAAGCAGACATGTCACCGCCGACATCCACCACTCTATAGAGGTGAATGGAGCATCTGATCAGATCCGCCTGAAAAACTGACAGGTGGACCTGAATGGACAGCCCATGTGAAAGGGGCCAACACTGGCAGGAGTGATTAAAATGATCAGCTTTTATTTATTCATGTAAAATGTTTATCCCAAAAGGAAGAAAAAAAAAAAAAAAAAAAGTTTTGCTGTAACTGATTATAAAGTGTGGGCTGGAGTTTGGCATTGAGTTGTTAGTGTAATTAAATCTGCTAATATATTTAAAGCGGAACTAAGGTAATTTTTTCATCTTTCCATCTATTAAATCTGCCCTTGTTGTTCTAACTTTGGATAGTAAAACATTTTTTTCTGCCAGTAAGAGTAAGTGAGAGAGGCAGAGCTGGAGGTGTGTGTCTGTGTAAATCCAGGAAGTGAACAGGCAGCAGCTTCAGCTGCTCACAGTTAAAATGGCTGCAGCGAGACTCAGTGGAGAGAGATTCCTGCAGCATATTTGGCAAGTACAGAATTGCAGTATATATAAAATAATATGCAAAGTGGTTGGAGGGAAGATTCAGAATGGTAAAGATGTTTTTATTACAAATTATGTGAGCAGACTGCAGTTCCTTTAACAATACCCTCCCCCCAGAGTGACAATGTTGTTGTCTGCTGTGCCTCCTGTGCTTCTTCATCCAGAGTAGGGGCGCTGTAATACAGGAGGTGTGTTACTGGCCAGATCATCTGGTGAAAACAGAGGGGGGGAAAGCCTTAAAAAAGAAAAAAAAAACCTGATACAGCCACCACATCTAATGATTGGGAAGCTGCAATATAGTACAGTTTTGGTTTTGGGTTAAATACCGTGTTAAACCAACTCTTAATTATAATTTAAGAGTTATAATTCTTAATCTGGCCTCTGCAGGAATCAGCATTTTTAATAATATGAATCTCCACTTTTGCATTGTTATATTAGTGCAGCCGTCCCTCTCAGGAATAGGTGTGTGTGCTGTTATTTAATTGTATTCTCTACCTGTCTGTACAGACATGTCATCTCACTGTTAAGCTGGATACACACTATCCAATTTTCTGTAGATTTTTTCGTTCAGATTTACTGAAACCATATAATATGAGGTCAAAGCTTAGGAGTTTCAATTTGTATGCAATCAGGCAGACCCTTGCACTACATGGTTTTGGTAAATCTGACAACAAGGATTGTATAGTGTGTATGGGGATTAAGGCTATGATGCCCCCATTGGGGTTGACCTGTCTCCTGTCTGAGCTCAGTGCTCCAAACCATTTCATATTCCTTCTTGTAATCCTGACAGCATATGACAGCGCTGTATGTTATATGACAGCGTTTCTGTGCCTGAGCTCAAGTAGGACCTTACACCCCGACCTTTCTGGTCTGACAGGGAGAGAATACAAGCAAATAAAAAACAAGTCATCTCTGATAGATGGGGCTGCACTGTTCTATTATTTCCAGAGTGGAGATCTGGATTATTACAAACACCTGTTGGTGACTGGTTCTCTTAAAATTGACATCTATGACCATGACCAAACATTTGTGACAAAAATGCTGCTCGTAAAATAAACGATCACCACCTAGAGAAGCGGAATGATTCGTCATGCATTATAAACATATGTTCAGGTGTACAAAAAACGAACTCCTATATACGACGTTTTGTCATGGTGTGCTGGAAGAATGGTAACAAGCGGAGTTTTGCAATTTTTTTAATCTTGGAAGGTTGTGACCATGCAGAATCAATCATGACATGACTGGCCTTTCCTCTGACTTTATTACAGACATTACACCCTGGGTGCGTTTGTGCACCATTCGCACCTGTAGTCAGTATGAAGGAATCAGGAAGATGGCGGCACTACAAAACAAATAAAAATCAAAACTTTTCTATTGAAAATATCCTATTAAAATACAGGAACCACACACTATCCCAGGACAGCCAGTAGAAGACGCATTTCACACATCATTGCTTAATAATTTGCATCGCTTCCTATCCTCCTGTGTATGACGTGCACTACACGTTGCTGTTACTCTAGATCCCTGGTGCTCAACCTGCAGCCTGGGGGCCACATAGGGCCGTTTGGTGGCTGTTGTGTAGACCTTGAGGCCCAACAGCCTATATGAGGAGTAGGAACTTTATTTGGAAGGAGGCTGTAATGATGGTGATCTCTAGCAGTCCCATGTTATATGTTCTGAGTCTCTGACTGTCTCCAGTCTCCACCTCATGTCTGCAGTCTCTGACAGTCTACTATAGCATTAAAGTGGATGTAAACCCTCACATATACCCAGTGAAACATACTTATTTATTGCCGCCAAACGAACAATAGCGGGGGCTTGGAAAAAACCTTCTGTCTCATTCGCAGAGGTGAAGAATTCCTTGACGACCCTCATGATCCACGAGAAAATGTCCAGCGTCCTCCACGACTCCCATGCAAAATTTCTTAAGGTATGGACCCCGTGGTGGTCCTACGCACTCCCTAATCTAAATCCGACTAGTCTAGGTCTGTAAATTCAACTTGAACTAGCCTCCAGCCTGGGGGACCCCTTTTTCCCCCTCCCATTTCCTCTCTTTCTGGGCCTCTCGCCCGCCGCTCGGTTCTACACTTACCTCCCTCCTTCCCTCCCCCTCCGTTGTTGTATATGTTCTTTCCCTTTTTTTTTTATCTTTTCCTTTTTTTTTCTCTCTTCTCGTGTTTGTTTGTCTCCCTCTTCCCTGTTTTGCGGACAACACCGCTCACCCTTATCTGCCTTAGCCCCTGGGCCTCACGGCTTGGGCATAGCGCACTGACCTCCAGCCCTGGCTGACAGGTCAATGTCAGTTGATAAAATACACCCTTAAAATATGTTTCACTATGTACTTTCATGTAAACCTTTTTCTTATGTTTTTTGTACATATCCGCTGCGTGGGAATTCGTTATCTGGGTTTTCCCTTTTTCATATTTCAAAAAAAAAACATTGTACCAGAACATATACCCAGTGAAGTGAACAGCCTCAGACGATACACAGGGATGAAAGAAATCTCCCTACATACGTTTTACATGTATATCTTCTGTCTTCATCTTTCTAGACTGTTTAGAAAGTGAACACTGTGTTAGAGATTTTTTCTTCCTGTTCAGCACCGGTGTGGATTCTTTGCATACACTGTGTGACAGCTGATTGGAGGAAAGGCACACACCCCCCCTCCACATAGGCAGAGGAAGGAAGAAATGTGCAGAGCTGTGAATAGACAAGCTGTCTGCTAAGTTATCATGTTGTTAGCAAAAGAACCGAGCAGTAGAAAGACACAGGACTTAGGGCTTTTAAGAGAGATAAGTAAACACTACAGATAGATGTGCCCAGGTCAAATTTCATAAATGGGGTTTACATCCCCTTTAACCGCTTGCCGACCAGCCGCCATCATTCTGCTGCGGCAGTTCGGCACGAACCCGCGAGCCGTCGTAGCTATACGTCGGCTCGCGGGATCCGAATAGCAGGCGCACACGCGGGGGTGCCAATGCTCGTGGCCGATGATTGCGATGACCGCCAGCCACGAGAGGCAGAACAGGGATGTGTGTGTGTAAACACACTCATCCCTGTTCTGTGAGGAGTGACAGATCATGTGTTCCTAATAGCTAGGAACCACGATCTGTCATTTCCTCTAGGTCAGTCCCCTCCCCCTACAGTTAGAACACACACTAGGGAACACATTAACCCCTTGATCGCCCCCTAGTGTTAACCCCTTCCCTGCCAGTGACATTTTTACAGTAATCAGTGCATTTTTATAGCACTGATCGCTGTATAAATGACAGTGGTCCCAAAAATGTGTCAAAAGTGTCCGATGTGTCCGTCATAATATCGCAGTCCCGATAAAAATCTCAGATCGCCGCCATTACTAGTAAAAAAAAAAAAATCTTAAAAATGCTATAAATCTATCCCCTATTTTGTAGACGCTATAACTTTTGTGCAAACCAATCAATATACGCTTAATGCGATTTTTTTTTTTCTACCAAAAATATGTAAAAGAATACATATCGGCCTAAACTGAGAAAAAATTTGCTTTTTTTTAAAAAAAAATTGGGGATATTTATTATAGAAAAAAGTACAAAATATTGTGTTTTTTTCAAAATTGTCGCTCTTTTTTTTTGTTTATAGCGCAAAAAATAAAAACTGCAGAGGCGATAAAATACCACCAAAAGAAAGGTCTATTTGTGGGGAAAAAAAAAGACGTCAACTTTGTTGTGGGACAGCGTCGCACGACCGCGCAGTTGTCAGTTAAAGCAATGCAAAGCCGAGTCGCAAAAAATGGCCCGGTCATTCAGCATCCAAATCTTCCGGGGCTGAAGTGGTTAAATATACACATATTATGTCTCCAGCCACACCTGTGGCATGTCTGCAGTGTCCGATTGTCTTCTGTAGTATATCTGAGGTCCCTGCCATCATCTGTAGTATGTCTGCAGTGTCCGATTGTCTACTGTAGTATATCTGAGGTCTCTGCTATCATCTGTAGTATGTCTGCAGTCTCTGACCATCATCTCTAGTATGTTTGATGTCCCTGACCATCAGCTGCACGATGTCTGCAGTCTGACAGTCTACTGTAGTATATTTGAGGCCCCTGACCATCATCTGTAGTATGTTTGATGTCCCTTACCATCAGCTGCACGATATCTGCAGTCTGACAGTCTACTGTAGTATATTTGAGGCCCCTGACCATCATCTGTAGTATGTTTGATGTCCCTTACCATCAGCTGCATGATATCTGCAGTCTGACAGTCTACTGTAGTATATTTGAGGTCCCTGACCATCATCTGTAGTATGTCTGTAAACTCTGACCATCATCTCTCGTATGTTTGGGGTCTCTGGCCATCATCTCTAGTATGTCTGCAGTCTTTGACTGTCTAATGTAGTATGCCTGCAGTCCTCCTGGCGCCAGCATCACTAGTGTGGGCACTTGGCTGTCACAGCCGGGTGCACACTGCGCATGCGCGAGTAGCGCTGCATGTCCTGAATGGCCGAGGAATCTTCTGGGACCTGTGTCATGTCCCAGAAGATTGTAGGGGAGGAGTCGCCTAGCCTAGGCGGCGCTGGTGGAAGTGAGAGCTGGATACCTGTCAAAAACGACCCCCCCCCCCCCAAAAAAAAATTACCAAATGTGGCATGTCAGGGGGGTTGGGAGTCCTTAAAGCAGAAGTTCCACTTTTGGGTGGAACTCCGCTTTAAAGCACAACTAAGGTTTCTTTCTTAAATGCAAATACAATAAGATTGTAAGTTACAAGTAGTATGTAGCAAGGTTGCGGACCTCTAGAGGCCTAATGGTGACCTCCAGAGTCAGGGAGAGCTAACATCCCTCTTGGTAGAGAGGGTTACAAGGCATGGTGAGTGTAATACTAGCAGAAGTGATGGGTGCCAGACACTTTTTGGATGCAAAGAGATTTATTGTCTCTCGAACAAGAACTGTGGGAGAGGGTTAGGCCCAGGACACCCTTAAGTAGATTCAATGATAATTGGCAGACTCCGAGACTTCTATAGGTAGACAGCTATACAGCGGAAGGCCTCCAGCTGGTAATCAATTCGGTATAAGTGGTGTCCTATGGGAAGAAATCTTGTAACAGTCACTAACGGTAATTGCACTTAACTATTGGCAACACAGAATAGTTCTCCTCACATGCTACAGTCTCCCACTGTGGGTCTTCACTCACTGAGCTCCCAGCCTCTCAGTAGACTCTCAGACCCAGTCACCACTGGATCCCCTAAACTCTTCCACTTCCATTACTCAGTATCTTCCTCAAGCGTCACCCCTGCTGACCCGCTAGATCCCTGGCTTGAGACTCACTGATACTCCTCAAGCATCACCCCTGCAGACCCGCTAGATCCCTGGCTTGAGACTCACTGATGCTCCTCAAGCATCACCCCTGCTGACCCGCTAGATCCCTGGCTTGGGACGCACTGAGGCTCCTCAAGCGTCACCTCTGCTTTCCTGCTGGGTCTCTAGCTTGGCCCTTCCTGAAGTTTTCCCACTTCTTCACCGTCCCCAGCTGGTGGGAAGACTGCTCTGGTACTGACTCCAGCTTACTCACTGTGGTCTCCGGTAACAAAGTGGATGGTCCTTTAGTGGCAACAGCTTCCCCTCTACCTCCGGCCACAACTGGTACCCTGGCCGGCTGAACCGTTACTCTCGGTTGGACTCCAATCCTGCAGTCCCAACCCTGCGCTGCTTCAGGATAGGCCCTCAGACAGTCTAGCAGCCAGATGTCCCCGGGATAGGCCTCAGGCTTCCGGCCTAGCAGCCCGGGGCAGCACAACACATGTCAACCTAGACAGCCATCCAGGTGGCACAGAACCCCGATCACCTGACTCCACCCAAATAAATAGGCTCTCCCAGCAGGCCAAAGGGCTAAAGAAACCCCCGCCAATTGGCTGAGACACCTCATCCATTCATAACCTGACCTTGCTAAGCCCTTGTCTATCTAATGTCACCAGCCTAACGCCACATAGTTGCAGAAGAGAGAAGGTGCAGCAAGTCCAGAACTAGAGAGGAATCATTGGATCCACTAACAATTACCCAGGGCAACTACTGCCTGGCAAACTAAATTTACTTAGCAACCCTGCCTAAACACCAGGGTGCTACAAGTACATGCATGAAAATTTGGAAAACTGTAGGTTTCCCAGCTACTGTGCAGTTGCAGCGTCACATATGGCGACCCATCACATTCGGCTACCCGCTAGAATGCGCATGCGCGATGCTGCCATATGCGTTCCAACACTTTTACGACACACTAAAACCATCAGATAGTGTGACGGAACTGACGTTGAACTGCGCTTGCGCAGTTATTATGTGGCTCCACCCCTAAGTCCAGGTTCAAGCCCACCATCCAAGTGGACATAGAGTTAGAATATAATTATGCTGAACGAAGCGAGGCCGTGCCCGAGCGTGGCGAGCGAAGCAAGCCCACGAGGGGCCTGGTTGCAAAGTGTCTTGAACCTGGACTTAGGGGTGGAGCCGCTTTTACTGTGCTGATTTGTCGTAAAAGTGTTGGAACACAAATGGCGGCATCGCGAATGCGCACTCCAGCGGGTAGCCAAATGTGATGGGTCGCCACATGTGAAGCTACACAGGCATGAGACAAGCTTAGCTGGCTGCACAGAGATCATAGATTTTTCACTCCTCTCTCTTATATTTGCATAAAAGGCAGAGACCAGCCCTGCACAGAACAGGATGGTCCCTCCCAGTCCTGTCTTCTGATTTAACTGATATATACTCGTAGTAAAACCAGTAACAGGTGGCTGATTAAGAGCAGGTGCCAAGCCTCCTGTGCCCCGTTCCCCTCATTGAAGAAGTGGAATAGGCATTGTGTGTCATTTGTGATAGAGTAGAGTGATTGGCCTACGTGTCTGAATTTCTAGAACTGCCAGAGAATCATATTTCTGCGGTTATCATTCACTAAAAAGAGTGGGGATATAAAGCGAGCGTTACAATGCAATATATTATGCAAATACTATGCTTTGCTGCGCCGTGCGTTGTGGCGTGAACCCAGCCCAATGCTTAGGCAACAAACAGACCACACTTTGAAGGATGACATATTATATATACAGTGCCTTGAAAAAGTATCCATACCCCTTGAAATTTTCCACATGTTACAACCAAAAACGTAAATGTATTTTATTGGGATTTTATGTGATAGACCAACACAAAGTGGCACATAATTGTGAAGTGGAAGGAAAATGATAAATGGTTTTCAAATTTTTTTACAAATAAATATGTGAAAAGTGTGGTGTACATTTGTATTCAGCCCCCCTGAATCAATACTTTGTAGAACCGCCTTTCACTGCAATTACAGTCTTTTTGGGGATGTCTCTACCAGCTTTGCACATCTAGAGAGTGACATTTTTGCCCATTCTTCTTTGCAAAATAGCTCAAGCTCTGTCAGATTGGATGGAAAGCATCTGTGAACAGCAATTTTCAAGTCTTGCCACAGATTCTCAATTGGATTTAGGTCTGGATTTTGACTGGGCCATTCTAACACATGACTATGCTTTGATCTAAACCATTCCATTGTAGCTCTGGCTGTATGTTTAGGGTCGTTGTCCTGCTGGAAGATGAACCTCCATCCCAGTCTCAAGTCTTTTGCAGAATCTAATGCCACGTACAAATGCAGCGTACACACGAGCGGACTTTTCGACCGGACTGGTCCGACGGACTTTCCTAACGAACGGACTTGCTTACACGCTATCACACTAAAGTCCGACGGATTCGTACGTAATGACGCACGACCAGACTAAAATAAGGAAGTTGATAGCCAGTAGCCAATAGCTGCCCTAGCGTCGGTTTTAGTCCGTCTGACTAGCATACAGACAAGCGGATTTTTCGACCGGACTCGAGTCCGTTGGAAAGATTTGAAACATGTTTTATTTCTAGGTCTGCTGGACTTTTGGGAAAAAAAAGTCCGCTGGAGCCCACACACGATCGAATTGTCCGACGGAGTCCGGTCTGCCGGACCAAGTCTGCCAGAAAGTCCGCTTGTGTGTACGTGGCATAACAGGTTTTCTTCTAAGATTGTCCTGTATTTGACTCCATCCATCTTCACATCAACTCTGACCAGCTTCCCTTTCCCTGCTGAAGAAAAGCATCCCCATAGCATGATGCTGCCACCACCATGTTTCACGGTGGGGATGGTGTGTTCAGGGTGATGTGCAGTGTTAGTTTACTGCCACTCATAGCCTTTTGCTTTTAGGCCAAAAAGTTCAATTTTGGTCCCATCTGACCAGAGCACCTTCTTCCACATGTTTGCTGTGTCCCCTACATGGCTTCTTGGAAGCTGCAAACAGGCTTTCTTATGGCTTTCTTTCAACAATGACTTTCTTCTTGCCACTCTTCCATAAAGGCCAGATTTGTGGAGTGCACGACTAATAGTTGTCCTGTGGACAGATTCTCCCACCTGAGCTGCGGATCTCTGCAGCTCCTCCAGAGTTACCATGGACCTCTTGGCTGCTTCTCTGATTAATGCTCTCCTTGCCCGGCCTGTCAGTTTAGGTGGACGGCCATGTCTTGGTAGGTTTGCAGTTGTGCCATACTCTTTCCATTTTCCGATTATGGATTGAACAGTGCTCCACGAAATGTTCAAAACTTGGGATATTTTTTTTCTAACCCAACCCTGCTTTAAACTCCTCCACAACTTTATCCCTGACCTGTCTGGTGTGTTCCTTGGCCTTTATGATGCTGTTTGTTCACTAAGGTTCTCTAACAAACCTCTGAGGGCTTCACAAAACAGCTGTATTTTTACTGAGATTAAATTACACACAGGTGGACTCTATTTACTAATTAGGTGACTTCTGAAGGCAATTGGTTCCACTAGATTTTAGTTAGGGGTATAAAAGGGGTATAAAAGTATAAAAGTAAAGGGGGCTCAATACAAATGCAAGCCACACTTTTCACATATTTATTTGTAAAAAAAATTTGAAAACCATTTATCATTTTCCTTCCACTTCACAATTATGTACCACTTTGTGTTGGTCTATCACATAAAATCCCAATAAAATACATTTACGTTCTTGGTTGTAACATGACAAAATGTGGAAAATTTCAAGGGGTACGAATACTTTTTTAAGGCACAGTATATGTATTATAATATAATATATGGATAGATAAAAGCTAGCACATATTTGCAAGTATGCATGCACTTTTTTAAAAGGATTTGTAATTCTACTTTAGTTCTACTGTAAGTGCCCATGTCCGGATCCCTCATTGAAAAGCCACATTCTACTATAATTGGCTTACTTCTGAATACAATGTGAGCATGATGTGTCTGTGATGTTCCTATATATGAGCAAAGGTCACACAACAAATGTGTTTACACATCATGTACAAAGGGAGGGAGACATACTGTACATGTTTCCAATGGCTGGGCGGATACAAGGAAACTTCTGCCTGGAGGGCTTGTGGCTCAGAATGTATAGGTGGCGGCTTTATGTCTTTCAGTCCTTTGTGTTTCATACTATGTATAACCATTAAGCATGCAGAGGTGGCATTTTATGGCCTGTAGTGATAAGTCACAGACAGATAAGACCATTGCTTGTAAACTCCAGGCCATGCGTTTTTCTTTCAGTCTTGGACAGAGTTGGTAACTCCTAAGAGTAAGGTAAGTGTTAGAACTCCCGTGAAGAGCGTTTATCCTCCCTTCCTGGCCCAATGGTCATTTGGATGGACTTGACAAAAAATCTCAAGTGGGACACTGCATAGACGGCCAGGGTGTAGGCAAGTGCATGTTCCCCCTCCATCCTGTAGGTAGCATGTCATTATACAGATGGAGTGGAGTCTGTTAGGGGAATTGTTCCATCATGGACTCTATTGGTGTCTTAGAGGAACCAGCTGTCTAGTTGAATGCTTGTGGTGATCTATGGCAGCCATCTTGGTGTAGGACCTTATAAATTAGGGGACCAGGGCCATTTGAGCACACCTGGAGTGAGTTGGAGCTTGGGAACAGAGACAATGCTTGTTAGGGAGAGTGCAAAGCGCAGGTGAGTTTTTTGCCACCTCATCCCTTTAAACCTGAACACATAGGAATTACACAGGTTCTGAGGCTAATTTATTGCAGATATAACACAAAGGGAGTTTAATTACCACCTTAATCAGCCACAGAACCTGTGTAATCAGTATGTGTTTGGGTTTAAAGGGATAAGGTGGCAACTCTAGAGAGTTTCCTGGTGAGTGTGTATAACAGGGAGAGGTTCCCTGTGAGTGGAAAGCACAGGGAGAGGTTCCAGGTGAGTGCATAGAGCAGGGAGAGGTTTCCGGTGAGTGGAAAGCGCAGGGAGAGGTTCCCGGTGAGTGGAAAGCGCAGGGAGAGGTTCCCGATGAGTGCAAAGCGCAGGGAGAGGTTCCCGATGAGTGCAAAGCGCAGGGAGGTTCCTAGTGAGTGCAAAGCGCAGGTGAGCGATTCCTGGTGAGTGAAAAGCGCAGGGAGCGGTTCCCGGTGAGTGCAAAGCGCTATAGTATGTCCAGTTCACTAAGGTTGGCATCACCCGGTGCGGTAAAACAAGGTGTCTAACCGGCCCCTGTAAATGATGCCATCAGTGGCGGTGTGCCGATCTGTGCATTGTGATGGATGGAGGTGACACCATAGTAGTCGAATATCACTTCCTACTTGATAGTGTCACTGTCACCCCTCTGGCAGGAGTCACCCGGGTGCGGGCCACACCCCCCATAGTGGTGCCATTGCCTACACTGTAAGTTGTCTGCAGCCCGTTGGCGAAGTCGGGGGATCACACATGAGGCCCCCTGCATCCAGTAAGTTGATCCTCCATTGCTATAGACATTAGATGGCGATCAGACATACAACCTGACCAATGAAAGATTATTCGAACAAAATATCGTTCTATGAATCTGATGGCTTGGGTTTTCTGAACATTCATGTCTATGGAGGAGAGAACCACTCAGCCGACACCAGGAGCAATAGCAACCCCGACTCTATTCAACCCGGGGATGTCTGCCATGGTCAGAGAGTGAGCACAGACATTCTCCTGAAACTTCTAGTAGACTGACTGTTCTCCTGACTCCCAAGCTTCAGAACTGTTTGGCTACTTTCACACCAAGGCGCTTTACAGGCGCTACAGCGCTAAAAATAGAGCCTGTATAGCGCCTGTAAAGCACCTCTCCTGTGTCTCCAGTCTTTCACACTGGAGCGGTGTGCTTGCAGGACAGTCAAAAAAGTCCTGCAAGCCGCATCTTTGCAGCGCTGTAGGAGCGGTGTATTCACCGCTCCTAAAGCGCCCCTTCCCATTGAAAACAATGGGGCAGCACCGCTGCAGCGGCGCTTTGAGGCCGGTTTTAACCCTTTTTCGGCCGCTAGTGGGGGTTAAAACCGCCCCGCTAGCGGCCGAATAGCGCCGCTAAAACCGCCGACGCCTGCCCGCCCAAGTCTAAAAGTAGCCTTAGAGTCACTGACCTGGGAACAGTGCATAATATTGAAGCAAGAGGATCAGCATGACAGCCAGGCAACTAGCGTTTTCATAAGAGGTCAGCAATGGTATCCTCCATGTTTCCCTTATGACGGGTTGATATTAATGGGATTATTGCCTGCAGCTCTAAAAAAAAAAAAATATGTATAAGGCCCCAGATCAATGTATAATAAGGAAGCAAGAGGACCAGCATAATAGCTAAGGAGTTATCATCTTCACAAGAGGTCAGCAATGGCAGTCTCTATGTTTCTCCTATGGCAGGTTGAAATGATTAAAACTAAGGCCCCAGAAAAAAGACATAAATTAAGGTATTTTAATACATCATTACATGCAGGGAGGGGGAGCGGGGGGACTCAGTTCCGACATCTCCAGCACTAAATGCATGCAATGGCAAGGGGTAGTGGGGTGTGCTGGAGGATCCATTGATGTTTGCTTCTGGGGATCTATTGTTGCTTGGTGAGAGTCAATGAGATGGGTGATCAGTGTAAGGGGGCGATCCTGACCCCTTACCACGTGATCAGCTGTCAGCCAATGACAGCCGATCACGTGATGTAAACAGAAGAACGGTAATCGTTCCTTTTTCTTCTCACGCTGACAGTGTGAGGAGAGAAAAAAGACGATCACCGGCTTCTGTTGAAGGGACATCGGTCCTGAAGGGGAAATGGCGAAGCTGCCTAATATGTGCCCACCAGTACTGCCTGCCAGTGCCACGAATCAGTGCCCTAAGTGCCAGCAATCAGTGCCACCTATCAATGCCCACAAGTGCCACCTATCAATGCCCACCAGTGGTGCCAATCAGTACCACCTAGCAGTGCTTCCGATCAGTGTCCATCACTGCCACCCATCAGTGCCCATCACTGCCACCCATCAGTGCCAGCTATCAGTGCCACCTATTAGTGTCCTTCAGTGCCACCTATCAATGCCCTTCCGTGCCACTCATCAGTGCCCACCAGTGTCACCTCATCAGTGCCCACCAGTGTCGCCTTATCAGTGCCCATCAATGCAGCCTATCAGTGCCTTGCAAAGGGGAGGACATCTATTGACAGCTCCCGGCAAAGCAGATCTGCGCTGTAGCCGTCATTTGGCTATAGCGCGGATCTGATGGGGTTAAACTCTTTTAGAAAGCTAGATGAAGCTGATGCTTTTTAACAAGTGCTGGGCAGCACAGTGCTAAGCCTTGCAACACTGGTGTCCTTGAGTCGAATAACAACAAGAACACTATCTGCATGGAGTTTTGTTCTCCCTGTGCGGCTTTCCCCCTCACATTCCAAAGACATGCTGGTAGGTTAATTGGCTCCTGTCTAAATTGGCCCTAGTATGTGTATGTGCCAGATAGGGAACTTAGATTGTAAACTCCATAAAGTCAGGGACTGATGGAAAGATCTGTATGTAAAGTGCTGGCATTCTACACTCACCAGCCCCTTTAATAGGTACGCCTGTACAATTGCTTGGTAACACAAATTGGTAATCAGCCAATCACATGGCAGCAACTCCATGCATTTAGATAGAAAAGAACAAGAAGACCTGGACAGCCGCACACCGGAATGAATATCTTTTATTCAAAATACAGGATCATGGGGTACACAAAACACGACTGTGGGATGGTGCAAAAATAGCTGACGCGTTTCGCACTTACACCAAGTGCTTACTTAACGCATTTAGATGTGGGGAAGAGGACTTGCTGAAGTTCAAACCGAGCATCAGAATGGAGAAGAAAGGGGATTTAAGTGCACATGGCATGGTTGTTGGTGCCAGATGGGCTGCTCTGAGTGTTTCAAAAACTGCTGATCTACTGGGATTTTCACACACAACCATCTCTAGAGTTTACAGAGAATGGTTGGAAAAAGAGAAAATATCCAGTGAGCGGCAGTTGTGTGGAGGAAAATGCCTTGTTGATGTCAGAGGAGAATGGACAGACTGATTTGAGATGATAGAAAGGCAACAGTAACTCAAATAACCACTCACTACAACCAAGGTATGCAGAATACCATCTCTGAACGCACAACACATCGAACCTTAAAGCAGATGGGCTACAGCAGCAGAAGAACACACCGGGTGCCTCTCCTGTCAGCTAAGAACAGGAAACTGAGGCTACAATTCGCACAGGCTCACCAAAATTGGACAATAGAAGATTGGAAAAACATTGCCTGGTCTGACGAGTCTCGATTTTTCACCTGCGACATTCAGATGGTAGGGTCAGAATTTGGCGTAAACAACATGAAAGCATGGATCCATCCTGCCTTGTATCAACGGTTCAGGCTGATGGTGTAATGGTGTGGGGGATATTTTCTTGGCACACTTTTGGCCCCTTAGTACTGTAATGGAGATTTGTAAGTTCTGTATATACCGTATTTATCGGCGTATAACACGCGCCGGCATATAACATGCACCCCAAGTTTAGGAGGGCATTTTAAGGAAAAACCTTTTAGGAGGGAAGTTTAAGGAAAAAAAACTTACATTTAAATGCCCATCAATGCAGCCTTATCAGTGTTCATCTGCAGCCTTGTCCATCATTGCAGAATGATCAGTGTCCATTTGCAGCTTGCCCAGTGCCATTTTCAGCCTTGCCCATTGTCATAAGCAGCCTTGCCCAGTGCAGCCTTGCCCAATGCTGTGTGCCGTTTGCGCCATTTAAATCTGCCGCCGAGATAGACAGAGCCTGTGTACTCGGCTCGTCACGCCGCCCCGCCTCCCTGCTGAGGATGAGAAGCGAGCGCTTCCGAAAAAGACTGAGCAGAGTGTACTGTGTACTTGGCTCCGCTCGCAGTCCTGCCCAGTCCTGCCATTGGATGGAGTGTTATGTCCATCAAAGGAGCTGGGCGGGACTGCGAGCGGAGCCGAGCACTCGGTTTGGTCCTTTTCGGCAGCACTCGCTCCTCATCCTCTCAGAGACAGCAGGGAGGCGGGACGGCGTGACTGTGAGTGGAGCCGAGCACTCGGCTGGGTCTTTTTCGGCGGCGCTCGTTTTTTTCCGGCGGCGCTCGTTTTTTTTCGCGTCGCTCGCTCTTTTTTGGCGGCGCTTGCTCTTTTTTGGCACACAGACAGTGGGAATCGGCGTGTAACACGCACCCACGATTTTCCCCTCATTTTAAGGGGAAAAAAGTGCGTGTTATACGCCGATAAATACGGTAATTGTATTCTATTTTGTATATATTGCACACCGCCCTCACTGTGCACAGGGCACTAATAATGTTTTCGGTATGTGTTTTCATTCTTTCGAGTCCTGATTAGAATTAGCCTGCCTATGTTACGCCCCTTGTTACCATAAAAGTACAGTTGTAATATTAATGTGATACCTACGTAATCATGTGTATAAAAACCTTCAATTGCGTCATAATAAAGCAGAACAGTTATTTGGAAATATGCGGAGTGTATCTTTTGTGTCTGTTCCTTACTGCAGTAGTTATTAATTTGGAACCACTAATCAATATGAGGATAGGAGTTGCCTATCTATAAATTTCCATGTCAGTACCGATTGAGCATTGTTTAAACACCACGACCTACCTGAGTATTGTTGCTGACCATGTCCATCCCTTTATGACTACAGTGCACACATCTTCTGATGACTCCTTCCAGCAGGATAATGCACCATGTCACAAAGCTCAAATCATCTCACCACTGGTTTCTTGATCATGACAATGAGGTCACTGTACTCCAATGGCCTTCACAATCACCAGATCTCAATCGAATAGAGCACCTTTGGGATGTGTTGGAATGGGAGATCCGCATCATGGATGTGCAGCTGGCAAATCTGCAGCAACAGTGTGATGCCATCATGTCAATATGGACCAAAATCTCTGAGGAATGTTTCCAACACCTTGGTGAATCTATGCCACGAAGAATGAAGGCAAAAGGAGGTCCAACCCGGTACTAGCAAGGTGTACCTAATAAAGTGGCCGGGGAGGGTATAAATGCCTATAAAAAAGAATAAAATAATATAGGCTAAGATGAAGTGTGTTTAGGACCTGATTGGGCAGGATTTCAGCAATGACTGTTGGCCTCCAGGTAAGCATTCACTTGGGCTGATCATAGCTGGAAGGAGTCATGTTGGCAGGTACATCATGTGCTGGCTGCCTGTGTGGGCCCCGGTCACATGTTCTGCATGTCACGCATTCCTGGGGGATATGGACCATGCAGGGACACGGGGCGTTCATGTGCAGCGTGCTCTTAACCCATACACTGCCTGACACTGAGCAGTAAATGTGCGCGGTGCACTGTACTGGGGCTACACACAGCGCCGTGGGTGTAAGGTTAGGGTCTGCCCGAAAATCAATACAATCATTTGCCATTTCGCTCTTCTATGCCCTGCATGTATTTTCTAATAAATCGCAATGTAAATACCTTATTTTAAGCTGGATTTACACTGTTCTGCATGTGTACAGCGCATAGGTAAATGCATATGTAGGTAGGCACCTTCCATTTCCTCAATGAATGTAAAGCATTCTCCGATTGGATGATATGGAGAGGCAGGGCGGTGACATCACAATCTCCACCTTGTCCACTCAGAGAACACTTTGCACTTTTTATGCCGCCCCCGCAACCGGTCCCCCTTAAAGCGGAGTGCCAGGCTGTATTAACCACTTACGGACCGCCACGCGCCGATATACGTCCTAACTTTGAAGAGGAATATCGATGTTATGGCAGCAGCTAGCTGTATTGTTGCTGACCATGTCCATCCCTTTATGACTACAGTGCACACATCTTCTGATGGCTCCTTCCAGCAAGATATGAAAACGGTGTTAAACCCACACATGTGTGGTATCGCCGCGATTGGTAGAGCGAGAGCAATAATTCTAGCCCTAGACCTCCTCTGTAACTCAAAACATGCAACCTGTAGAATTTTTTAGACGTTGCCCATGGAGATTTTTAAGGGTAAAAGTTTGTCGCCTTACCACGAGCGGGTGCAATTTTGAAGCGTGACATGTTGGGTATCGTTTTATTTGGCGTAAAAAAAAAAAGTGCGCTTGTAAGACTGCTGCGCAAATACGGTGTGACAGAAAGTATTGCAACAACCGCCATTTTATTCTCTAGGGTGTTAGAAAAAAATGTATAATGTTTAGGGATTCTAAATAATTTTCTAGCAAAAAAAAAAACTGTTTTTAACAAATCTCAGAAAGGGGCTCGGTCCTTAAGTGGTTAAAAAATAAAAAATAAAAGGCAGCAGCTTCAAATAATGTAGCTGCTGATTTTTAATATAAGGACACTTACCTTCCAGGGATCCCGATGTCAGGAGGTTACGGTCAGAGGTTTACATAATAATATACCTTAAAAATTGGTTAGTTATGTGTTAAATTTCTTTCCTTGATATGGAATTTTGTTGTTTGTGTAGTGCTGTATGTTTCCATCTGGGTTTTGTTCTGCTCATCGCCCCCTTCTCATTTTCTCCCACCTCCTCCTCTTTTATTCTCCACTTTTGTTTTGTTTTGGTAGTTGCATTTTTATTTTTCGCTCAAATTTGGACTCTTGGAGCTATATACAAGTGCCATCACGATTTAGATGATACGGTTAATTATAATCATTTATTCACTATATATATATATATATATATATATATATATATATATATATATATATATATATATATATATATTACAGTAAAACCTTGGATTGCAAGCATAATTCGTTCCAGAAACATGCTTGTAAACCAAAGCACATGTATATCAAAGCATTTTTTTTTTACAGGGTATAAAAGAGAAGAGAGGCACCTCTAATGCCCCGTACACACGGTCGGATTTTCCGACGGAAAATGTGTGATAGGACCTTGTTGTCGGAAATTCCGACCGTGTGTAGGCTCCATCACACATTTTCCATTGAATTTTCCGACACACAAAGTTTGAGAGCTTGCTATAAAATTTTCCGACAACAAAATCCATTGTCGGAAATTCCGATCGTGTGTACACAAATCCGACGGACAAAGTGCCACGCATGCTCAGAATAAATAAAGAGATGAAAGCTATTGGCCACTGCCCCGTTTATAGTCCCGACGTACGTGTTTTACGTCACCGCGTTCAGAACGATGGGATTTTCCGACAACTTTGTGTGACCGTGTGTATGCAAGACAAGTTTGAGCCAACATCCGTCGGAAAAAATCCATGGATTTTGTTGTCGAAATGTCCAATCAATGTCCGACCGTGTGTACAGGGCATAAGTGTAGCAATAAGTTGCTAAATTTTGTACCTTCAATAAATGTAACCATATTGCTACACTTAGAGGCTCCTCTCTTCTCGTTTATACTCAGTTGTGACATGACACTACTCTTATATCAAGACATCGCTTGTATATCAAGTGTATTAAAACATTTTGCTTGTCTTGCAAAACGCTCTCAAACCAAGGTTTTACTATATATATATATATATATATATATATATATATATATATATATTTGCATTCATGTATTTGTGATGTTCAGCGTCTTCTATTTATACCATGCAATTTTTTAAGTGCCAACATTTTTGTTATGGATGCATATCTATATCTATATATATATATATATATATATATATATATATATATATATATATTTTTTATTACATATTCCTTTTGGTGTCTGCATTTTACTATCACTTTTGGACATATTTCATGATATTGATTCTAATAGACTGACATCAGGAGGCATGTGTGTATGTATTATTATTTATTTTTGGTCATATGTAGCCCAGATTTAGTAATAAGGTGAGGGGTGACGGAGAGAGGAAGGAGAGGCAGGTATTCGCCCCCCCCCTTCCAAAAAGTGGTAAATGTGGCATGAGAGGGTGCGAACAAACGAAGCTTCCCCTTTTGGGTGGAGCTCGGCTTTAAGCTGTAAAGGAAATAGACAGGGGTGACCCCATGCAAAAATCCTCCCTGCTGAATAAGGATGAGCTCAGGCGTGTACGCAAGCCACACGTGCAGAGTCCGCCAGGAAGTCGGCACTGCACAGAGCTAATCACAAGCAGTGAGATCTCTGCAGTCGGGCGTCAGGACAATGTCTCACTGCCTGTGATTAGCTCTGTGCAGTGCCGACTTCCTGGCGGACTCTGCACGTGCGGCTTGCGTACACGCCTTATTCAGCAGGGAGGATTTTTGCATGTACACGACGGAGCTCATACTTACTGCTGGACGCAACTCGTTTGAAGTGCGGTATTGCGTGGTTTTAGGGGTTAAAACATAAGGCCTCCTTACCTTCCTGTGAAACACCCTCTGAAGAGCAGCCTACCATAGATCACTTGTCAGGGGACCAATGCATGTGTAAATGAGCCCCAACACTGGTTCAGTGTAAACATTACCATACCTGGAATTTGTTCTTTGACTCAATGGCCGTTATAGTTAGGCCTCCACCCTACAGGCATTGCTGATTTGTGCCCATAATCTAGCTGTGGCAGGATTTAGGCTACACACAGACATACAACTTGTTTGGTCAGTCTTATATATGAACGATTGTCCTGTAAAATACAACGATTTGTTGACTAAAACATTTGCAGGTTAGAGAAGCACACATTCATTAGTCCCGGATATTATGGTAATGATGTGTAGGTGTGCGGTGCAGTAGTCATAGGGCTATCTGTTCAAATGCCTTGGAGTTAAGTGCAGGAAAGTGTGCTGCTACCCGAACAGTGCCTGCATCTGATTGGACTACAGGCTCTGTTCAGTGGGCAATTTTTCGCCTGGCTCCTTCGATTTTTTTTTTTTCAGTTGACGGATGCCAACCGGGCCACCTATGGAGCTCATTTCAGATGGTTCATCAGGAACTGGACAAAACCCAAGTATGGCCAATTTTTTTTTAGATTGCAGCTTACCGATTCTTAGATGTGATGGCTCCATTTGTTTTCTTTTTTTCAGCCGTTCGTTCTTCTGATTTCATCTGGTGATCCACCTAGTAAATCTGTTGTATTTCAAAAGAACAAGCTCTCTAGCAGAATGTTAGAGAGATGAGACAAACCATATAACACTGGCAGGGGTGCTTATAATGAATCCGCTTTTTTTTATATATGTAAAACCTTTATCCCCATTAGGAGAAAAAAAAACTTCTTCTCTCTCTGACAGTCTGAGCTCTGCTGCATAGGGGATTGCAAGGAGCTGGTCTCAAGTCAAATTTAGTTCCTTGTACTGTTTAGGTGTAAAAAAAAATACACTTGGGGCTGGCTCACACTAGAATGTGTGTTCCCGTGCGTTCCGGTGTGGTGTGATTTTTTTACAACCCTAATGGGCTGCAAATTGCATTGGAATGCAGAAAATGTAGAGCAAGCAATACTTTTTAAAATGTACTGGACCAAATCTCAATCTGCTTTTGGGGTACCATTAACAATACTGTACATTGGCACCCGCATGCAGTGCAGGGACAAGGTCATCCAATGTCCAGGGCAAGGATGCCAAACTGCACCCTCCCTTAGGGTTAGGGTCAGGGTGCCCCATCCCTGCAATAAACCATTGCGCCCAGGGCAGCCGCCCCTCCTGCCCCCCCCCCCCCCCCTTATCCCGGCCCTGCCCGCATGAATATGTTCACCTGAGGTGCGCGAAATATGCATGGAACGCACCTTTCCTGCACCACATTATGGTGTGAACCGGCCCTATATGTTTTGATATTGATACAGAGCTCTATTAATATGTGTATTACTACCTGAAGTTCAGCTTTATTGCTTTATTTAGGAGAATGATTCCCAGGACTCTGTATAGGAACCCTGTCCAATGACTTGGCTGATATTGTGCTCAGCAGAGGTTAATGTGTTTTCCCCCGAGTCCAAGACAGGCAGGTGATCTGAGCATTGTGGTTTCTGTAATTATAAACTACAGCACTCGAAAATCAGACTGAGTTTCGAAAGACGCTGATGCCTGCGATGGGGGAGGGGGATACCACTTGCAAGTAAAGGTTTCAGAGTTTTAGGTGTTTTTTATCTTCTCAAAAAGGAAAGCACCATAAAAATAGAAATCATTTTTAGAATTCACCCCCAATATAAAAATGTAAAAAAATTCCAATCACTACTTACCCCCTCCATGTTCCAGGGCTGTCCCCAACTTAAGTTGTCTTCATGCCCATTTTCTTGTTAGCCCAGTCTGTCTTCTACATGCCACCCCTAGGGGGCATGTCATCACACAGGACTGACGCTGCTCCACTTGCTTCCAGGTCCTGTGCAGCTGCCCTGCTGCATTGTAAATACAGGAGGTTGGCTACTTGGCACGTGCACCATTCTGAGAATGCTTTGCGTATCCGAATAAATGCAAAGCATTCTCTGGTTGGACGAGGTGGAGAGACGGGGCAGTGATGTCATGCTCTGAATGGTGCCCATGCCAAGTGGATGACCTTTTGTGTTCACAATGCAGCAGAAAAAGCATACGGAACGCATCCAAACTGTTTTGGTGTCAACCAGCCCTATGGGGGGGAATTTGCACAGCGTGGGGTGATTAGGGTGTGCCCAGGCACACCCTGTGCGCACGCCTATGACGATGAGATTATCGGACGAATGATCGTCACTTTTTCTTTTTGCATGCTGGTCTCTTATCAAAAATGAAGATGTTACTAAATTTAAGAAAATTCTCGTACAACAGAATACAACTTCAGAAGTGATGTAATGTGTTGTATTGTAATGTATTCTTTTGTTTCTGCGCATGCGTGGTCTTGTGCTGATTTTTTTTTTTTTTTTTAGACAAATACTGTACTTGTAGTACTACCCCCGCAGGGGCTTCTGGTAATTGTCTCCTCTATTCCTGTGCAGCCTGGCACTTTGCATTCTTTCACTTGCATTCAGACACAAGAAGTCAGTCTCTGGGCTTTATTAGGGGTAATAACTTGGATGGGGTAGAGGGGTTATGGGATGCCCAACTTAAAGAATAGAATGAATGGGGACAGCTTCCATCCTCTGTACACAACAAGGATACTGGACTGTTTTTCTTTCCTTGACACCCATGGCTGGGACAAGGGGTAGGCAGGAGGCGGCTGCCCTTGGCACTGTGGTATCATGTGAGGTGGGGGGCACTAGGAGGAGCTGGGGGGGGGGGATAGGTGTTGTTGGGGGGATTTGTGCTAGAAGAGGTGATATGAAAGAGGGGGAGGGGAATTTTTTTTTTTTTGTTGGGGGGGGGGGGGGGGAGCAGGGAGATTTGTGCTAGCAGGGATGAATGGGGTTGTTTGATGCTAGGAGGGGAAATTTTTTCTTTGGGAGGAGGGGGCGGGTTAGAGCTAGGAGGGAGATGGGGGGGGGATTCGTGCAAGGAGAGGGGTTTTGTAGTGGGGGGGGATATTGTGGCATTTGATGGGCAGAGGATTTGCGCTAGAAGGGTTTATTTGTTTTTGGGGGGGGGGGGAATTTGTGCTGGGGGGATTTCAGCGGGGGAAGCAAATTTGTTTTGGGAGTAGGGAGAATTTATTTATGCTTAGCGGGTAAGTACGCAAATTAGTGCTCAATTTTTCTTTTTTTTTGGGGGGGTGGGGGGTACTAACACAATGCTCATACATCTTGAGGGGGGTTGTGCAGTTTGCATGTTTGTCCCGGGCTCTACAAGACCTTGTCCCAGCACTGTAGACACCCCACAGTCCTTATAAATCAACAGCAAAAGTCCCTTAAGGACTAGGAGTTTTTGGTCCCCTTTAGAAAAGTAGCACAGTCTGTTGTAAACTGCATGCAGGAGTATCTACTCTCCTTTGTGAACTGCTGCCAGCTCTACTACCAGCCCTCCTGGCTGCTCCAATGATCTCCCAGGGCAAGGGATAGAAAGGGTTAAGCACAGCGCTGTCCTCAGAAAGCTTGCTACATGTGGCAGTCTCTCCCCTTGTGAATCCCTGGGTGTGCTGATGTACTCACTCTATCCTCCTTGCTGCTCCTTAGGCAAGATTCCTTCTCAAACCATAATGCTGATAGGATCCTCTCAAGTCAGCCCGAGTCCAGCCTGGAGGCAGAGCCCCCAGACCCAGGGATCCCCCTCCTAGGCCACTGACAGTCTCCTCAGCACTCCATCTTCCACCTGACTCCCCTGCTGGCTAGGCTCTCTCATATTTAAGGGCTGATCCATCCACCTTGCCAGGACATTCTGTCTGGGGATTGGTCAGATTCCCTCAAGTATGCAGATCAGGACCTCCTGGTCTCCGCCAACTAACTTACAGAAGCTTCTTCAACCTTCTAGATCCAGAGGGAGGAACCAGAGACCCCCCCCGTAGAGCCATCCAGCCTGACCTGCAGTAACCCGACCCAATTTCTGACTCGCAAAACTTACCACGCGTCATAAGCTTAAATTTGCCTACACTGGCACGTTCTGCTGTCATACGAGAACATTTTTTGTGTTTGTCCCTTTGGATAATTTTGCCTGAACTGTCATGATCAGCTCTCGAAAGCTGTGTACCAACGATCAGACTGTTGAATGATTGCTTTGAAAGAGGTATTTTCTCCTCCGATTTTCTGATTATGTGTAAGTCTGATTTAACCTTACAGCTTCTTGGTTGCAATGAGCAGATATCACTGCTGCTTAGTACAGTGCTATGGAAATACAGTGTACCACGTATGTCTGCACTCAGACCTGACCCAGACATTCTGCCTCCAGAAGAAGACTAGTAATAATAGGGATGAGTCAGTGTAGTAAAGATAATAATAATAATTCTCTGACCAGAATTCCACCAAACCCAACTGTCCACAAGACGATCCCCGGTGACTATATGAATAGTGCTTGCCACAAGTATGTTACAGGAAATGGTCAGACACTGGGGACGTACTGGAGGACATATTACAGGAAATGGTCAGACACTGGGGACGTACTGGAGGAGATGGAGGACATGTTACAGGAAATGGTCAGACACTGGGGACGTACTGGAGGAGATGGAGGACATGTTACAGGAAATGGTCAGACACTGGGGATGTACTGGAGGAGATGGAGGACATGTTACAGGAAATGGTCAGACACTGGGGACGTACTGGAGGAGATGGAGGACATGTTACAGGAAATGGTCAGACACTGGGGACGTACTGGAGGAGATGGAGGACATGTTACAGGAAATGGTCAGACACTGGGGACGTACTGGAGGAGATGGAGGACATGTTACAGGAAATGGTCAGACACTGGGGACGTACTGGAGGAGATGGAGGACATGTTACAGGAAATGGTCAGACACTGGGGACGTACTGGAGGAGATGGAGGACATGTTACAGGAAATGGTCAGACACTGGGGACGTACTGGAGGAGATGGAGGACATGTTACAGGAAATGGTCAGACACTGGGGACGTACTGGAGGAGATGGAGGACATGTTACAGGAAATGGTCAGACACTGGGAACGTACTGGAGGAGATGGAGGACATGTCACAGGAAATGGTCAGACACTGGGGACGTACTGGAGGAGATGGAGGACATGTTACAGGAAATGGTCAGACATTGGGGACATGGTGGAGGAGACAGGGGACATGTTACAGGAATTGGTCAGACATTGGGGACATATAACTAGAGAAGATGGTGGACATGTTACAGGAAATGGTCAGACATTGGGGACATGGTGGAGGAGACAGGGGACATGTTACAGGAAATGGTCAGACATTGGGGACATATAACTAGAGAAGATGGTGGACATGTTACAGGAAATGGTCAGACACTAGGGACATACTGGAGGAATTGACGGACATGTTACAGGAAATGGTCAGACACTAGGGACATACTGGAGGATATGACGGACATGTTACAGGAAATGGTCAGACACTAGGGACATACTGGAGGATATGACGGACATGTTACAGGAAATGGTCAGACACTAGGGACATACTGGAGGATATGACGGACATGTTACAGGAAATGGTCAGACACTGGGGACATACTGGAGGATATGACGGACATGTTACAGGAAATGGTCAGACACTAGGGACATACTGGAGGATATGAGGGACATGTTACAGGAAATGGTCAGACACTAGGGACATACTGGAGGATATGACGGACATGTTACAGGAAATGGTCAGACACTAGGGACATACTGGAGGATATGAGGGACATGTTACAGGAAATGGTCAGACACTAGGGACATACTGGAGGATATGACGGACATGTTACAGGAAATGGTCAGACACTAGGGACATACTGGAGGATATGACGGACATGTTACATGAAATGGTCAGACACTAGGGACATACTGGAGGATATGACGGACATGTTACAGGAAATGGTCAGACACTAGGGACATACTGGAGGATATGACGGACATGTTACAGGAAATGGTCAGACACTGGGAACATGCTGGAAGGGACAGGGGGATTGGGGAGAAACCCCAGATAGGATGTGATGTCATCTAACACACACAAGCAATGATTTTGTATTTCTTTTTTTAGAGTGACTTTTAGAGTTGTGTCTGTGAGGCCTGCTTTGTGTTTTGCGGTGTGTTGCCATGGAAACACTAGGAAGTTAGGTTGGGGGGGGGGAGGGGGGACCAGCACAGCTGTTTTAGTACATCTCCATCCTATTCTCTACCTCTCATCAGGCCAGCGTGAGTATAGCACAGACCGACCATGGCTGCCATGGTAACATGCACATGAAATGGGGGTGGGGCTTAGTGTTATGAGGCGGGGCTTTATATCTTTGCTCTGTGCAATCTTCTAATCCACCTGAATACAATAAATAGAAGATCTGGTGCACATCTAGTAAATAGAAGAGTTTTGTGGCAGGAAGAAGCTGTAGCTCTCAGCTGTGACAGGAAGTGGTGACACTGCGTACCGTTTCATAAATTATATTTCTTTTTTTCCTCTACAGTGTCAAGATGGAGGAGACTCAGATCTACAGCCAGCGCCTGCATGGAATCACGGTAAGTAAAACATGTCAGATTTGTCCTGCAGAGCTAACACTCCACTGCGCAGGAAGAGAGCTGGCCATTCCACCAGCGTGCATCCTGTATGGATTCACTATAGGAGGTCAGAGCAAGAATGGCAGGCTAAGGGCTCATTCACGGGAGCAGCAAGGGGGGCAGTAAAACCAGGTGGTTGAGCTGCAGTTTTTCTGTCCACCGACTGCCCGCCTGAACACTGACATGCAGCAGCTCAATGCTGTACGCATGCGGAGGCCACGATATTGTGCTTCGTTGTGGTGACAGAAATTAGCATGTCGCATTCAGCAGGCATTATCGCAGCTGACCTTGATCCATGCAAGTCTATAGGGCCACACCACAACCACATTCAGTGCACGCAATTGTGGCACATAGGTTTCTATCAGACAGCTTACTGTCCTCTGAAAAGTGATCCGTATTGGATAGTTTTTCAAAGGGCGGTATAGCAGTGGTTGATGGGCATTCAGGAGGTGCTACGGTTGCCTCCTGATGTCCCTATTTTTATTTTTTGTCAATTGACGAACGGCAATTTTACATTGCGGGGCCATTTGACTCACAGTTGCGGTGGGGCCCCATTGATCTGAATGGGCGACTTTGACTGGCTCTAATGTTAGAATTCAGGTGGGTGGGCGGCCAGGGGAAAGGGGGGAAAAGGGGGAGGGTGGGGTTGGAGCGTGTGTGGTAAAACTGCAGCGCAGCCACCTGTTTTTACACCCCCATGTGAAATTTGCCCATAGTGCGGCATTTACAGGGTTAAATCAAGCGCTGAGGCGCATTATAATGCCTCCTCACCTCTTGCCAAATGCCATCTGAAAGGGATCCAAAAGCAGATTGCTTTTCAGGGGACATTGCATATATGGAAGAGCCCTTGGGCCTTTTGACACTGGTGCGCTTTAAAACATGGCATGCGTTTTTAACATTTTTTTTTTTTTCAGTGTGTTTTCTGGATTCCTGTCTGCCAGCATGCACCTGTAAGACTTGGAATTGTGATTCAAAAAACTCACCAAAAACTCACCAGGAGTGCATTTCTTATGTGTTTTCCATTCATTTCAATGGGGAGGTGCGTTTTTGGTGTCCTTTTTTAACCATGCACCAAAAATGCAACATGCAGGATTTTTAAAAACGCACCCACAGCACATTGGTGTGAAGAGTTCCATAGGATAAGGGATACCTTTTTCATGCATTTTTGTTCCACTTTTTAAACACCAAAAGTGCATCAGAAATTGATCAGTTTGGAAGGGTCCTTAGGGTAAGAGTTCCTTTTTCATACATCATGGGACACAGAGTTAGGCTAATATTCATTACCTGCTGGGTTATACTTCATCTCCAGGTGAATGGACACTGGTAAACCAAAGGTCTTTAGACGGGAAATGATTCCCTATATAACCCCCTCCCATACAGGAAGTACTTCAGTTTTTTTTTTACCAGTGTCTGCAAGGTGGATGGCACGGTTTGTTTGAGCTCTCTGAGCTCCAGGTCTCTAATCCCACAAACGGTTCTTAAATAAATCAAGGGATTGACAGATCAGATCCATTTGACACAGGTTTTTATGCTTAGATAAATGGTACCCGAGCCTCGCAAAGAAGACTCAAGATCCTGCCTGTAATGCAGCCTCTGGGCGCTGGACGCTGCAAAGTGAAATCCTGGAGACCACAGCACTAAGGCATTCCTGCAGGGTGCTGTACGGGTCCAAGGGAGTGGACCCTAAACATGAAAAGGGTACCCAGTCCTTAAAGGTGCTCAAGTGACAGGAACCCGCTGTGATGGGTAAAAGTTTGGGCTCTTAGTTTCTAAGCTGCCCTGCGCCTGGACGGGTAAGTGAAACCCCTTTTATTTATTATTGTGGGGTGTCCCAGTGATTGTAACAATCAGTCAAGCTAGCTAGAGGCTGGACACCTGTGTGCGGTGACCATATGGGGAAGTTTTGGGCTAGCTGTGGGTGTTTGCCTTTTTTGTGTACCTTTTTTGCTTGTGTCTCGCTGTTTTTTACCTGTATGATGGCCTCACCACGGTGCGCCATTTTGCCATGGTTCACTATGGCGCATGTGCGTTCACAAGAGTGTTGCTGTGCTCGACAGTTGTTTGTTTGGTGGCCATGGCGCACGTGCATTTGCAAAAGCGCCGTTGGACTTAGCAGTTTGGCAGTCATGGCGCACGTGCATTTGCAAAATCGCCACTGGACACAGTTTGACGGCCATTGCGCACATGGCTTTGCTGCACATGCACAGTAACCTTTATCTGGGTGCGCGAAGATTCACGCCTTACGCAAATACAGCCACGCCCGTTTGACAGGACCATGCACGTGCATGTGCACGATGCACAGAACGTTCCAGTGCACAGCCAGCTTATTTAAGCTGTATATGCCAAGCATGCGGTGCTTCCAGAAGGCAGCTGTGGGACACAGAGCAGACTCTGAACAGGCACTTGCAGTGGTTCATTTCTCCTTACCCGAGTCACGTGAGTCACCAAGTATTGCTTGGCAGGCTAAAGGTGCTTAGCAGGATTGTTGCATAGGGGCTTGGTGAGCCCTATTAAGGGGTCTCCCTTCTGAGGTGTTTTAATACTACACCCAAGTACTCTTTTTGTGGCTAGTAAATGTCTTCAAAAAAGAGGAGTGGGATTAACACGCCAGGGAAGGGCACCTATGTCATCAGTAGTTCCTAATGAACCTAGTTGTATCCCCTAAAAGACCAGAGGCTTCTGGGCAATCTGAGCTGCTGCTTCACCCTTTATCACCAAGGATGAACTGTCCTCTGCCCTAGCCAGGTTAGAGCACAGGATTGCTGGCATGATGGCAAGAAGCATAACAGATCCCCCTCCCTGGAGCCTCCTAGTTTGGAGCAGGAATGGGTTGAGGATGGGGAAGAGCTAAAAGCTCAGGATTCTGTGGAGGGCCTGGCGCATGAGTCGGCGTCCGAGCAATGTGGACAAGACGATATCCAGTTGATGTCTGCCTCTCAGTCGCAGAGACTTTTCATCCTGAAACTGGTTAGTTCTGCCTTTAAGTTGCCTCTTGCAGAGGTGACTGAGCCCCCCTGGTCCTCTTGGGATTCCTGAGGCCTCGTCAGGCCCCACAGCTTTCCCCTGCACCACCCTGCTGGAACAGGTGGTGTATGCTGATTGGTAACATCCTGACAGGATTTTGTTCCTCTTAAGAGGTTTTCCCTTTTTTATGTCCCATGTATGAAAAGTTAAATAAAGGGAGCATGCCAGCCCTAGATTCAGCAGTCTCTTCCTTAAACAAGATTAACTGGATTATGTAGATAACGCACAGGGCTTGGAGGACCCTGTTGACAAGAAATTGGAGTCATTTTTAAAGACTTCCTTTTCTTTGGCCAGTTCAGCTATTCAGCCAGCTGTTGCAGCAATTGGTATCTGCCAGTCCGTAAAGGATCAGGTCAAACGGCCTGATAGGACTAACCAGGAGGATGATCTGCCTGAAAATAAGACCAATATTCCTTGAGCGCTGTGTTTTGCTGTTGACGCCTTAAAAGGATTAGGTTTCTCGTTTGGCTCTCTTGTCTGTACATATGTGCAGACTTTTTTTATGGCTTAAGAACTGGTCCTATTCCTTGTGAAAAGTTATTGGCAGGTTTCCCTTTTGAGGGGGAACGTTTATTTGGTGATCATTTGGACAAATATATCCAAGAGATTTCCGGAGGGAAGAGTTCTCTACTTCCTGCAAAGAAAAGCACCAGGCGTCCCTTGTTTTAAAACTTCAGGGACTGCTTCCCCAAATGTCTCAGCGCCAAGGCAGTTCTGCTAACAACAGGGCGCTAGGGCCAGGGGCAAGCCGCAAGGCCAGGGCCAGGGCCAGAAAAAGCCCTGGGTCCAAAATTCTTCTAAACCCAGCATCAAGCCCTCCTTTTGAGGGGACGCCCCCACTCCATCGGGTTGGGGGAAGGCTGCTGTACTTTGCAGACATTTGGAGAATGATAATTCAGGATGAGTGGGTCACCTCAATTATATTCCGCGATTAAAACCTGGAGTTGCGGGGTGTTCAACCTCAGAGGTTTTAAAGATCCAACGTTCCCTCAGATCCTCCAAAAAGTCTTATTGCTTCAGGCACTACATCATTTAGTGCATCAAGGACTGATTGTACAGGTTCCTGTATGCGAAAGGGCGAACCTGTTTTACGGTTTGAAAACCAAACTGGGTCACAAGGCCCATTTTTTTTTTTTTGGACCTAAGAACCTGAACCAGTATCTACTAATCCAGTCCTTTCGGATGGAGTCTGTCCGCTCAGTTTTAGCCTTGCTCCAGGTGGAAGACTTTTTTAGCCTCCATTGCGTATTTACACGTACCTATCTTTCAGCTTCATCAGAGGTTCCTGCGACTTGCAGTAGAGGAATGTCATTTTCTGTTTGTGGCTCTACTCTTCGGGCTTGCTACAGCTCCCCGGGTGTCCACCAAGGTCCTAGCACCAGTACTGGGTCTTTTAAGGGCCCAAGGGATCCTGGTGCTTGGGTATCTGGACGACCTCCTGCTCAGAGATCACTCATTACAGGCTCTAGAACAGAGCATAACATGCACATTGCGGTATTTGAAAAGTTTAGGCTGGATCAGAAAAACCAAAAAGTTTTAGCCTTGAAACCAGCTCAAGGTCTAAAGTATTTAGTTATGATCCTAGATACGGTCCAAGCAAGAATATTCTTGCCGCCCGTAGGGATCTGTGCCCTGAAGAATCAGGTGTGTCAGATAAGGGGCACCAGACAACCCTCCATTCGGCTCTGTATGAGCCTTCTAGGGAGGACGGTAGCCTCCTTCGAGGTGGTGCCCTATGCCCAGTTCCATTCCAGGCCTCTACAACAAGACCTCTTGTTGGCTTGGAACAGGAGAGGACAAGCCCTCGATTATCCAATGTCCTTATCTCCTCGAGCACGCTTAAGCCTAAACTGGTGGTTCCAGAACCTGCGAAAGGGAAGATCCTTCCTCCCGGTAACTCGGAAAGTACTGACTACAGATGCCAATCTCTCAGGCTGGGGAGCGACCCTAGAGGGGCTTACAGCTTAAAGCGGGGTTCCACCCAAATTTTGAACAATATCTGTATGTATTCTCTTCCTTGCCTAGATGCTGACATGCCGTTTAAAAAAATTTAAATCGCAGTAATTACCTTTTATTTTTCTATTCTTCTTTGCACTTCCTGGTTCTCCTCCCATGGGAGTAGGCGTGTTTCTAGCCTCTCCCAGACTCCGCACAGTCTCCTGGGAGCTAGTCTCAGGCTTCCCAGGATGCCACTGAGCATGTGCGGGAACGAGCGGTGAATGCTGGGAGCACAGCATTCACCGCATCCAGGAAATAAATGCTTGTGGGCTTCAAATTCCCACAATGAAGATGGAAACTGCCTGCAGTGAATAATATAAGTTATTCTTTCTGACGAAATCTGAAACAGGCGGACATATTACACACAATATGTGAGTATGTAATGCTGAGAAGAAAAGTTTGTGAATGAACTCAAAAAAAAAAAAAACGATAGATAGGTGGACCCCCGCTTTAAGGGAAATGGTCAAGGACTGAACAGATCCTGCCCATCAATGTCCTGGAATTACAGGCAGTACGACTGGCCCAACGGTCATGAATGGCGGAGCTTCAGGACTGCCCTATCAGGGTTCAGTCCGACAATGCCACTGCAGTGGCCTATATAAACCACCAAGGCAGTACCAGGTCGTTCAGCTCTGAAGGAGGTAAACCCCATACAAGCCTGGGCAGGGGGACATGTGCTGATTCTATCGACAGTCCATATCCTGGGAGTAGAGAACTGGAAGGCAGATTATCTCAGCCACCAGCAGATCTGCCTGGGGGAATGGTCCCTACACCCAGCGGTGTTCCAGGAAATTTGCCAACGTTGGGGATGGCCAGAGGTCGACCTACTGGCATCCAGGTTCAACAAGCTACAGCAGTTTGTGTCTTGAACAAGCGATTCTCTGGCAATCGGAGCAGATGCTCTGGTAGTTCAATGGAGCCAGTACTTCCTGGTTTATGCTTTCCCTCTGATCCCTCTCCTTCCACATTTTGTTGCGCAGGATTCGGAGAGAGGGGGTTCCAGGTTCCTGGAGATTGTGAGACTAACAATAGACAGGCCATGGACACTTCCACGTCGCCCTGATCTACTGTATTAAGGTCCTATATTCCACCCCAATTTACAGTCTCTAAATTTGACGGCATGCTATTGAAGCCAGGGTGTTAAAGGACCATGGCATCTCAGGGCCAGTGGTGTCTACCCTAGTGAATGCTGTCACTAGGAAGGTCTATCATAAGGTCTGGAAGACTTATATTGCTTGGTGTGAAGCCAAAAAAATGGCATCCTCGGAAATCCGTGATTGGGAGAATTCTCTTTTCTATAGTCAGCTGTGGAAATCAAATTGGCTTTGAGTACAATCAGACGTCAAGTTTCGGCCCTATCATTATTCTTCCAAAGGCCTTTAGCCTCCCATTCACTGGTCCGAACCTTTTATGCAGGGGGCAACTCGCTTGCTTCCCCCCTATTAGGTCACCTATGTGTCCTTGGGACTTGAACTTGGTGCTGTCTGAGTTACAGAAACAACTATTTGAACCTATCAAGAAAATTCCATTAGACTTGCTGTCACGCTAGCTAGCCTTCCTGATGGCTATCACCTCGGCTAGAAGGGTGTCAGAGTTGACAGCCCTTTCATGCAGGGAACCATACTTGATCCTTCACTATGACAGGGTCATGTTATGATCTGTTCTATCCTTTTTTTGCCAAAAGTGGTGTCGGCCTTTTATTTTAAATCGGGACATTATTTTGCCTTCTTTTTTTTCTCTCAGCCTCGCTCAGCGGAAGAGAGCAACTGCATTCATTGGACATTGTCTGGGCAGTCAAGGTTTATTTGTCTAGATCTGAGGATCAGATTCCTTTTTTTTGTTTTACCAAAAGAACCCAAGAAGGGTCAGGCAGCTTCCATTGCCAATTGGGTCCGTCAATTGATCATTCAGGCTTACGGTCTGAAACATAAAGCTCCTCCCTTTAGGGTGAGAGCTCATTCTACCAGGGGTGTAGGAACCTCCTGGGCTTTTCGCCATCAGGTATCTGTGGCTCAGATTTGTAAGACTGCTACCTGCTCTTCAGTGCATACGTTCACAAAATTTTATCAAGTGGATGTTCGAGTAGCCAAGGATTCGGCTTTCGGCCGCAGTGTACTGCGGGTTGCCGTATAAGGTCTGATGGCTATTGTTTGGCAGGGTGTCTCCCTCCCCTCAAGGCTATTGCTCTGGGACATCCCAGCAGGTAATGAATATTAGCCTGACTCTGTGTCCCATGATGTATGAAAAAGAAAATAGGATTTTTTTCGTCATACTTGCCTGTAAAATCCTTTTCTTTGAGTACATCATGGGACACATAGATCGCTCCCCTCTTTTTTGAGGATTCAGTGCTTTCTACGAAACTGAAGTACTTCCTGTATGGGAGGGGTTATATAGGGGATCACTTCCTGTCTAAAGACCTTTGGTCTACCAGTGTCCATTCACCTGGAGATGAAGTGTAACCCAGCAGGTAATGAATGACTCGGTGTCCCATGATGTATGAAAAGGAATCGGATTTTACAGGTAAGTATGATGAAAAAATCCAATTTACGCTTTTGATGACTAACACAGTCCCAGAAAATTAAAGTGTATCTAAAATCAAAACTTTTTGTTTTAAATTTGGATAGACTAGGAAAGTGTTAAAGGCCTTTTGAAGTCCTTTTTACTGTCTGTGTCCCGTTTGGGAGATTTTCCTTCACTTCCTGTCTCAGAGATGCAACAGAATGCGAAAGGAGAGCTCTCCAAAAGTGAGGAGGAATCCCTTCTTAAACAGTTGTCACTGGAACAGATGTTCCTACAGAGAGGTCACCCTGTCACCTTTATTCTGGTTACAACTGAAATATTTTGGATTTATCTTTTTTGTCTTGGTCACAATGGGCAAAAGGACAAATAGTGATAGATATAAATATATATTCACTATTTTTTTTCCCCAAGCAGAGACACAGGCAGCCATAGTAAAAATGTGACAGAGGTTCTAACTCTTCCACATTCCACCCAAATGCATAAGCGTAGCCATCCTAGGTTACAGGGCTCTGTGTTTCTATTGATGCGCACAGTGTAGGGAGACAAAAATCTAGTCCCACAAGGGTGGCTGCATAGGATGCTGCAAGAGAAAAGAGCGAATTTGAGACTTGAAACCTGGGGCAGGTATCATGTCACCAGCTTAACCACCTGGCATCCGCGTTATGGCTGAATGACAGCCACAGCGCGGACCTGAATTGCCGGGAGGCCGTCATACGACGGCCTCCCCTGTGCACACGCTCTGCGCGCGCACTGCAGGGCGCGCGCCGAGCGCGCTGTGATCACCGAGTCACTGAGACTCGGGTGATCACCGATCTAAGGAAGAGGCCGGTTCTGGCCCCTTACCATGTGATCAGTTGTCAGCCAATGACAGCTGATCACATGATGTAAACAAAAGATCGGTAATCTTTTTTTTTTTTTTTTTTCTACTACCGATCACCGGCTCAGATGTCGGGGACATCGGTCCCGAAGTGGAAGAGGCACATCTGCCTCATCAGTGCCATCTAATAGTGCCACCTATCAGTGCCAGCTATCAATGCCCACCAGTAGTGCCAATCAGTGTCACCTAGCAGTGCTGCCTATCAGTGTAACTGATCAGTGCCCATCACTGCTGCCTCATCAGCATACATCAATGAAGGAGAAAAATTACCCGTTTTAAATTTTTATAACAAAATATAAAATTTTAATTTTTTTTTTTTTTTTTTTTTAAATTCCGCTTTTTACATTTTTTTTTTTTAACAAAAAGTAAAAACTGCAGAGGTGATCAAATACCACCAAAAGAAAGCTATTTGTGGTGAAAAAATGATAAAAATTTCATATGGGTACAGTGTTGTTTGACCGCGCAATTGTCATTCAAAGTGCTACAGCGCTGAAAGCTGAAAATTGGTCTGGATAGGAGGGGGGTTTAAGTGCCCTGTAAGCAAGTGGTTAAACTGGAACATGAGCAGGGACTAAAAGTTAAACTATATAAATGCCATAAATAAATAAGTAAAAAATACACCCTAAAACCTTTTACATGCCGGACAGAAGATCTGATTTCTTGCATTGCTGTGACAGGAGAAGCGCAGGATCCTGAGTGAGGTGGACAGAATCCAGGGGGAGCTCGACCAGCAGAGAGTTAAACTGCAACAGTTAAAGGTAATGAGACAAGCTGTCAGTGTTCTTCTGAGATTCTATTACAGGTGTGTATTTTGTACCTTTTTGTGATGTGATGCGAGTTGTACATCCATTGTTGTCTTTGGTTACCATTTCTTGCTTGGTCATGGACCCAGGATCTTCTTGGGGTGTTCATAGACTAGTGATTCCTGGTTCTGCCCTAAAAAAGAAGCCTATATATTGTACACGCCAGGACGCCCAGCTGTTTTAATCACTGTTCATACAGGCGATTGGTGGGGGTTCTGAGCATGTAGATTCCTGCTTGTCAGAGAACAAGAAAAGATAAAAAAGGAATGATATAAACACACACCCTAAAGAGTTATTCTACAAATGTTTATTCACTGAAAAAAGAGCAAGAATACGAAAAATACCAACATAAATATACAAACCCCCTGATAAAATACCATACGAGGATCCCCAAGGGGTAAAACCTCCCATGGAAAAAATTCCCCAAAAGTTAGATCGGTGATTCAAAAATTATCACAAAATAATGAAGAGGGGATGAATCATGCAGTGGGGTAGATCCCTCCCTCCCCCAATATATAACACCCCCTATGAGCACCTGAAAATTCCCCGAAGTCACCTGGGGCCAAGAGCTGAACTGAGTGATTCCTGAAGGGGACAGTGTGATTCAGTAACCACGGAAGTATTTCACACTGTTTCACTTCTGAAATGATACAGTCACAGCGACCTGAAATGGAAAGGTGGATAAGGCTATGTTTCCACTATTGCGTCCCCAAAGTCGCATGATTTTACCTTGAAGCAATGCCTGTGTATTCTTGAGGTCTATGGACCTCAAGTCGCATCAAAGTGGGACCAAAGTAAGGACTACTTTGAAGTCGCTGCATCTTGAAGTCGCACAGATATGAACGGTAAGTAGAAGAGAACAAGAAGACCTGGACAGCCGCACACCGGAATGGATAAATCCGTCTTTTTATTCAATTAAATAAAAAGACGGATTTATCCATTCCGGTGTGCGGCTATCCAGGTCTTCTTGTTCTCTTCTACTTGCATCAGCATTTAGCCAGCACCTGGGGCTCTTCTCTTCCTGGAGGTAATGAGACACAAGCACTATGGTTTAAGCCCCTCTTTGAGCAGGGGATCCCACATAATCTCCTTTAATTTCTAGATATGAACGGTACTCATTGGAAATCATGGGGTACGACTTGTCATGCGACTTTTCAGTCCAAAATCGCATGAAAAGTCGCACTAGTGGAATCTAGCCTTAAACTACACAAAAAGTCAAGCAGTCAGTGATGGACTATTGTTGAAAGAGGGCAACCTGGGACACTGAAAAGTCCAAAGAATGAAAAAATGAGGGAGAGAAAAAAATTTTCTCCCCACAGAAAAAAGGGTCCTCAGATGTATAAAAAAAAAATCCTGCTGTATAATCTTAATGGATGACATATGTGTGTTTAAACAACGGCAGACACTGATAAGAAATGGATGGATCACTGAGCACTTCAGTCAGGTATACAAGGTACAACACAGATCAGAGTGATCACACAGATACCGTCAATGTAATCGAATGCCAGGGTTCCCACAGCGTGCATGTAAATCCTCCAAGCAGTTGTGATAATAAGAATACATAATGGTTATTTACTGATACCGGATTACACAGAGATCTCTCCAATGCAGCACGAGATACAATCTGTTCATCTGTTTAAGGTCTCCAGCTGATGATCGCTCACAGGTGATGATTCCACATCCAAAGTAGATTATCAGTACATGTCAGGCTATGAATAAGCCAATAAAATAAAATAGTCCATAGTCAGTGTCTGTATTCCGTGATTGAATAATCCATTTGAGTCCATATGAAGGTCAATCATGCTGATAGATTCGTAATTGGTGTATCATCGGATTCATCAAATTCCAGTTCAGTCCTTCAAGCCCATCATAGGGTGTTAAGGGTAGAGGAGCAAAAAAAACGGGGTGTCCGTCCCAGCATAAAGCTAAAAGCTTACATGTTTCATTCCTTAAGTGACAGAACTTCATCAGAGCTTGTCCACCATGGCACAGCCATCAGGTCTTCAACTGTTCCACACTTGTGTCGGAACTGGCAACCCATTTAATCTCAAAATGTACCCAGTTCCCTTAGAGCTTCTGTTCTGCTTTCCTGTGCTCCCTATGTTCCACAAACTACTAGCTTATCCTCCCTCAGAGGTCACAGTGATGGAGCTTCCCTTTTGCTTTTCCCTCGTGTCCACAGAGAAAGTCCCTACGAGATCGCTGGTTGATGGATGGCCTGGTTCCTACAGCAGGAGTAGAAGCAGAGAATCCATTGAGTGAGACAGAAGGTCATATAAAGGACCTTGAACTACAGCTTGAAAGGTGAGGCCATGGACCATTTAATGGTAGATTTGCAAGAGCCCATATCTTTGTATACAAGATTGGTTTGCTTGAGTGCTTGAGGTTCTTTTTATTCCGAGGACCCAAATAAGAAAATTGTTACTGAATTGTATTATTCTCCCCCCCCCCCATTTTATTGGTTGAACTAGATGGTCTTTTTTCAACCAGATTAACTATGTAACTGGGGCCCAAGAAGGCACTTAGTTCCGGTTCACAGAGGGGCAACCCGACTTACAGCGTGACTATGCAAGGCGATCTGCACACGACTTCAGCGGCGGCTTGCAAAATTACTTCTGTATAAAAGTCAATGCAAGTCACCCCGAAATCATCCCAAAGTAGTACAGCAACCTTTTTCTAAGTCGGAGTGACTTGAGTCGCTCCTATTAGAATGGTTCCATAGTACAGAACCGATCGCGACTTGTCAGGCGGCTAATTTGCCTGACAAGTCACCCCCGTGTGAAGCGGCACTTACTGTATTACCAAAGTATCAGCAAATCCAAACACAAATACCAATGGGCGAAGTAAAACACAAACAAACCCACAAACAAAATGCATGTGTTTACATTCAATTATACTTCTAATTTTATTTCACATTTGTTACATTTGTTATCTGTTCCACTACTGCACCCCCCTTCTGCACCTGTCTTACATTGATTATCTCTGCACTTCTATGCACCCCTCTTACACTTTTCCCCTTTGCACCAACCATGCACTCCTCTTACACTACACACTTCTGCACCACTTTTACATTGCTCCCCCCTGCACTGCTGTTACATTGCTCACCTCTGTACCCATCTTATGCTGCCAACCTCTGCTCCCACCTCTGCACCAAGAGTAAGGTACAAGGTTGCTTGCAGAACAGATGCTCACACTAGTATTACATGGCTCCCAACTGTCCCTGATTTGGAGCAATGTCCCTCTGCCCCCCCCCAATTTGTCCCTCATTTTGGTCTGATCTATATAATTGTATATAAACTGCAGTTTTTATCTTTCAAAGTGTTTCCCAGTACTAAACCTTTCATTTAAATTGCTTCATTTGTACATTTTTAAAACCAATATAAAGGAATAGTAGTGGTTAAAAAAAAAGCTCTTGTGGATTTAATTAACCTTCCTTTTTTTTTTTTTTTTTTTTGTTGATTGTTCTTTAAGGGGGTGTGGCAGGGGGCGTGTCCTATGCCTACATACATCTCAAAATGTTGGGAGGTATGGTATTAATACTTATGGCAACAGGTATAGAACACTGGCAGTAACAGGTGCAGTATCACTAGCACTGTAAGAGGCTCAGTAACACTTACAGTAACAGATTGCAGATTGCCACTCCACACAGGCACAGCACAGTTCCCAGCAGGGGGCTATCACAGTCCTTAAAGCGGTAGTAAACCGCAGACTTTAAAATAAAAAAAAATAAAAAAAATCCCCTGCAAGGCAATGGCATAATGCGTTAGTATGTATCGCATACTAGTACAGTATGAAATGCTTACCTTAGAATGAAGCCCTCCAGTGGTACACTGTCACCACTGACAGGGCTTTCATCTTCCCCTGGTCTTCCTTCGGGATTTGCTGGCTCCGGTCCTGTGAATGGCTAAGTCGCAATGATCTAACTCCCAGGGAGTCTAATTCCTAATCTTCTAGCATTATCCTCATTAAATTAGTGGGTATGATGTATGGTGCACATCTTGTGACATGTATGCGTTCCTTAAGCATCCGTTAGCAGGTTGCTTCCTTGGAAGCCCAGGTCCTGAATCTAGGGAAGCAGCTGGCAACACTGCGAAGCATTGCCAACCTGAAAGTGAGTTTGGAACGTACCCGTGAGGTGCTGGCAGGGGCCAGCACAGAGGCGGGTGGAGATACAGGGGTGCAGGCACAAGAGCATAGAAGTTGGGTGACAGGCGGGGTAGAGGGAAAAGCATTAGCGAGGCCAGTAAGTACGCCCTGTTGCATGATGTTGGAGAAACAAGTCAAAGAGTGGCATTGCTGGAGCAGAGCGACGCCTCTAGCTGCCAGGAGAACAACTCCCCCAGCGAGGAAGGGGTATGGCTAAGGGTAATGAAAGACAGATTCTGGTGGTAGGGGACTTAATTGTTAGAAGGACAGATAGGGCAATCTGCAACAAAGACCATAATCAGGGCTGGAACTGGGGGGGGGGGGGGGTGTGCACATGAGGGGATGCGCAGCGGGTACCAATATCCTGCATCTGCTTATCTGCTTCCCCACCTCTACCTCCCGCTAGCGGACCAAAGCCCCCCCCCCCCCTCCCACTTCTCTGATCCCCCTGCAGCGCTCGCCTCTCCCTGGATAGCTGTACAGTAAGTGGATGGGCTGAATACAGACATGATCCTCTGCACTGAGAATGCTCATCATATGACCGGAAAGACAGGCAGCCACAGACCGTTGTAACATAACTTTCCTCGGCAGTCGTTCTCCTGCTCTTTCCTTTTCCCGCCCTCCATCTAGATTCTCAGTGCGGAGGATCATGTCTTTATCCAGCCCTACTGCACAGCTATCCAGGGAGAGGAGGTGAGTGCTGCGGGGCGAGCATGGGTGGGGGGAGCAGGGGGGAAAAAAGAGTAGCATGGAGGGTGGGGACAGACCGCTGACTGAACTATAGGCTGGGAGTTTCTCACTTTGCTGCCTAATCTTGTCCCGTTACGGGGGGGGGGGTCGCGAATTGACTCTTTGCTCGGAGTGAAAGAATGTCTAGCTTTGCCACTTTGTACACGTTGGTGCCAATGACAAATTTAGAGGAAGATGGACAGTCCTACAAAACAACTTCAGAGATTTAGGCGCTACATTGAAGAGAAGGACATCCAAGGTAGTATTCTCAGAAATACTGCCTGTATCTTAAGCCACACCAGAGAGGCAGCAGGAGATTAGGGATATTAACAAGTGGCTGAAGAATTGGTGTAAGAAGCGGGTTCGAGTTCCTGGAGAACTGGGCTGACTTTTCATTTGATTACTGGCTCTTTAGCAGGGACAGACTGCACCTAAATGGGGAAGGTGCAGCTCTGCTGGGAGAGAAGATGGCCAGAAAGTTAGAGAGGCTATTAAACTAGGTGTTGGGGGGGAATGGGGGACCAGATGGAGTGATAGCCAGCAATGAGCAAGGTTCAGCGGGTAATATTGGGGGCATTAGTGGTGGGGTGACTAGAATATCTAAACACAAGGTAAGTTGGCAAATCCCAATTACAATCTCATAACAACTAAATAGGAACTAATATGCGACCGGACAAAATTAAGAGGCATGTACGCAAATGCTAGAAGTTGGCTAATCTAATTAGAGAACTGGAGCTGCTAATTTATGAGTAGGATTTTGATTTTGTGGAAATTTCAGAAACTCGGTTTGACAGCTCACATGATTGGCTGGCAACCATTCAGGGGTATTCCCTATATTGTAGGGATAGGGAGGGTAGGAAAGGGGGAGAGGTATGCATGTACATCAAGAATGATTTGCAAGTGAATGTGAGGGATGACATACTTATGGGGCAAGGGAGGAAGTGGAATCCTTTGGGTTGGAGCTCCAAATGGAGGAAACTAATGGGAAAGTAATAGTGGATGTATGCTACAGCCTGGAGGATGAGGAGGAATCTGACCTCCTATTACAGTTAGGAATGGCAGCAAGGCAGGGTAATGTTATTATAACGGGGTATTTCAATTTTCCAGATGGCGACTGGGTGGGAGGCACTGCTCACTCATCTAAGGCTCACCATTTCCCAAATGTCTTGCAGGATAATTTCATGGGTCAGTTGGTGAATGCACCAACAAGAGATAATGCATTACTAGACCTACAGATTACAAACATCATAGACCTGATCGCGGATGTGAAGATACGGGGAAACTTAGGAAAAAGCGACCACAAATCAATTACATTCAGTATAAACCACAGGAAAAGGAAGCACAAGAGCAATACAAGGACACTGAATTTCAAAAGTCAACTTCTCTAAACTGCACTCTATGCTGCACGATATTAAACAGGTTAAAATCATAGAAACAAGAAAAAATGGGAGTGCTTTAAGAACATGTTAAAGTTATTGGCCAGTGTATTCCAGTGGGCAATAAATATAAAAGAGCTAGGATTAAACCTGTGTGGCTAAACTATAATTTAAAAATGCATATAAAAGTGAAAAAAAAGGCCTTTAAAAAATATAAAGCTGAAGGGTCATTGTTAGCATTCCAACACAACAAAGAATGCAATAAGAAGGGTAAGAGTGCAATCAGGGCAGTTAAAATGGACAAAAGGCACATTCTATGTGGCGAGTAAAAAATTCCATGATTTTTTTTTAAATCTAACAACAGCAAGAAAGTGAATCCAGAACATAAAAAAACAAAAAAATACTGCGCTACCTATAGAAAATATCCCCCCAAAAAGCAGCAGTTAAACAGTGAGATATGCACTAAAATAACTAATAAAAAGGAAATAACCGTGCTAAATATAAGTGAAACACGTGAAACAATCTCCAAGACTTCCGTGAGGAAGTACATATATATAAATACAAAAATGTTGAAAATTATTAACAATTAAATTATGAAAAGTACATGGGTCAACACATGTATGTATGAATCAAACATGAGTGTCCATATGTGATATTTGCGAATAAAAATAAGTGTCCATATATAGTAACAGAAAATAAAAATGTGAAGTAATGATCTGAAAACAGTCCAAGAAAGACCCCTTGGATGAATCCAACCAGAGTCAATGGTGTAAAAAATATGAGTGACAACCCATACAGTATCCGCAAATACCCAATAATTGCGATTACCGCAAGGCAAGCGTACACCAGCCTGTATCACGTCTTGGGTTGGAGAATCCAGATGGTGCTCTTAGACTGTATACATCGTAGCTGAAAGGATGTAATGAGGACAGCAAACTTCCATCTCATGGACATGTAAATAAAAGGAAACTGGCCATAGTGTAATACTGCCAAACTAGTTAAAGTTTAGAAAAGGTAGAAAACTTACACTAGTGCATAAAGATACAGCAGGAAAAAATCAAACTCAGTAGTGAAGATGAGACCCCACACTCCATGCAAATATTGCGCTTACCACAAGGCAAGCCAACAACAGCTTGTGTTCAGTATTGGTTAACCACACCACACTACGTGATCCACCACCAGGCAAATAATGCGCTTACCGCAAGGCAAGCCAACCACAGCTTATGTTCAATAGCAGTATGAGAGATCCATTGGTGTTCTGGACTGCTTGCGGCAGGGACCGGGGGATACAGCAGAGACTCCAAAATGACATCTCACAAGCATTTAAATAAAAAGGAACTGGCCATAGTGTAATACTGATAAAAACGATTTAATAGATAAAGGTAGAAAACTCACATGAGTATGTAAAAATACAGCAAACAGCCGGCCGGCATAGCGAGCACCCGTCCACACTGAAAATGCCGATGACGTCAGAGCGTCAACCTCCCGACGTACGTTTCACCACAAATGGCGTCGTCTGACCTTTGAACCCTCCCTGCCCCCACTTACAGTGATCACTTGTGAACTCCCTTTCTTACCCCTCTTATGCTGATCACCCATGCCCCCACTCTGATAACCTGTGCATCCTCTTTCCCCTCTTACACAGATCGCATGTGCACTCCCACACCCCTCATCCCCTCATACACTGATCACTTGTGTACTCCCTCCCCCACATTACTTTGACACTAAGCACTCTCCTCTAAGCTGGGCATTACAGCAAGTGGTCATATCAGCTATCTAAAGCCGGCTCTAATAGGGGGTGCATCCATATCTCTTTTCCACTGTGCTGCCTGTAAAGTGTTGCTGCAATGACCCATGCAAGTAGGGTCTGAGGCCCGTGATTTCAGGCACAAGGGTTTGAAGTAATGTTTATTAATAATTGAATTTGGTGATTTTTTTTTTTAAATACTTATTTTGCCCCTATTTTCATTCTAGTCTTCAATCAGAACTGGTGTATCTGGAAAACCCACAACTGAGGCCTTTGAAAGTAGCGAAAGTCCAGGTAACATCTCACTTTCTATTCTGAAGAACTAAACCAGTAATATAAAGCTTTTTTTCCTGAAGTTCTCTGAACTTTCCTAATGTGCATGAAAAAACCCCAACAATGAACTCTTAAGGCTCGTACACACTAAGAAAATCGGGCAAACATTTTTTCATCGGAGGAACTTTCGTACAATTTTTCGTATAGTTTTTGTACACAACTTTCTACAGCCAGTTCCAACCTTCTGAATGAAAATTTGCGACGGAACAAGCTGATCACTTGAAGCGGTTAGCCATAACCCCGGTATTTTTTTTTAAATTTTTTTTTTCAGCCAGTGGCTAGCATCCTCATGAAAGTGGTCCGAGCTGCTCGTTAGCCACTGGATTGCTTTCCAAAGCCACTCCAACTGTGTTTCTCTGGCTTATCATTTTCGCCGGCGCCTGAAAAATTACTGGTCAAAGAAGCAGTGAGGGACTAGATCATCTGATTGCCTCTATGGTCCTGGAGGACCGAAGTGACATTCTGTCTAGGAGAGAAGTAAACCATTTTATTTTGACCTTTTTGCTTTAAAAAAAAAAAAAAATGTTCTTTTGCTTTTAAAGGTAAAGAAGAGATTTGGGGTCTTTTTGACACCAGATCTCTTCATAGAGAGGACCTGTCATCTTTATTTCTATTACAAGGGATGTTTACATTCCTTGTAATAGGAATAAAAGTATTAAAAAAAATTGGGACAGTGTAAAAATAAAAAATTAAATCCAAAAAAAAAATCCCCATTCCTTCATGCCCACGTGCAAAAGCAAGTGCATACATAAGTTGTACATGCATATGTAAACTGTGTTTGCACCACACGTGTGAGGTATCACTGCAATGGTTATAGCGAGAGCAATAATTTAAGCGCTAGACCTTCTCTGTAACTCTAAACAGGTAACCTACAGTCAGGTCCAGAAATATTGGGACATCTACACAATTCTAATCTTTTTGGCTCTATACACCACCACAGTGGATTTAAATTAAAGCTGAAAGTCTGCAGTTAAAGCACATCTTGATTTCCTTTGATTTCCATTGTGGTGGTGTATAGAGCAAAAAAAGATTAGAATTGTGTCGATGTCCCAATATTTATGGACTTGACTGTGTAAAAAAATTTTAACGTACCGTAACTTGTCACCATTCCACAAGCATGTGCAATTTTAAAGCATGACATGTTAGGTGTCTATTTACTCGGGGTAACATCATCTTTTGTATTTTACAAAAACATTGGGGTATACATTGTGTTTTTTAATTCATCAAACTGTATTTTTTCCAAAAAAATTATGTCCTCGCAAATAACGTGTGACATAAAAATTGCAACAATTGCCATTTTATTCCCTAGGGTCTCTTAAATAAAAAAAAAAAAAATTATATAATCTCATATATGATGTTTGGGGGTTATAAGTAATTTTCTAGCAAAAAAATATTGATTTTAAACTTGTAAATAAAAAGTGCCAGAAGAGGCCTGGTCTTCAAGTGGATACACCACCATGACAACTTGCAGCCCAAACAGAGGTAGCAATAGCAGCTTCATTGGTTGTAAAAGATAGGAGGGTTTAGTTCCATTTAGGACTTACCTGACCAGCTGACAGCATGTCATAAATTTGCTCTCTTTGAGGGCTTAGTGATCTGGCAGAGTATTCTGCATCCAAAACTTGTCAGAGTGTGTGCGTTGAATGTCTGGTCCCCACTGCACACGTTGGTTCCATCCACCAGCTAATTTATCAATACAGAACACAATAGATGCCGAAGTATCAAGAGTCTTCTTCTTTTGCGAGACGCTACTTTTTCTTTTTTTGTTTGAGGCAACAAAGTATAATTGTTCCAAAGAGTGAATTTTCAATGTAGGTGTGGTCGTGTTTTATCATTTCATACCCATATTCCCAACTTTTTGAGATGGGAATGAGGGACACCTAATAGCAAAAGTATGTAGGCATAGGTCACACCCCCTGTCACGCCCCCTTAAAGGAGAATTATACAAAAAAAAGATTAGTTAAGACCCACAAGTGCTTTATTTTTTTTATTTTTTTTTTTTACCACTACTATTCCTTTATAGCAGGGGTCTCAAACTGGCAGCCCTCCAGCTGTTAAACTACAAGTCCCAAGAGGCATTGCGAGGCTGAGAGTTACAAGTATGACTCCCTCAGGCAGAGGCATGGGATGGGACTTGTAGTTCTGCAACAGCTGGAGGGCCACTAGTTTGAGACCCCTGCTTTATAGTGACTTTTGACATTTATAAATCAGATGAAAGGTTTAGCACTAGGAAACCCTTTTTTAAAGATAAAAATTGCATTTTATATAAAACTATACAGATCAGACCACAATGAGGGACAAATGAGGAGGAAAGAGGGATCTTGTTCCAAATCAGGGACAATCCTATGAAATCAGGGACAGTTGAGAGCTATGCATACCCTTTTAAGCTGAATTCCAGGAGTTCAGCCACTTTGTAAAATTTGCAGGCATCAAATGAATTAAGTCAAACAAGGTTAGATTTTTAAGGCTACATGCCAACACGAGCAGTTTAAGTTATAGTGGTTTCTATAGAATAGTTTAAAATCTATAGGATTGTTATAATGTTTGTTATCTCAGCCGGGGTATGCCCAGAGGCTGTATTATGTAACCCTTTTTGCACACGAAAACTCAATAAAAAGTATTTAAAAAAAAAAAAAATGCCAAAACTCGTAAGCTATTTTGTACTACACCTGGATTAATAAACAAATTCATTGTGGAAAATTGAACTGCCAGCTTTCTTTTTACCTATATGCTTGCGTGTGTGCTAGGAGAACACTTCAATCCAGTGCACGGTCCGCTCACCACCTTGGGGAATTACTACAGGTGTTTTTTACTAATATTTGTATATCATCTCCTGGGCTTATCTCTATTATTTACATCTGACAGGTTTATGGAGCTCCTGGAGGAGACACTCAGGCTCTAAGAGGAGAGAAGCACACCCAGCAATTCTGCCTGCTCCTCTCCTCTCATGCTATTTTACTGAAAGTAAACTTCCATCACTACATTTTACCTTTAGGTTAGCCTTACCTATAGGCAGGGGCGTTGCTAGGTCTACAAAATATCTGGGGCTAGAGCCCATAGCAGCGAAGTAAAGAAAGTCATACACTTGGAGGCATACGCATGTATTTAATATACGTGTGTGTGTGTGTGTGTGTGTATATGTATGTGTATGTATGTGTATATATATATATATATATATATATATATATTGTATGCAACAGAAAGTATTCAGACCCCCTTAAATTTTTCACTCTTTGTTATATTGCAGCCATTTGCTAAAATCATTTAAGTTCATTTTTTTTCCTCATTAATGTACACACAGCACCCCATATTGACAGAAAAACACAGAATTGTTGACATTTTTGCAGATTTATTAAAAAAGAAAAACTGAAATATCACATGGTCCTAAGTATTCAGACCCTTTGCTGTGACACTCATATATTTAGCTCAGGTGCTGTCCATTTCTTCTGATCATCCTTGAGATGGTTCTACACCTTCATTTGAGTCCAGCTGTGTTTGATTATACTGATTGGACTTGATTAGGAAAGCCACACACCTGTCTATATAAGACCTTACAGCTCACAGTGCATGTCAGAGCAAATGAGAATCATGAGGTCAAAGGAACTGCCTGAAGAGCTCAGAGACAGAATTGTGGCAAGGCACAGATCTGGCCAAGCTTCCAAAAAAATTTCTGCTGCACTTAAGGTTCCTAAGAGCACAGTGGCCTCCATAATCCTTAAATTGAAGATGTTTGGGACGACCAGAACCCTTCCTAGAGCTGGCCGTCCGGCCAAACTGAGCTATCGGGGGAGAAGAGCCTTGGTGAGAGAGGTAAAGAAGAACCCAAAGATCACTGTGGCTGAGCTTCAGAGATGCAGTTGGGAGATGGGAGAAAGTTGTAGAAAGTCAACCATCACTGCAGCCCTCCACCAGTCGGGGCTTTATGGCAGGGTGGCCCTACAGAAGCCTCTCCCCAGTGCAAGACACACGAAAGCCTGCATGGAGTTTGCTAAAAAACACCTGAAGGACTCCAAGATGGTGAGAAATAAGATTCTCTGGTCTGATGAGACCAAGATAGAACTTTTTGGCCTTAATTCTAAGTGGTATGTGTGGAGAAAACCAGGCACTGCCCATCACCTGTCCAATACAGTCCCAACAGTGAAGCATAGTGGTAGCAGCATCATGCTGTGGGGGTGTTTTTTCAGCTGCAGGGACAGGACGACTGGTTGCAATCGAGGGAAAGATGAATGCGGCCAAGTACAGGGATATCCTGCACGAAAACCTTCTCCAGGGTGCTCAGGACCTCAGACTGGGCCGAGGTTTACCTTCCAACAAGACAATGACCCTAAGCACACAGCTAAAATAACGAAGGAGTGGCTTCACAACAACTCCCGAAAAAATTTTTTTTTTTTTTTTTTTTTTTATAGTATACTGCAGAGTATAAGATTTGCTATCATTTGAGCCCAGTCTTGCCACACAGGGTTAATCCATTTTTGAGCAATCCTCTTTTATTGTTCAGTGAGATAATTCTTGACAAACTGAGAAAAACTTTGTCAAATCCTCCCCCTTGCTGTGAGTGACAGGTGATTTACATATCTCGTACACTAGCCTAAGACATGCAGTATTTTTTAATTCCCTCCCCCACTCCTTTCTTCAGCAGCTCTGCAAGGATTGGCTGTTCCACACCTCAGCATGATTGGTCATGCTGAAGTCATGTGGTTACTTTCCTGTCTTTTCACTGGATGTTAGAGATCATAGCAGAAGTTCAGTGTTAGAAATACACAGAGAAAATGAATATTGACAAGGGGAGTGTAGAGGTGGGCGGGGAGTCTACTGACATCATGACTCCACCCACCGAGCTCCAGACAACAGACCCACCCACAGAATCTGCAGTTTTTCGGGTCTCATAACAGACAGAGGGGAGACATTTGACAGGTAAAGATACATGCAGGAGGCATGTATATCCTTATAGATAATCCCTATAGCAGTAGTTTAGAAAGGATGACATTGGGTTTACATCCACTTTAAACGCAATTGAGCATCTCTGGAGAGACCTAAAAATGGCTGTCCACCAACGTTTACCATCCAACCTAACAGAACTGGAGAGGATCTGCAAGGAGGAATGGCAGAGGATCCCCAAATCCAGGTGTGAAAAACTTGTTGCATCTTTCCCAAAAAGACTCATGGCTGTATTAGATTAAAAGGGTGCTTCTACTAAATACTGAGCAAAGGGTCTGAATACTTAGGACCATGTGATATTTAAGTTTTTTTTTCTTTTTTAATAAATCTGCAAAAATGTCAACAATTCTGTGATCTTTGTGTTCTTCTTTATCTCTCTCATCAAGGCTCTTCTCCCCCGATAGCAGTTTGGCCGGACGGTTGGCTCTAGGAAGGGTTCTGGTCGTCCCAAACGTCTTCCATTTAAGGATTATGGAGGCCACTGTGCTCTTAGGAACCTTAAGTGCAGCAGACATTTTTTTGTAACCTTGGCCAGATCTGTGCCTTGCCACAATTCTGTCTCTGAGCTCTTCAGGCAGTTCCTTTTGACCTCATGATTCTCATTTGCTCTGACATGCACTGTGAGCAGTAAGGTCTTATATAGACAGGTGTCTGGCTTTCCTAATCAAGTCCAATCAGTATAATCAAACACAGCTGGACTCAAATGAAGGTGTAGAACCATCTCAAAGATGATCAGAAGAAATGGACAGCACCTGAGTTAAATATATGAGTGTCACAGCAAAGGGTCTGAATACTTAGGACCATGTGATATTTCAGTTTTTCTTTTTTAATAAATCTGCAAAAATGTCAACAATTCTGTGTTTTTCTGTCAATATGGGGTGCTGTGTGTACATTAATGAGGAACAAAAATGAACTTAAATGATTTTAGCAAATGGCTGCAATATAACAAAGAGTGAAAAATTTAAGGGGGTCTGAATACTTTCCGTCCCCACTGCGTGTGTGTGTGTGTGTGTGTGTGTATCTCTATCTCATCCGCCCCCCCCCCCCCCCCCCCCCCCCTTGTCTGCATCAATTATGGAAAAAAAAACTTCTGCTCAGCTGGGGGCCAGGGGAAGCAACAGGACTGTTTAACCCCTCAGCTCAAGTGTTTACCTCTGGTGATTACTCCACCTCAAGGATTACTCCACCTGAGCCTGAAAATCATCAAATAGTCCCAGCGGAGTAATCCTTGTGCTGTGGTTCCCGACAATTACATCGCCTGGCAGATATGGTATAGAAGTGGACATCAGGACAATGATTAAATTGTTGGAACTGCTGAATATAGATAACAACTTGTGCCTGATAACATTAACTAGTCCTGTTCCTCCCTGGCCACCAGCTGAGCAGATGGAGCCCAGAGCCAATCCTAGGTAAGAGACTCGGGGCTATGGGCCCCAGATTCGAGTCTATAGCCCCAGTAGCCACCCCTAGCGAGGCCACTGCCTATAGGTAGTGTAAATATCTCCAAAACGTGCACCGTTTAGGAGCTATTTACTGTACATGAAGCCAGTGACATCATTGGCGCATGCGCTCTGAAGGAACGGCCACCCGTACCGTTTCTTCAGAGCCCTGTGCCATGAACGTCAGCTCCCGTGTGCATGTGGGGGAGTGATGTGGCTCCGGTCAGTCACAGAGCTGGAGTCCGCAAACCCGGAAGCAAGATGGGTGAAGATGGAAGTGGCCTCCAGTGATGACATCGTATGGCTTGAATGCTTCATTTTTCAGGCAAGTTTCACATAATGTGCTAGTATAAGATGCATACTAGCACATTATGACATTACCTTGCAGGTAAGAAAAAAACAAAACAAAAAAAAAAACATCCAGCGGTTTACAGCCACTTGAAGCCTTTGTGTTTTGTGAATGAGTTCACATAATACAAAGGCTTCTGTAATATCAGCAGCTGCATCAACTCTGCTGCTGAAAGGGGAAGCTCCACTTCTTTGCTTACTCCCGCCTCCGCTGTCACGTTTGGCACCTATCAAACCCGGTACCCGCTCCTACTCCCGGGTAAGATTGCCACAATCATTGTGCAGCGATCTACAACATTTCTGGTACTGAAGTTAGCGGGACCATTCAGAAAGTGCAGCGCGACTCGCACATGCGCAGTTGAAAACAAGGCTTCACTTCCTGTTTCCCTTAGTGAAGATGGCGGTGCCTGCACCCAGAGCCGATGGACGGATCGGCTTGGGGTGCCAACATTGCGGTATCCCTGGACAGGTAAGTGTCCTTATATTAAAAGTCAGCAGCTACAGTATTTGTAGCTGCTGACTTTTTTTTTTTTTTACAGGCTGGATCTCTTCTTGAAGGAGCTGAGACAAGAAGGTTTAGCCTCGGAGCTCTGGGAACTGTAGTAATAGCTGTGTTCCCGGGAGCTCCATAGACCTGTCTGATGTACTGTATGTATTAGTGATAAGTTCAGGAGGTGGCACGCACCTTGTTGGACTTAACTCAAAATATGTTTGTAGTTTTTACAAAGTAGCTTAAATTCCTGGAGTTCAGCTTTAAATCTATAATCCCACTTACAATTTGTCTTATGCACATAGCCAGCCAGGCACGCAGTCCTACTACATCCAGTAGGGCACAAGGAGAGTATACAAGTCCTGTTACATCACTCTTGGCACCCTATGTAGATTTATTTTGTTATATAACTATATAATCAGCCAAGTCACAGGAGTCTCTTGGGGCATACATAATTACAGAACCAGCAGATAGACACGTGTGGTGGAGCTGGGAATGTCTGACCTGCACAGGACAAGATGTTCAGAGAACACCAGAACAGTAGCCATAAGCAAAGCTCCCAAATGTCCCTGATTTCGAGGGACTGTCCCTGATTTGGAACAAAGTCCCTCTGCCCTCTTTCCTCCCTCATTTGTCCCTCATTTTGGTCTGATCTATATAGATGTATATAAAATGCACGTTTTATCTTTCAAAAAGTGTTTCCCAGTGCTAAACCTTTCATCCAAATTCTAAATTGCTGCATTTGTAAATTTCTAAAGCCAATATAAAGGAATATTAGTGGTTAAAAAAAAAAAAAAACCAAGCACTTGTGGGTTTAACAATTTTTTTTTTTTTTTTATTCTCCTTTACTTGATCTCCAGAGGATTTTACCCCCTTCACGACCAGGGCATTTTTTGCTATTCGGCACTGCGCTATTTTAACTGGTAATTGTGCGGTCATGCAACTCTGTACCCAAACTAAATATATATAATTTTTTTTCACACAAATAACGCTTTCTTTTGGTGCTATTTGATCACCTCTGGGTTGGGGTTTTTTTTTTTGCCATATAAATGAATAAAAAAAAAACTTTTTTGAAGAAGAGAAAACTATTTACTTTCTGCTATAAAACCTATCCAACTAAAAAAAAAATAATTTCTTCATAAATGTTGGCCAAAATGTATTTAGCTACATATTATTGTTTTTTTAAAAAAATCACAATAAGTGTATATTTATTGGTTTGCATGGAAGTTATAGTGCCTACAAACTATGCTAAATATACTGGAAATTTTTATTTACTATTTTATACTACTAATGGCGGCGATCAGCGACTTATAATGGGATAGCACCAGGATGGGACAATGCTAATCTGACACTAACTATGCTGGGGGGGAACCACTGACATCACCAGTGACATTATTACAGTAATCATACTGATGCGCTATCACTGTACTAATGACAATGGCTGAGAAGGGGTTGACATCTAGGGCGATCGAGGGGGTTAAATGTGTGCCTAACTATGTGTAATGTGTGTGTGATGCATGCTGTTTTTTTTTTTTACCAAAGATCTCTGTTTCCCATCCCTGAATAACTGACAGGCTCCCACAGTACAATCACAGCGGGGGCCGGGTGGGATACGTTGCTTTACCTACAGCAGCAGTCCGCAGTACATTGCTGGTGGGTGGGATGCAATGGGGGGGAGAGGTGTGTGGGGGGGGGGTCCTATGCCTGCATACTTTTGCTAATAGGTGTCCCTCTTTCCCTCTTTCCCATCTCAAAAAGTTGGGAGGTATGGCTATATGACTTAAAGTGGAGTTCCACCCACTTTTACAACTCTTCAGCATCCCTCACTAAACTGCGCACTGTAAACGAATTGGATATTTAAAAAAAAAAATTCTCAGCACCTACTGTATATCTGCTGTATTCATTTTTCACTTCCTCCTCCCTGGCCATGGCCCATCGCATCATTTCCTGTTTGCAATGCCTTCTGGGAAGGGGTGGCAACTTCATCTGACACTGCCGTTGCTATGGAAACCTGACCTGAAACCTATTACACTGCTTGTGCTGCACTGACTACACAGGCCACAATTAAGATGGCCACGGCCTGCTGTAAGTTTATAAAATAACAAACTACTGCTATAAACTAACAAAACAGACCTTAGTTTACAGACTAACTTTACTAGAATACATTAAGCTTGTGTATTATAGGGGTATTCCCGCTAGATCACTTCAGGCTGGCCCATTTTGCAGGTATATCTATGTAAAACGTTTAAAATAAGTGTCTATACTGTTTAAAATCTAGTAATACACTGTCTCACCCTGCTCCGCACATGCTCAGTTGCTCTCCATTTTTAGGCTCTGCTGAATTTGTAGAGGCCAATCTGCTGACAGCCTTACAGCAGAATTAAACCCTCCTATCCTTTACAGCCAAGGACGCTGCTTCTGTTTGATCTGCAACTGCCATGATGCTGCACGTGTGATCAGTTATGACACCAGCCATTTGATGGTTTGACAGTTTGGTTGAGGACACAAGCAAATGTGACAGTTACATTCCTGGAATGCTGGGGATTGCTAAGGCTCGGTTCACACTGGGGCGACTTGTCAGGCGACCTAGTCGCCTGACAAGTCGCCTCCCGTTCTGTGCTATGGAACCGTTCTAATCGGAGCGACGCAAGTCGCTCCGACTTAGAAAAAGGTTCCTGTATTACTTTGGGGGCGACTTGGGGCGACTTGCATAGACTTCTATGCAGAAGTCGTCTCGCAAGTCGCCCCGGCAGTCGTTTGCAGGTCGCCTCGCTGAGGCGACCTGCAAGTCGTGCCGCCCATGTGTGAACCGAGCCTAACTGTTTTTGAAACCGTTAAATCAATGGGCTTAGTCACTTTATGATTTACTGCTGTTTGGGGCTCTGGGTTTCAGCAAAATGGCAGCTTCCAGCAAGAAGCAAGTTGTTGTGGGTAAAGTTCCGCTTTAACACAGCAGGGTGGCCTGTTGTACCATAATAACAAAATGCTATAGCACATAAACCTGCCTTGTAACTGTTTTGCTTTTGACTGACATGTACTTAAATTTCATTTCAGGATATTACAGTGCACAAAGAACTTGTGAATGGTGAAAGAAGCCTGAAACAAGTTGATCAAAACGAAAATCTTAAAGAACATCCAATTACAGAAGAAGCCAACCAACTGGGTGACAGTCATGGAGAAAAGCTTACTGTATCCCAAAAAGACTCCACCTCTAGCACAGAGAAAGATGGACATCCTGTCCCGGCTCCTCGATCTAAAAATGTATCAGAAAACCATAAAGCTGAACACAAACCAGATGTAGAACCTTCAGACTCAAAGGAACCTGATGATAAACAGACACATCCAAGCCAAAATGTGGATGGTTCTGTACAAAAAGATGCAGATGGTAGCCACAATTTCCCCAAAGAAGAAGCAGATGGTAGCCACAATTTCCCCAAAGAAGAAGCAGATGGTAGCCACAATTTTTCCAAAGAAGAAAACGAAATCCAAAATTCAGGACACAGCCAGGAACTTCAAGATCAGGAAGGAGAACATCAGGATCTAGGCGGGAATCCTCAAGAAGTCAGGCTGGATGAAGATGCTGTTGATGAAGTCCAAAGTATTCCAAACCAGAAGCTTGATTCCCTGGAGAAGACTTTGGAGCAGGAAGGCCAAAACTTAATGAGTCCTACAAAGGAATTAGAAAGTGTTAGTCAGACAACAGATGACTCACAACCAATGGAAGACTTGAACAACGATTTGTTCAAACCTAATGAGAACGGCAGGGAATCACTACTGGATGAAATTACAAAACTGGTAGACCTTAGAGACCAACAAATAGCCGATCAACAGAACCAGGATGGTGACAAGCCATCTTTATCTAAGAAACAGCTCTGCCCAGAGTCACAGATGCACAACAGTGAAGATGATAGCCAGAATCTGGAGGAAGGCAAATTTTCAGTGTTAATTAGCCATGAACAAGGTCATGCCGCAGATGAAGCACTTGTATTGTCTTTAGAGACAGAAAGAGCACATCCTGTTTTACTGGACATCCAAGAGGAAGCAGAGCAGCCTGTGGCAGGTTGCACAGAGTTTGAGACACCAGATGGCTTAAATCAGGGCTCAGTATTGCATTTTGAGGACCAGACTCCGGATTCAGCATCCATGCCTTTAGAAAACACTCAGAGCTCAGTGCTGCCACCTAGTGACCAGGAGGTATGCACAACACTGCCATGTATAGATAAAATTCCCAGCCAGTCACTGTTATCTGAAGGTCAGAATCAAGTTAACCAAGCTCAGATATCTCAAGTCATAGTGGTAACGCCCTCAGGACACGAGCAACGCTCTTCTAATCCTCCACAAGGCCCCTCAGCCTCCAACCAGCCTGGGACCAGAGAAACCAGCACTGCCCCTGAAAGCCAGCCCCTATTACAAAAATCTCAAGAGACTGATGCCAACCACGGGGCCAACACGGCCGAGACACGGGATAAGAGCACTCCGACGAAAAAGAAGACATGCCAGTGTTGCGTGGTCATGTGAGATGAACAATGATGCAGTAGAGTTTCAGAAATACCCTAAACGTGATCCATGACAATTGTGAGCAAACCCAGCTCTGATAAATAGTGTGTATATAGGTCAGGGAACTGTAACATACATTATATTGAAGAATGATCTCTCATTTTATAGAATTTTTAATCTAGCATTAGTCTAACTTTTTTTTTTTTTTTTAAAAGAAGAACTCTGATTTAATTGAAGCGTGCTATATGGTTTGAAATATATATTTTGTTATCCACAAAATACCACCATGTAGCAATATACATTTTATTGTTGCAGTGGTAGAGAAGTTAAAGTGTATGTAAACCCTAACAATGAACTTCTCTTATTTGCCTCCTTATGTTCTGGTAAAGGGGAACTACACTGCATCTGAGCACCACAAAGCCTATTTAATTCAGTTGTATTATTTAAAGCAAACTCACCCATCTATTAATGTGTCTGTGCTTTATTTTGCTAAACAAATCACCCTAAACACCCCCTAGCATTTCTGGCAATGGCCATCTTGACAATGGGCAGATGATTCATCTACCATATACTTCCTGGAGTCCATCTGCCCTTAGCTGAGGCATGCAGGCAAGAGGACATGCTTAGATGAGAAAATTCCTCCTCCCTTCCTGATGAAGCCTGGGATGTATGAGATCATTTGCCTAGGCACAGGGAATTAACAGTAGAAATGTAAAAAAAAAAAGTTTAAACAAGTAACTATGATTTACTTTCTTATCTATTTTCTAATGCTAGAAGCCTAAGGATTACATATAGTCAATGTTGATTGAGAGAGTAAAGTTGCACTTTACATATACCATCAAAAGTGTTTTTGTTATATTTGTTCAATACCGGCTGGTCCTGCCTGAAATCCAGTGAGTGTGAATTCTGCAGTATTATCTCAAGCAGTGTTATCGGGACTGTCTAAGTCGCTTCTGTGAACTACAGAACACCTCTCCCCTGTGTTATGGAATTGAGGAGATGCAGAAGTGTTCTGTAGTGCTGTCCTAGGGTGTCAACGCTGCTTCTCCATTGAAATGGTACAGTGAGTGAGTGCTGTCACCCTAAGACAGGAAGTGTGTTACAGGAAGGATCACCAGGTGAAGAATAAGGGAGGGGATAATGCCTGAAAAAGGAAAACTAATGCAGCAACCTCATTTAAGGACTTGTAAGCTGCAATATATTACATTTTTGTTCTTGGGTTTAAATACACTTTAAGGTTCAAATTATATAACTTCAAGAGCACAACTCCCTTGCAACCAGTATGTCTATGCCCCCTCCTCTACTTCATCATGCTGACTGATAGCACAGCTTATACAGGAGCAAAGCCGGGAAAACTCTTATGGACAGCTTTTTGTTTGAGTCAGGCTTAGCATGACGATACCCAATACAATCTGATTGTACTAAACTTGCACAATTTTATTTAAAGTTACTAAAACTATGCAATATGTGGAAAGACCTAACCAGTCCATTCAATTTGTATCCAGTCAAGCAGACCCTTGCACAATATAGGTCTTGGGTCAGTGCCGGGACAAGGTCATTTAGAGCACAGGGCAAGCTAACCAAATTGCGCCACCCTCCCAAGATGTATGAGCATTACGTGTCAGCAAAAATCCCCCCACAAAAACACTGAGCACTAATCTGCATGCTTACCCCCTAAGCATAAATTCCCCCTCCTCCCAGTACAAATCCCCCACCCCCACTGGAATCCCCCTCTCAGCACAAATCTTTGCCCCCCCCCATCCCCAAATCCCCCCAGCTTAACCACTTTCCAACCAGCCGCCGCAGGTATACTGTGGCAGGGTGGCTCTATTGCGCGAATCGCCATACCGGTACAGTGCTTCATGTAATAGATACAGCAGGCGCACGCGGCGCCCAAGCTGATGTGTGTGGCTGGCTGCCGCAATGCCCGTGCCACCCGTGATCGCTCCACAGACAGACAGAACAGAGATCTGCCAAAGTAAACAAAGCCGATCCCTGTTCTGTCAGTGGAGTACAGTGTAATCCTCTGTTTCTAGTGATTAGGAACAGCGATCTCTCTCTGTCAGTCCACCCCCCCCCCACAGTTAGAAACACCTCCCTAGGACACACTTAACCCCTTGATCGCCCCTAGTGTTAACCCCTTCCCTGCCAGTGTCATTTATACAGTAATCAGTGAATTTTTATAGCAGTAATCGCTGTACAAATGTCACTGGTCCCAAAAAAGTGTCAAAAGTGTCTGATCTGTCCACCACAATGTCGCAGTCCCGCTAAAAATCGCTGATCACCACCATTACTCGTGTGAAAAAAAAAAAGAAAATACCTTAAATCTATCCCCTATTTTGTAGACGCTATAACTTTTGCACAAACCAATAAATATATGCTCATTGCGATTTTTTTTTTTTTTTTTTAAATTGTCAGTCTTTTTTGTTTAGCGCAAAAAATAAAAACTGCAGAGGTGATCAAATACCCCCCAATGAAACCTCTATTTGTGGGGAAAAAAGGACATAAATTTTTTTGCACCACCGCGCAATTGTCAGTTAAAGCGGCGCAGTGCCGTATCGCAAAAAATGGCCTGGTCATTAAGGGGGATAAATCCTTCCGGGGGCTTAAGTGGTTAAATGTCCCCACCTCAAAAAAATTCACCCCTCCTAGCACAAATCTTCTCCTCCCCACTTCAAATACCTTCTCCCAGCCCAATTCCTCCCTAACTCCTCCCCCCAGCACAAATCTTCTTACCCCCCATCCCCCCTCCCAACACAAATCCTCCAAAATCATCACTCTTAGCACCCCTCTCCGAATCTCCCCTCCTAGAACAATACTTGCACCCTGCTGCCCCCCCAAATTCCCCCTTTCAGCACAAATCCTCTCCCCCCCCCCATCTCCTTGTGGTGCCCCTCCTGCCCACCCCTTGTCTTGGCCCTAGTCTTGGTATATCTATCTTGGTCAACTTTACGCTGACCACCCACAATATGGATGTACAGTCTCCTTTAGATCTACCAACAATTGGAGTGTAAATGCCTGTCTGTTTAGACTGGATAAGGCCCCTTTCACATGAGGTGTACTCCTCCAGGAGTCCACCTGCTCAGCGGGGAATCTGTCTGCTAAGCAGGTGGGTGGCTTTTCTTGTCAGCTCTGCCTATGCAGATTGGACACAGCCCACTGTCTTCTATGGGCGGTTGGATGTAAATGGACTGCCTGTTCCAGATGTGTGGGGAACGTCTGTTTTTAGTGGAAAGGATCGGGTGTCAACAGACACATGTCCATTGACTCCTGCTGCTCCATAGAGGGCAATGGATGGTCCGATCGGGTCCACCGAAAATTACAGGTGGACCTGATCAGTCCACCCATGTGAAAGGGACCGAAGGCTGATCATAGACAGCTGGAAGTTTTGCCAACTGATGCTGAATCAACTAAAATTTGCCCTGCAGGCACTCAAGGGTTGAATGAGAGTAAATCTAGCTGTGTATGGCTAGCTTAAAAACCTAAAGGATTATTGAGGTGGGTCCTCACCTTTACATAGTTATTAGTAAACTAAAGCTGACCATACATCTTACAAAACTGAGTGTACAATCTAGTTTAGATCTATCAAAGACTATGTAGTAGGCATGTGCAATTCGTTTAGTTCCGAATTCATTTTTTAACGAATTTCGACAAATTCGTTAATTCGGGAATATCCAAATTAATGAAAACCTGTTTAACTAATTTTTTCCGAATATTCGTAAATTCGATAAAATTGGACATTCGTACATTTGCAATTTACATTTGTGCATTCGTACATTAGTAAATTAGTGAATTCGTAAATTCGAAAATTCGGAAATCTGAAATAATAGTTAACTAATAATAACTTAACTATTAGTAATTACTAGTAACTTTTAATTTATAGGTATTGTAAATTCCTTTCAAATTTGGCTGTTAGTGAACGTAACAGATACAAATTTATCCGAAGTTATGAATGATCCGAAAAAACGGAATGGAACGTAATGAATTAATAATAATAATAATAAATAATAATAATAACAATGTTTTATTATTATTATTGATTATTAATTTGTTCCATTCCATCTGTTTAGATGCAGCATTCGTTTTGGATAATTCGTAACTTCGGTTAAATTTGTATTTGTTACGTTCACTGACAGTCAAATTTGAAAGGAAATTACAATACCTATAATTTAATAGTTAGTTACTATTTCAGATTTTTGAATTTTCAGGTTTTTGGATTTTCAAACTTTGACTTTACAAATTTCCGAATTTTCTAATTTACAAATGTACGATTTTACTAATGTACGAATGAATGAATGTTCGAATTACGAATTAACGCATTTACGAATGAACAAATTTACGAATCGCGATCATAACGAATGACCCGAAAAACGAAAAAAATAATAAACTAATGAAACTAAAATGAAAATGAACAAATTTTTTGGCTGTGCACATGTCTACTATGTAGTACAAGGATCTGCTTGAGTAGATCTGAATTGGAGTTGTTAAGGTAGACCATCAAATTACATACTTATGGTAATTCTAAAGGATATTGTACAATCAGATTTGTAGGAGTATAACCAGTTTAAAGTACATTGTACAATGAGATTGTATTGTTTGTAGCCAGCAGGGCCTGTGTCGATGGCTTTGATTCCTTCAAATGGGTTTTGCCTTCCCGTGCAATCCTATGCAAATGCAGAACCTGCTTGAAGCAAGTCAAATGCACCTGTCAATGATGATCTTGGAAGCATCTCAAACTGAAGTCATCAGCACATGCCCTAAGCCCGTCCACACTGGTTCTTGCTCAGTTTTGACATGTTGGGGTGAAGTGACCACTGACATCCACAAGCCAATTTTTCAATACCGCACTAGCAAACCCCAAAATATTTTGAATACATAAATCTTGTAGTTTTTCAGAAATGATAATTGGGTTGCTTTTTTTTATCTTCAGAGTTCTTCTTTAAATGAGCAAGGCTTTGTCTACAGTATGAATTAAAACAAAACCTTTCAAATCTATATGTTTGTTTTTCAAAATTATTATTAAAAGAGCTATATGAAGTCTAAGTGGGCATTTTCTGGCTGACAAATGATTTTTTTTTTCACTAGGAATAGGTGACACGAGGGAACGCATGTTCTCTGAAAACTTTCAGGAATACAATACAAGTCTGCTACAGATTGGTGGTAGAGGCAGCCTTGTTGAGTAGGTGAAGGTGGTGTTGGATGAAGATGTCTGCTTACTGTGCCACATAACGCCGCTGCTTTCAAAGGTGATAAAAACCAGATCACTGATTTGCTAACTTGGCACAACCAGTGGCATCCAGTTCGCAAAGCCATACGCAAAGAAGGTGGCCATTTTTTGGCCTAGGCTTACATACTTACCAGCATTATGATCTTGGATGCCGATACGCTGTTAACTCTGCCTGTGGACTCCTCTTGGCATCATAGTCCCCATTTTCCCTGGCCACTACATAACCAACCTGTTGTAGCCAGTGTGAGGAAAATGGTGATCAGTGTGGACGCTCTATCTGACACATCTGGAAGTATCAGATAACAGCGGTACCCATGAAGACAGCAAAAATTTTATGTGTCACCTACCGGGGAGGTAAGTAATCGGCTTCTTCCATTATGGTGTACTCACCCTTACCAATATATTAGACCAAGTCCATGGAAAACTGTTACTCCTACCTTCAGCCCACACTGGACATGCCCACCTTCTGGGCTATCCTGTCCAGATAACGCTCATTTTCTGGGTTTTCACCTCACTTGCAGCCACAATCTCCTCAATTAATACCTTTTTCTGAGTTACTGTGCATGTTCAGTAACTCAAATAAGAGTGATGCTGTGATCCTAAGGCACAGCACCATCAAGACAGAGAGCCAAAATGTGGGACTGTCCCGGCAAATCCGGGACAGTTGGCACCTACTGGCTGGGTTTTTTCAGAGAAGTGGCAAGTTCACTTTAAGAACAATACATCTTTACGTAGTGTATATACACCAATCAGCCATAACCTTATGACCACTAACAGGTTAAGTAAATAACATTTATTGTCTCATTACAATGACATCTGAAAGTTGGTGGGGTATATTAGGCAGCAAGTAAACATGTTGTCCATGAAGAAGATGTGTTGAAAGCAGAAAAAAATGGGCATTGCAGTTTGCTGCATACCAGCAGACCAGTTAGGCTGCCCATGTTGACCTGTGGCCACAGCCTAAAGTGCCTACAATGGGCACGGATCAGAACTGGACCACACAAATGAAAGAAGGTGGCCCAGACTGATGAATCACGTTTTCTTTTACATCATGTGGATGGCCGAGTCCCGTGTGCATCACTTACCTGGGGATAATATGGCACCAGGATGCAGTATGGGATGAAGGCAAGCCGACAGAGGCAGTGTGATGCTTTGAGCAATGTCCTGCTGAGAGACCTTGCCTCCCGCCGTTCGTGTGGATGTTACTTGACACGTACCACTTACCCCAACATCGTTGCTGACCCAAGTACACCCCTTCATGAAAATGGTATTCCCTGACATCAGTGGCCTCTTTCAACAGGATAATGCGCCCTGCCACAATGAAAAAATGATTCAAGAATGGTTTGAGGAGCACAACAACAAGTTTGAGGTGTTGTCTTGGCCTCCAAATTCTCCAGATCCAAATCCAATTGAGCATCTGTGGCATGTGCTGGAAAAACAAGTCTGATCCATCAGAGACCGCACCTTGCAATTTACAGGACTTAAAGGATCTGCTACTGACAGCTTGGTGCCAGATATCACAGCAAACCTTCAGAGGCCTAGTGCAGTCCGTGCCTCAATGGGTCAGGGCTGTTTTGGTGGTAAAAGGAAGACGTACTCAATATTAGGTGGATGGTCATACGGTTATAGCTTATAGATGTATAACAACTATGCCATGAAGAAACAATTGATTGTAAGCTCCTCTGGGGCAGGGAATGATGTAAATGGTCTTTGAACTATCAAGTCTAGCATTCAATGTTGGTGCTGTATAAATATGGGACATAAAATGCCTGATATTTCAGAGTATTGCTTCATTGAACTCCCCCTAAAACGCCATCACTGTAGCATGAAAAACATGGATGAAAATATGAAAACGTGCTTCAAAACAAATTCCCATTACTCAAAGCAATTAGCATCCAACTGCCATTTCTACAGTCAATTTCTGAAAATAAACTAGGGATTATCATTGCTTTTTATGGGCAAGTTGTTTCGTTCACTCAGTTTTCATGCATCGGCCCACCATGAATCCCTAATTACAGTCATGTTTTTCTTCCTGATATGTTGGTTGAACATTGGTTCTGCCCAATAAGCTGTTTATGAGAGACAGGTACTCTTTACCTATTTTCATTAGATAATAATGCACAGACAATAGTTAGGAAGAAGAATATTAATATATATTTTTTAAAGAAATATATATTCACTTAGAGTCAATTATTCTGTCTGTTTTTGGCCTCGTGAGTTCAAAAAATGCTGCTTTTAGAGGTCTGATATTTATTTTTGTGCCCCTCCATGTTAGCCTATGGGGGTTGATTTACTAAGACTGGAGAGTGCAAAATCTGGTGCAGCTCTGCACACAAACTAATCAGCTTCCAGGTTTGTTTTTTTTGTCAAAACTTTAAACGTAATGCCCTGTACACACGGTCGGACATTGATCGGACATTCCGACAACAAAATCCATCGGATTTTTTTCGACGGACGTTGGCTCAAACTTGTCCTGCATACACACGGTCGCACAAAGTTGTCGGACAATCCGATCGTTCTGAACGCGGTGACGTAAAACACGTACGTCGGGACTATAAACGGGGCAGTAGCCAGTAGCTTTCATCTCTTAATTTATTCTGAGCATGCGTGGCTTTTTGTGCGTCGGATTTGTGTAAACACGATCGGAATTTGAACGATCGGATTTTGTTGTCGGAAAATGTTATAGTCTGCTCTCAAACTTTGTGTGTCGGAAATTCCGATGGAAAAAGTCAGATGGAGCCCACACACGGTCGGAATTTCCAACAAGCTCCGATCGCACATATTCTGTCGGAAAGTCCGACCGTGTGTACAGGGCATAACTCCCCGTTTGTTGTGAAAAAAACATTCCCCCTCTGGGTGATCTATGTACATTGCAAGGATTATACCAACCTTTGTTGCAGATTCCTATCTTTTGTTATTCTGAAGAAATCCCTGTTTGTTCTTCTGTGCCTCTTCTGTGCTGGATGGGTCTCATGGGAGTGGTTTCATAATTATCAGTCTGCTGTGCAGTTGCAGAGCACTAATGAGGAAATCTGCTGGGCCTGCATCCCTTTAGACGTGTTCCTTTTGGGAGTATCTCACAAAAAATGACATTTTAAGTCGCGATCAGCGACTTATGGCAGTGCTACGATATTGTGGCGGACAGTCGGACGCTAACTGAAACTTTTGACACTTTGTAGGAACCAGTGACACTAATACAGTGATCAGTGCTAAAAATATGCACTGTGGTTGTACTAATGACAGGGGTTAAACATCTAGGGCAATCAAAGGGTTATCTGTGTGCCTAGCCCATGTTTACTATGCTATGTGTGCTGCTTTTACTTAGGGAAGCGATAACTTTTATTCCCTGCTTTGCAGGGACACCAAATCTTTCCCTTCCCTCCTGTCAGAATGGAGCTCTGCCGTGTTTACATATGCAAATCTCTATTCTGTGTGTCTACCCAACAATCGACAGGTGCCGGAGGATATCCAGTGCCTGGCACCCGCAAATTGGCTTCTTCTGTGAATCATTACAGCAGAAGAGGCCCACTGGCTGTGTGTGCATGTGCCCCCTAGGCAGAAGTGCAAAATCTTGTATATATACAGTAAATCTACTATAACGCAGTCCTTAACTGGTTAAATTAACTTTTTGGAGCCAGGTGTTGTTTGCAGGGCCATCTGCGTCTTGAATTTCAGCTGATTCAGCAGCATGGGGACTTTAGGTACAGACTCCAAAATATCTGATTAACAAGTTATCTGAGACACCTGAAGATCTTATAAAAACTGTTTATTTAAAAAAAAGTACATTGTGAGTAAAATTACATAGTGCACAATACAAAGTTATGCTCTCCCAGTGGAAGGGCTGACATTCCTGTCTACACAAAGGCCTTAGTAAGGCAAATAGCAATGTGTACTTAGGTAGAACAGTAACAGTGAATTCTTTTTAAGAAACATTTTGAAAATGTAAAAAAGAAAATTAAAAAAGTTTAAAAAAATAGAAACCTTTTTTTGTAAAGAAAAGCTAATTTGTATTCCCACGAAGGAAAAGACCGGGCACATGCGTCATGGACCTGTGACGCAGAATTCCCACTCACACTATAAATCCAACAATGAGATGTGCCTCAGGGCATCACAAAAACGCAGGTAAGAAAGGGTCTAGGACCAACAGGGCATTGGTGCAAATTGCAGACATTGCAGATTTTGAAGTGTCCCAATATGGGATATGCCTGACAACAATTTTAGGGCCCTTTCACAATTACGCATACATTAAGTTACATTATGTCCATTTTGAATGCAATATATTTTTATTGAACGTTTTGTGCCTGGAGCAATGAGCGGTCATTCTTTTCATTTTTGTCACCGTCTGCCCTGAGAAATCTGACTGCTGTGAGCTTTGCGCTTTGGGCTATGAGGTAACCATGACTGAGCGGGTAGACAGGATTCTAGAGTTTGGTGCATAAAGCACATATCCAAGGAATTATAAATCAGGAGACAGTCTTGTCGGACAGGTTGAGCACCCTCTGTTTTACTTGTATACCCTGAAGCTGTATGACAGCCATAATAACCCTGTCCTGACATGCATGCCTGCTAATTAACAAACAGTATGGAGGCGAGAGTAAGCAGGAAACCTCACACCTCTGTAAACCGCTGAAACCGTAAAGATCTGATGATCTGATGTGTCCTTCCCACTCTTCTCTCCAGCTTCACTCCATCAGCTGTGTTTGTGGCGCCATTGTGGAGTAGGCTTCCATTTTTCATTAATGACACAAACCTATCAATTCCTCAGGAGTTGGCACGTTATGGGCTTACACTGGTCTGGTGGGGGCGCTGTTGAGGGTGATGTGGGGAAACTTGTTCCATTTCTTCCACCTCTGTGAAGAGAGAACTCCATCACTTGTGTTTGTGGCATCATTGTGGAGTAGGTTTAATACATTTCATTATTATTACAAACCCATCAGTTTCTCAGGGGTCGGCATGAAGTGCTTCTCATAGCCAGAGGTTATGGGCTTACACTGGTCTGGGGAGGGTGCTGGAGAGGGTGATGGTGGGGACACTGGTTCCATTTCTTCCACCTCTGTGATGAGAGAACTCCATCACTTGCGTTTGTGGCATCATTGTGGAGTAGGTTTAATTTTTTCATTATCACAAACCCATCACTTCCTCAGGGGTCGACACGAAGTGCTTCTCAGAGCTGGAAGTTATGGGCTTACACTGGTCTGGGGAGGGTGCTGTTGAGGGTTATGGGGGGGGAAACTGGTTCAATTTCTTCTACCTCTGTGATGGGAGAATGCCATCACTTGCGTTTGTGGCATCATTATGGAGTAGGTTTCATTTTTTCATTATCACAAATCCATCACTTCCTTGGAGGTGGACATGAAGTGCTTCTCAGAGCCGGACGTTATGGGCTTACACTGGTCTGGCTGGGGTGTCGGTGAGAGTGATGGTGGGGCAACTTGTTCTATTTCTTACACCTCTGTGATGGGAGAATTCCATCACTTGTGTTTGTGGCATCATTGCGGAGTAGGTTTCACTTTTTTCATTATTAGCACAAATTCATCACTCTCTCGGGGGTCGGCATGAAGTTCTTCTTGAAGCCAGACTTTATAGGCTTACGTTGGTCTGGCGGGGGTGCCGGAGAGGGTGATGTGGAGAAACTGGTTCCATTTCTTCCACCTCTGTGATGAGAGAACTCCATCACTTGTGTTTGTGGCATCAGTATGGAATAGGTTTAATTTTTTCATTATTAGCACAAACCCATTACTTCTTCGGGGTTCGGCATGAAGTGCTTCTCGTAGATGGACATTGGTCTGGCGGGGGTGCCATTGAGGGTGATGGTGGGGAAACTGGTTCCATTACTTCCACCTCTGTGATGGGAGAACTCCATCAGTGGTATTTGTGGCATCATTGTGGAGCAGGTTTCACTTTTTTCATTATTAGCACACATCCATCACTTTCTAAGGAGCTGGCACGAAGTGCTACTTGCAGTCTGATGCTATAGCACCACATTGGTCTGGTGAGGTTGATGGAGGGGAAACTGGTTCCATTTCTTCCACCTCTGTGATGGATCACTTGTGTTTGTGGCATCATTGTTGAATAGGTTTCATTTTTTTCCTTATTAGCACAAACCCATGACTTCCTCAAGGGTCGGCATGAAGTGCTTTTCATAGCCGGACGTTATGGGCTTAAACTGGTCTGGCAGGGGTGCCGGTGGGGGTGATGGTGGGGGCGATGGTGGGGAAACTGGTTCCATTTCTTCAACCTCTATGATGGGAGGGTTAGAAGGAGTCTATATTGGAAAACAAAAAACAAAGTACAAAACGTTACAACATGTATAATGTCACTCACATCTGCAGTCCCACCTGCCTTCCATCGGGACCTGCTTTAGTTACTAGTAAGGCGACAGTGTAAAGGCACAGAGTGTGTCAGATCTTCCTATAGTTCCCCCCCCCAATACTTTTTTTCTGATTGCTTCCATCACAGTACTAGTACAGTACTACTTTACATACAGCTTAAAACAAAACTACAGCCAAAAATAACAAGATAAAAATGAATAGCCTATTAAAGCGGAGGTCCGTCCACCGCTGCAAAAATTAAAAGCCAGCAGCTTCACATTCTGCAGCTGCTGACTTTTAATAATCGGACACTTACCTGTCCTGGAGTCCAGCGATGTCGGCACCGCAGCTGAGGTTTCCATCAGTTGTCGGGTGCATGCCGCCTCCATTCCGAGTAAGGGAACCCGGCAGTGTAGCCTTTCGGCTTCACGCCGGGAACCCTACTGCGCATGCGCGAGGCTCCTCTTCTCTCTCTTACTGGCCCGGCAACAGGGGGGGGAGGGAGCCCCAGCTGTGACATCAATACCTGCGGCTGAGGCTCCCGGTAGTGGGGAAAACATACCTGTGAAAGACTGGTATGCTGCCCCCCCTCCCCCCCGAAAGGTGTCAAATGTGGCAGGGGGGGGGGGGGGAGTACAAAGAGCGGAAGTTCCACTTTTGGGTGGAACTCTGCTTTAAAAGATAAACCCTATGCTGCAACATTCACTTTCAATCCACAGGGTTACTCATACCCACAGTACTTCTTTTCTACCACTAGGTGTCCTCACTCTGATCCTCAATCTGATCCGCAGTATTTCTTTTCTTCCACTAGCGGCTCAATATGATCCTCATTTTGATCAGCATTATTTTCTGCCACTAGATGTCCTTAATCTGATGGCTAGCATCATTCAACCCACTGGACCCACCTGTGACTGGACAGTGAAAAGAGAAGCAGCACAGTGATGAGCTCATCTCCCCTTCACTCCGCTCTCTCCTCCTATCAGCATGCTTATTGTCTGCACATGAATTGATTGGCTTCTTGTACTTGCTTTTTCCTCTCACTCGCCAGCTCTGTTATATATGATTTGACTGCAGGAGGCTGATACCTGGTCAAATTCAGGTACTAACACTGCTTGGCTTTAAAATATACATTTAATGAAGTATTAATGAAAATGGCAGTGGTTGATGGTTAATGGTTATTATGTGACTTTTATATCTGCCTGGAGTTCAGGTTTAATACCTTCCCGTCCAGCGTGGGGGGGGGGGGTAGTAAGTATTCGCGATCATGTGACCACTATGATTGGCTGGCTGTCACAGTGGTCACATGATCGGGAGCTGGCCCTGCTAGATACAAATTGTTAGTGGCCATCTTTCTTGTTTCAATCAGCACTTTTGTTGGATTCGTTCTTTAAGGCCAGGTTCATACTAGATCGAATTGGATGCGGGTTTCTCTGCATCCAATTCGGATCACAGGAGATTCTGACCTGCTCTCAATGGAGTCCTGTGCGTCTTTGGCTCCATTTCAGGGCTGAATTCAAGCAAAAATTTGGACCCGATTCGCCCCAAAACAGAGAACAGAGACACACCAGGCCCCCTGCTGCAAGCCGCATCCAGCATCAGTGTGAACCCAGCCTAAAGCCAACCCCAAGGCAAAAAAAAATTTTCTTTAGGGGATTGGAAAGCTGAGATATACTCGCCTAATCCTCCGTTCCTCCACACACAAGACCAGTATCTGTGGCTACTACCCCCGCGCGGTCTAGCAGACACGTGCGGTTGACTTTTCCTGACATCATCACGCCCATAGACCTGCTCTGGACTTGAGTACATCAGGAACAGTCCACAGTTGGATCGTGGGGGAGCACCGTTTTGCTGGTGGAGCGGAGAATCGAGTGAGTATAAGCTTTCTCCAATCCCCTAGACAAAATTGAGCAGTTGACCTATGCACTGCGGGCATAGCCCAATTGCATAGGAAAACTTTTTTTTGCCCAGAGTTTTTAGCTTTAATGTAGCTAAAAATTAGGAAATTATTAACAATAAAGGGGAACTCCTGCTTTTAAACCTTCCACCTGCCTTCCCCTGAAGCCCCTCTTTAAATCTCTATACAGTCTATAGTCTTCTAGCTGGTCCGGCAACTTCACCAATACTTTCTCTTCTTTTGACAGTGGTAGGGGTATGGTGTTCTTCCAGAACTGAGCGGTGCTCACATGATGATGTGTGTGGAATAATGTGAGCCCAGCCTGCATGATGGTGCCCCCTTCAGGGGGGGGGGGGTGCAAACAACAGACTGGGCTCACAGGAATTGGGTAGAATGACACAAATGTCATTCAGGCCAGAAGAGGACCGCCAGCACACTGGAACGAAGATGAAGTCGGGGAGGTAGAGCGCGGAGATGCTAAGGACTGGTCTATGTATGTGCAGTGCAATTAGACTGTGTTGCATTTTAGGTGCGTTTTAGGAGCGCTACCATTGAACTCTATAAAACTCTATAAAGCGCATCAAAGATGCAGCATGCAGGACTTTTTTTTGAAAGCACTGCACCTAAAATGCACAAGAAACGTGCAGATGTGAACGGAACTTAAGTGAAAATTCAATCTTTTTTTTTTTTTTTTATAGGGGGGAGGGGTTGTAAAAAAAATAAAAAATCTTGGCATTCTACTAGAAATATGAAACCGGTGACGTTACACAATCTCCTTCCAGTTAATGCCAAAACCGTTTTCCCCTGCAGAAGGTTTACCTTGGCCTCGGCGCATTGTGGCGCTGAAGGGCAAAAAGATTTGTGTCCTCCATAAACAATTAGTCACCCTGACCCCCCCCGGCTGGTGAAATTTAAGTCTGCGTTTTGCCAGGCTCATCAGAAGTTGCCGGATGGGACAATGTATCCGATGAATCAGCATTTGATACGGATTTGCAGCGCTGAGCGAAGTGGGTGGTTAGAGGCGAGCGGCCCTTTTATTCCTCGTATCCCAGCACAGCCCGCAGGAGCAGCTGAACCGGCAGAATTGGGGACATAAAATCCGTGCCACGTCTGTGTGTTTAAGGAAAACCACAGATTAAACATTAACTGTGCCTGCCAGCGCTGCGATCATTGTGTCAACTGAAGGCCGTGCTGTGCAAATCTTAGCAGGTGGTGTGAATATTAATGGGGAATTATAGTGTAGGTTCAGTGAGCACGTAGTGTAAGTTATTATATTAAAGCTTCTCACGACAGGATGGGAAATGCGTCACATGACCGCCCTCTGGCAAAGCTGTCTTACTGTGATGTCATAAGCAGGAACGTTCGAGTTGGCTGAGCATTTGTGTTTAAGGGAATGCAGAGGGGGCAGAGATAAGGAGAGCTGGCCTGATGCTGCAGGTGCTTTTTGGGATCAGGCTGGTTAATTGACCGTCAATGGCCCTCCCATTGACCTGACCCAGCCACAAATGGTATTTTTTGGGTTACTACTGTATGTCGCCTTGGGGGGAAGAAATTGTTGTGGAAATTTTATTATATGGACTCATGTGGACATTTTATTCTAGGATGTGTGTTTTATAGATTGTCATCTGTCTCCCTGTGTCTGATTTAACCGAGGAGCGCTCTAGCAGAGCGCACTTGTGTTGAATCGGGACCAGCGCTAAAACCGTCAGTATGAAAACCTTCTCATGGGCTTGGAGACGTGTTCTCTGTGTCTGTGGGCATTTGCCGGTTTGTAAGTATCAAGCGCAATGCGCTGGGCTTCTTGCCTTCAAATGTCTATGCACATTAGAGAAGCGAAGTCCGCATAACGAGAGAAACATATTATATCTCTGTTGTGGCTACGCTATCCCTTTGGATACATATCTGCTTTTATAAGGGGACATTGATATCTGCCTTGTTGGTATACTCGTACCGTATATTGACAACAGCAGTAGCAATGTCCCTGCAGATCTTCTCAAGCCTGTAAGAACAAGTAGAATGATCTTACTAGATACTGGTTACTCTGAGCAGTATTGAATAGGCTCCATGCTGACCAAAATGGTGGATGTGCATGCATGCGGCTGGGCGGGGGGCACCCCCCCCCACTCCTGTGGATGCTCTCCCCTTTACTGTTGTCATTTCCTGTGATGTCATTTTGCATGGAGGAAGCGATTGGCTGTTGGGGCCATGACTTCCTGTTTGTCATCCCTTTTGTTCCCGATAAATAAAAGGTGCCTGTGCTCGTAAGGGCAGAGAGTCGAGCTGTGGAGCTGAGGATGTAAGAATGGTGGTCATGTCTGTGTTACTTGGGAAGGTATGGGAAACAGGGTCGTACAAAGATTCATTATACCAAAAAGCTGAAAGTGACATGGATTACGATAGTGGAATTTCCATGTCAAAATCCTGTGCGGTCCAAAATGTTAGCTTATTTATCTAAAGCAACATTGCACTAATAAATAGGTGTACAGTGCCTTGAAAAAGTATTCACCCCCTTGAAATTTTCCACATTTTGTCAGCCATGTCTTGGTTGGTTTGCAGTTGTGCCATTCTCTTTCCATTTTTCGGATGATGGATTGAACATTACTCCGTGAGATGTTCAAAGCTTGGGATTTTTTTAATAACCTAACCCTGCTTTAAACTTCTCCACAACTTTATCCCTGACTTGTCTGGTGTGTTCCTTGGCCTTCATGATGCTGTTTGTTCACTAAGGTTCTCTAACAAACCTCTGAGGGCTTCACAGAACAGCTGTATTTTATACTGAGATTAAATTACACACAGGTGGACTCCATTTACTAATTAGGTGACTTCTGAAGGCAATTGGTTCGTATTTAGGAGTATCAGAGTAAAGGGGGCTGAATACAAATGCACACCACACTTTTCACATATTTATTTGTAAAAAAAATTGAAAACCATTTATCATTCTCTTTCCACTTCACAATTATGTGCCACTTTGTGCTGGTCTATCCAGTGGTGTATTTAGGTTTTGTGCTGCCCTAGGCCTGACTAAACTCGTGCACCCCCTAATTAAATTATGACCCACCCCTTCCTGTCAAGGCCACACCCTTCCTGTTTAAGACCAGCACTGTCATCTGTAAACCCCACCCTTCCTCTTTAGGCTCCACCTTTTCCTCTCAGAGCTCCACCTCTTCCTCTCTGTGGGTACCAAGTGCCTACTTGTATATTTTGTTGTTTTGTATACCATTTCAAATGTTGTATCTATTATTTTCAGTGCCCATCAGTACAGTGCCATCGGTGCAGTCCCACCAGTGCCCATCAGTGCAGCCTTATCAGTGCCCATCAGTACAGTCCCATCAGTGGAGGCTTATCAGTGCCCATCACTACAGTCCCATAAGTGCAGCTTATCGAACAGAAAAAAAATGCCCAAGAGGTATTAGAATCGTACCTGGCTGTCCTGGTGGTACCCCTCATCCTCCTCTCTCCAATCGTAAACACAGAGAGTCTGGGCAGGAGGCAGGAGGAAGTTGCGATAGATGCTACGGAGGACGGTAGGCGGAGCCTCCGTCAGTTGCTTTAAGTGCTCCCTCCCCGGTCAAGTCACCACCAGAAAACAGCGCAGCTACAGGTTACAGTAAGCCACCCGCTGCCAGTTGGGGGCTGTAGCTGGGGACAGATTGTCTGCGGGAGCCAGGACTCGGGAAAGGGGGGGGCTTTTTTCGTGCTGGGATGCCGCCCCCCAAAAAAAGTGCTGGCCTGGGCCTTAGCCAAGAAACAGCACTGACTGCACCCCCAACCACTACTTGCTTCGGCACCCCCGTCCAAAATTGTTCGCAGCTCACTTCTGCCCCCCGTCCAAAACTCACCTCTATACCTCCATCTACATCTCACTTCTGAACTCCTGTCCGCAACTCATCTCTGCACCCCCTGCCACAACTCACCTTTACACCCACCATCCACAACATACTACTACTCTCCAATCCACAACTCACCTGCACCCCGTGTCTATAACTCATATCTGCACACCCACCCATCCACAACCCACCTCTTCATTCCCACCCATCCACAACCCACCTCTTCATTCCCACCCATCCACAACCCACCTCTTCATTCCCACCCATCGACAACCCACCTCTTCATTCCCAACCATGCATAACCCACTTCTGCACCCCCCCCCACCCTTCTCCAACTCACATCCACACACCCACACTCTTTGGCAACTCACATCTGCACCGCCTGTCTACAACTCACCTCTGCCCCCTCTTTCTGCGACTCACCTCTGCGCCCTCTTTCTGCAACTCACCCCTGCGCCCTATTTCTGCAACTCACCCCTGTGCCCTATTTCTGCGACTCACCCCTGCGCCCTCTTTCTGCAACTCACCCCTGCGCCCTCTTTCTGCGACTCACCCCTGCGCCCTCTTTCTGCGACTCACCCCTTCACCCCATGTCTGTTACTCACTTCTGCACCCCCCATCCTTCTGCAATTCACCTATGCACGCCTCCCCCTTCAATGACCGCAGCTCACTTCATCACACTTTCCCCCCTTTTACAGCTAACCTCTGCATCTCTGGCCACAACTCGCCTTTGCACCTTTTCTTACAGCTTATCTCTGCAGCCCCCCAACAGCTAAGCTTTGCATCTCTTTAACTCAGCTCCCTCTGTATCTCCTCAACTTTGCATAAGATACCCCCCACTTCTTTCTGGCTTTACCCAGGCAGTGTGGCTGCAACTCTTTTCACTTGCCAGTGGCAGCCGTGGGATCATCAGGCACGGGGTTCGCCATCCGGACGTCTGAAGTAATGCTCCGCCCCGTACTCCTGCCCATAATCACACAGCACCGGGCAAGTGTCTCTACATTGTTTTGGTGCAGCAGCTGGGAGATTCTGTGGAAGCCAGCGGGAGAGATGCGCTCTCAGGGCTGTCACTAGTAAGCACAGAACTGAGGCTTCTGTGTTTACTAGTAACAGTAGACAGCGGGGTGAGCACACCTGCGCTGAGCCTAGATGTCACGGAGGAGGGTAGGCGGAGGCTCTGTCAGTTGCTTAGAGTGTTGCCAATCACTGGCCACTTATGGGGCGCTAGTCCCCTCCCTCCCCGGCCAAGTCACGCCGCTGTTTCATCATTACAGGCTGCCGTAAGCCGCCTGCCTGGGGGTCTGTAGCTGGGGGGCGGTTTGTGTGCGGGAGATGGGACTCGGCAGACGGGGGCTTTTTTCGTGCAGGGATGCCGCGCCTCGCAAAGAGCCGGCCTGGGCCTTGTTGGCCTAGGCCAAGAAACAGCACTGGGTCTATCACATAAAATCCCAATAAAATACATTTACATTTTTGGCTGTAACATGACAAAATGTGCAAAATTTCAAGGGGTATGAATACTTTTTCAAGGTACTCAATATGTTTGCTTGTGCTGATAAGTGCTGGCCTCATTGGTTGACTTTTATTGTTGGGTAACTGTCAAAGCTTGTCTGTCAGCACCTTATAGAACAAGGATATACAATTAGCGGACCTCCAGCTGTTGCAGAACAACAAGTCCCATGAGGCATAGCAAGACTCTGACAGCCACAAGCATGACACCCAGAGGCAGAGGCATGATGGGACTTGTCGTTTTACAACAGCTGGAGGTCCGCTAATTGCATATCCCTTTTATAGAGGAACGTCAGTCCTCGTAATGCTGGCTCCACCCTCTTCATAAGCATCACAATCTTTGAAAATCCAGATGTGCCAAAGGTGTCTGCCCCTCCTCGCACATATTTGCACATGCAGGAAAGAAAGGTCCCAAGCGCCACACACAACCCAATCCAACAGTCAGTATAATAAAAGCAGCCTCAGCCTGGTTCCATCCAGGCCATGCCCCCCCCGATGTGTTTCGCCCCACCGATACTTTTTTATGCAAGTTTAAATCTTTGCACATGCCACGTTTCCCTTTGCATGCGCAGATAACTGAGATCTGGGACCTCCACAACTGCAACATCTTTATGCTGCATGCTGCACCCCCCTGCATGTGTGCAGATGTGCGGCAGGTCTCTGCTGGGTCTTGAAGGCTGGGCAGGGAGCTTTGCCATATAAACATACGCATGGCAATGGTGACATGCATGCACCATGAGGCACCAGGAGGGCAACGTCATTCTTGCCTAGGCATAAATAAAGCCTGCGCAGCACAAAAAAGTCAAAAACACCTAAGGGGTCCAAAAAATGTACAGTAAAGGTGAACTAACACCGAATACCCTACTCACAATCCCCGCTGTACTTACCTCCCCTGCAGCTGGTCCAGCAGTCCAAGGGTTTGAAATCTCTTTTCTCCATGCAGCACTTCCAGGTTGGACATGATTGATTCACTGTCTGTCCCAGAAGCACTGCATGGAGAAGAGGGAGAATAGCGGGGACTTCAAAACCTTGGACCACTGCACCGGCTGTGGGGGTGCTGACAGCTCAGCAAGCCTGGAGGTAAGTACAGCAGGGACTGGGGCAAGGGTGGACGGATTTCAGTGTTAATTTACCTTTACAGAAAAAAAAAATGAAAAGGTGAGCTAACCCTTAAAAAAAAATAATCTAATTGCAGGGAGGGAGCTTGAGCCAGGTGCAAATAACATGTTTTTTGGGAATAAGGTCCACTTTAAAGTTGAATTCCAGGCAGATCTACAAAGACAATTCATTTGCGTATTTTACTTCCTAGTGTTAGTAAAATCATTTTATCTGCATAGGAATGAAATAGTAAATGCAATGAAACGAGACACTGTATTACTTGCAGGCTAGCTGAACATGTCATTATACTCAATAGCGCCTACATTTTTGAAAGCTGCTCCTGCTATGTAATACATAGGAATTCCAGGCTGTCATTTTGACAGCTAGCAATTGCCAGTAATATCCGCAGGGGGAGCAGTGGCAGGTGGAGAGGGGCTGAACATAGGAGATATGTCCTAAAAACTTTGTTGAAGTTTTTTTAAGACATATATTTTACATTTAAAATACTCAAGTGGATAACAAGCAATAAAACATCCTTAAAAGTTGTTCTGATTTTAAAAAGTGAAGACCTTATTGGAAATAAAAGGAATATTAACCTTTACATTTTGGCCACACACATACAGTATCTTACAAAAGTGAGTACACCACTCACAATTTTGTAAATATTTTATTCTATTTTTTCATGTGACAACGCTGAAGAAATGACACTTTGCTACAATGTAAAGTAGTGAGTGTACAGCTTGTATAACAGTGTAAATTTGCTGTCCACTCAAAATAACTCAACACACAGCCATTAATGTCTAAACCACTGGCAACAAAAGTGAGTACACCCCTAAGTGAAAATGCCCAAGTTGGGCCCAAAGTGTCAACATTTTGTGTGGCCACCATTATTTTCCAGCACTGCCTTAACCCCCTTGTGCATGGAGTTCACCAGAGCTTCACAGGTTGCCACTTGAGTCCTCTTCCACTCCTCCATGAGGACATCACGGAGTTGGTGAATGTTAAGAGACATTGCACTCCTCCACCTTCCGTTTGAGGATGCCCCACAGATGTTCAATAGGGATTAGGTCTGGAGACATGCTTGGTCAGTCCATCACCAGCTTCTCAGCTGGTCTCAGCTTCTTTAGCAAGGCAGTGGTCGTCTTGGAGGTGTGTTTAGGGTCGTTATGTTGGAATACTGCCCTGCGGCCCAGTCTCTGAAGGGAGGGGATCATGCTCTGCTTCAGTATGTCACAGTACATGTTGGCATTCATGGTTCCCTCAATGAACTGTAGCTCCCCAGTTCCAGCAGCACTCATGCAGCCCCAGACTATGACACTCCCACCACCATGCTTGACTGTAGGCAAGACACACTTGTTTTTGTACTCCTCACCTGCCACACACGCTTGACACCATCTGAACCAAATACGTTTATCTTGGTCTCATCAGACCACAGGACATGGTTCCAGTAATCCATGTCCTTGGTCTGCTTGTCTTCAGCAAACTGTTTGCAGGCTTTCTTTTGCATCATCTTTAGAAGAGGCTTCCTTCTTAGACGACAGCCATGCAGACCAATTTGATGCAGTGTGTGGCATATGGTCTGAGCAGTGACAGGCTGTCCTCTCACCCCTTCAACCTCTGCAGCAATGCTGGCAGCACTCATACGTCTATTTCCCAAAGACAGCCTCTGGATATGACACTGAGCACGTGCACTCAACTTCTTTGGTCGGCCATGGCAAGGCCTGTTCTGAGTGGAACCTGTCCTGGTAAAGTGCTGTATGGCCTTGGCCACCATGCTGCAGGTCAGTTTCAGGGTCTTGGCAATCTTCTTATAGCCTATGCCAGTGATGGCGAACCTTGGCACCCCAGATGTTTTGGAACTACATTTCCCATGATGCTCATGCACTATGCAGTTAGTTGAGCATCATGGGAAATGTAGTTTCAAAACATCTGCCAAGGTTCATCATCACTGGCTTGTGCCATCTTTATGTAGAGCAACAATTCTTTTCTCAGATCCTCAGAGAGTTCTTTGCCATTAGGTGCCATGTTGAACTTCCAGTGACCAGTATGAGAGAGTGAGAGTGATAACACCCAATTTAACACACCTGCTCCCCATTCACACCTGAGACCTTTTAACACTAATGAGTCACATGACACCGGGGAGGGAAAATGGCTAATTGGACCTAATTTGGACATTTTCACTTAGGGGTGTACTCACTTTTGTCGCCAGCGGTTTAGACATTAATGGCTGTGTGTTGAGTTATTTTCAGGGGTCAGCAAATTTACACTGTTATACAAGCTGTACACTCACTACTTTACATTGTAGCAAAGTGTCATATCTTCAGTTTTGTCACATGAAAAGATATAATAAAATATTTACAAAAATATGAGGGGTGTACTCACTTTTGTGAGATACTTTATATGCAGCTTCTTGGTGTGTGGGACTTTACGCTAAGTGGCCACACATATATGGTGCTGTGTAAACCACTTACCATACTGAGGGCACGCTCCCTGAGTGCTTCCAGCACTGTGACAGCCAATCACAGTGGTCACATGACCCGAATGCCCGCCTCTGCCTCCCCTCTTTTAAAACGCTTAAAGAGCTGGGAGGCGGTCGGCTGGAAGGGGTTAACTTTGCCTAAGCAGTGTTCCGAAAAAAGAATTGTACCTTTTGTCTGTATTTGAGATCTAAGGCACTACTACTTCTGCTAATCTCAGCAGATTCGGAATAAGATTTGGTGATGCCCCTACTGTGTTGTTCACTGATCTCCTTGCTACCTACTTCTGCCAAGATGGCCCCCTCCATACAGGAACACTAGCCAGAACAAGGCATGGTAAGTCAGTAATGGGGAAAGATCAGCTACAGGGAGACCATAGGCAATACTAGTGACTAGTCATACCCAGTCCTCTTTTGCCTTTTGTGTACACCTTCCAGAGGTTAGTTCCTCTTTTAAACAAGCCCTCACTAACCTCTGTGTCTATAGGCACTGTGAAGCAATTTATCATCAAAGATCATCAGTCTCTAAATTATAATGTGGGTTTTAACAGATTACAAAACCTGTAGTGTGTTTACATTAGAGGGCTGGCAGGCCTGTCAAGATTTTCCATAGGAAGTAATGGGGAATCTGGACATCAGTGCCTCTGTTGTGAACACTAGAGATGGATTTCTCCACATTTCTCACAGCTACAGAGGTAAATGAAGGCTTGATTTAAAGACCTGCATATATCTTTTTTTTGGAGGGTGAATCTTTGAACTTGTGTACTTTGACTTTTCTAAGCTTTAATTGAAACAGCAATTGAAATAGCCTCTATGATTTTAGAAAGTTACAAGGAAACATTTGTAGAAATGATAAAAAAAAAAAAACATACAATGGGGTTACCATACCTGCTGTGGTTCCAAAAACTTAGAGCTGACAGTGGCACCATTAAATTTATTCTCTGGCTTCGGGATCTTTGGCCACAAAGCCAGAAGGAAGGGATGTATGAAGATAGCCATTGCAAGAATGCCTACGCCGATCAGAGACATTGAGATCAAAGCCAGTGGATGAATCCGCTTTCCTGAGATATCATAGACATAAAGGATAAAATAAGAAACCATGAAGCCAATTGAATAAAAAAGGGACAAGGAACCAAACAGTTATATATTAAAGTATATACGAAGACAATTTAAATTTGATACAGTAGGGTGTGGTTACAATCCTTAACAGAATTTGTCATGTGTTTCTCATTGGGAAAATTTCCCTTCACTTCTTGCCTTGTAAATACAACTGGAAGTAAAGGGAAATATATCTGAAGTAAGGGAAATACCCTTGTATTTTTTTCACTGTGTCCCTGCTGGGAAGATTCACACTTTGTAAGTGTCCCAGTGATCACTGTCACAGGGCAGAAAGTGACTGGAAATCCACATTTTTACAGTTGTCACCGAAAAATGTGACAAGTATTCCAAAGGTGACACCCGCTCTGGTGATTTTTCAGGCACATTGTTTACAAGTTTAAATCAGTATTTTTTGCTAGAAAATTATTTAGAACCCCCAAATATATATATATATATATATATATATATATACATACATTTAGCAGAGACCCTAGGGAATAAAATGGCGATTGTTGCAATCTTTTATGTCACACGGTATTTGTGCAGTGGTTTTTCAAATTTTTTTGATAAAAAAAAGATATACCCACATTTTTTTTGTAACGTATGAAAGATGGTGTTATGCCAAGTAAATAGATACCTAACATGTCAAGCTTCAAAATTGTGCACGCTCTTGACAAACTACGGTACTTTAAAAAAAAAATTCAGGTTACCTGTTTAGAGTTACAGAGGAGGTCTATCGCTAGAATTATTGCTCTCACTCTAACATTCACAGGTATATCTCACATGTGTGGTGTGAACACATATGCGTGCCTGACTTACGTATGTGTTCGCTTTTGCATGCCAGCATGGAGGGACAGGGTCGCTTTAATTTTTTTATTATTATTTATTTTTACACAATTTATTTTTTCTATTGCAAGGGACGTAAACATCCATTGTAATCGAAATAAGGATGACAGGTCCTCTTTATTGAGAGATCTCTTCTTTACCATTAAAAGCAAAAGATACAAAAGAAAGTGTTCTTTTGCTTAAAAAAAACATTGTTCACTTCCACCCTGGACTGGCAGTGACTCTAGTCTTTGTTCGCCTCTGTGACTAGCCGGTCGTACTGCTTCTCATGCGCGCCGACGAGAACAGTAAGCCCAAGAAACACCTGCAAGATTTAGTGGCTAATGAGCCGCTCGGACTGCTTTCATGAGAAAACTAGCCGCCGGCTGAATAAAAACAATACCCGGGTTATGGCTTCAGCCATAACCCCGGTAAACCACTTGCAAACTGCAATGTATAGATACAGTATGTATTGCAGTCAGCAAATGGCTAAGAAAAGTTATTCTATTATTTCCTGTTGTGCCCTTGCATAGGGCACCCAAAGCAAAAAAGTCCACTAATTCTTCATTCTTGGATACATACCTATGTTAGTCTGAAATGTCTGGTTGGCACTTGGCACCCCTTCTCCTGCTGCTGTGGATGCTGTTATGAAGGTGGTGTACGCTCCATGTGGCGACAGTCCTGAGAGGGTGAAATTCCTGCCATATACTGTACATATGATAAATACAGTATGTTAAAATCATGTTATGTTAAAAAGTATTTCAGTCATAACACAGATCCTAAAGACATATATAAAAAACAGGTTCAAAAGACAAAAAGATGACATGACAAGAAAAAGAAAACAAAATATTCCACCAATTAAACACCACAGAACTGAAGATAAATCTACCATAAAAGACAAAGAATCAGTAGAATAAAAATCCATATACATGAGGATGGGATAGTCATGGGCACATGAGTGATTCCAGCATGCTAACAGTATTGATGGAGGAATCTCCACTGCTGACTATTGTTGCAGTCACTGTTCAACTGATAATTTTCCACAGGGCTCAGTCGACTTTTTTTTAGTCAGGTCAGATGGTGCTTGCAGGGCCACCCATGGCTTGAATTTTGGACAAATCGTATCTCTTCTTGGATATTGTAAGAAGGAACAGTAATGAGCACCTCTGTAATGTTTAACCTATCTCTACATAGACAGTGTGACAGAAGGCAGTGCTGAGCACCTTTGTCATGCTGACGCTACCTCTGGTTAGACAGTGCTGGAAGAGACAGTATTTGTCAAGGCCAGGACCTAAGCCCAGGACCTCTGCTGCATCTGACAGTAACTCCTCCAACTGAGTCACCTGAGATGCTGGACAGCTCCCTGCTCGATTGCTTAGACAACCTTGCCTTATGTCTTGCTTTTCGTGCACCTTGAACTCTTTGCTCTTCCCGAGAGCTTCCTGATTTAAGCCATGTCTCTGCATCCCTGCATTAGCCAGATTATTGTGCTCTTTCCAGCCAGTATCTCGCTCTTGTCACTCCTGCGGCCGTCCGTATGTTGGCTACCACTCGTTACTGACCTTTAGCTTGTTCCTCAACTACGCTTCTGCTTGTTTCCAACCTGCAACCACTTGTTACCAACCTTTGGCTTGTTTACTGACTAAGCTTCTGCTTGATCCCAACCTGCTATATCTGCCACTGGACCCTGAGTTGCTCATTTCCTGATAGGGCGTTCCTAAAGACTGTGACCTGGTACTAACACGCAGCAAGACCCATCTCAACTATCAGGAGCTCGGGTGAATACTGGTTAGTGCTTAGACCACGCACCTCGGGTGAGCCCGCGTCATCTGCCAGGGTGACCTGCTTGTTCACCTATCCAGCTGGTTGGTGGAAGCCTCTCTACTGCTATAGTTACTGTCCTCCAAGCCTGACCTCTGACTGTGACAGGATTATATACTATGATCATGGTTAGTTAGGTGATGCTAATACTGGTAATATTTTAAAGTAACACCATAAAATCAAGCTTAAACAGACATTCCAATCCTTCACAATCTAAAAAGGACTAGAAAATACAGGTTGGAGACTCTGTCCACAGGACAACTATTAGTCGTGCACTCCACAAATCTGGCCTTTATGGAAGAGTGGCAAGAAGAAAGCCATTGTTAACAGAAAGCCATAGGAAGTCCCGCTTGCAGTTTGAAAGAAGCCATGTGGGGGACACAGCAAACATGTGGAAGAAGGTGCTCTGGTCAGATGAGACCAAAATTGAACTTTTTGGTCTAAAAGCAAAACGCTATGTGGTGAAAAACTAACACTGCACATCACCCTGAAGACACCATCCCCACCGTTAAACATGGTGGTGGCAGGATCATGCTGTGGGGATGCTTTTCTTCAGCAGGGACAGGGAAGCTGGTCAGAGTAGATGGGAAGATGGATGAAGCCAAATACAGGGCAATGTTAGAAGAAAACCTGTTAGAGTCTGCAAAAGACTTGAGACTGGGGCAGGGGTCAACCTTCCAGCAGGACAATAAACCCTAAACATACAGCCAGAGCTACAATGGAATGGTTTAGATCAAAGTATATTCATATGTTAGAATGGCCCAGTGAAAGTCCAGATCTGAATCCAAATGAGAATCTGTGGCAAGACTTGAAAATTGCTGTTCACAGACCCTCTCTATCCAATCTGACAAAGATTAAACTATTTTGCTAAGAAGAATGGGCAAACATGTCACTCTCTAGATGTGCAAAGCTGGTAGAGACATCCCCAAAAAGACTTGCAGCTGTAATTGCAGCAAAAGGTGGTTCCTCCATGACAAAATGTCAAATATTTCAAGGGCTATGAATACTTTTTCAAGGCACTGAAGTTGCCAGTTTTCTATCAGATTACCGCTACCCATCCGATTGTTTAATGGAAGTGACATCCCACCAAAAAATACTTACAAAATAAATAAATAATGCGCATATGCTATGCGTTCAAACATGCGTTCCATGTCGCGATATGCGTTCCACACACTTCTCCACTTCACTACCAACAGAGCCCATCAGATTGTTCGACAACAGAGGCAGCGGACATCTTACTACACCCAGCTACGTCTTGTATTTCAGAGTGATTTTAGCAATAACGTGAGCGTATATAAATTAATACAGTATAGTATATTGATATCTGTGATGCTGTTTGGATGTTTAATTTTGAAAGCCTAAAGGTTTAGCGCTGAGCAGTGTCAGGGTGTAGCAACATGGCCTCCACCACCTTCCTACTGCTGGCGTCCAGCTCCTTTCTAATTTAACATCAAAACAGCATCACAGATGTCAATATAGTATATTTATTTATATACTCTCACTTTATTGCCAAACTCTCTAAAATTCAAGACATAGCTGGGTGTAGTAAGATGTCTGCATTGGTGTTCTATCAGATTACCGCTACCCATCAGATCAGGAAGTATTTGGAACGCATAGTGCCATGGAACACATGTTGGAATGCATAGCACATGCGCAGTAAGTATTTTTTGGTCAGAACGTCACTTCCATTACACAATCTGATGGGTAATGGTAATCACTTCCGTAGTGATCAGGCGAATAAAACCTGACAGGCTGATTGTACTAAAGTCAATCAATTGATCGAAATCAGTACAAGCAGCCGGCCCATAGACGAAAATTGGGCTGGTTCCTGCTGAATTTCGATCCATCTACGGACAGTTTTAGGGACATGTGTGCAGTAGAATCACATTAGGTAGTTCATTTCAAGAGTGCACCAATGAGGCTGGTTACCCTCCTAAAGAAGTTGAAGCAGTGGACCAGGGATGATATTCATGAGTACTCATATGAGCTCTATTTAGCCAGTGTTAGAATGGAAGTAATCAGCATCTGTGTAGTACTGGTCTTATCACTGATTAGACACCATAACTAGGGACAATAATGGGTACTGATGTTTTCTCTAAATAGACAGTGTGAGATGGAGCAGTAATGGGCACCTATATAGTGCCAATACTACTTCTGGTTCTACAGCATCAAAAAGGACAGTAATGGGTACCCAGGTGGGGCTGATCTTACTTCTAGTTTTACAGTGTCAGTGAAGGCAGTAATAGTCACCCATGTAGTTCTGATCCTACCTCTGGTTACACAGTGTGAAAAGGAATGGTAGTGGGTACCTCTATAGTGCTGATATCACCTGTGTTTAGACATAGTAAGATGGAATAACAATGAGTACCTGTGTGCCGCTGAAAACTTGTTTTATTCTTTACATAGATGGTGTAATGTTTCAGTTTTCCTCTTAAATCATGCCTTGGTATCTCATCCCATGAAATGAAGACTTCTGACGAAGAAACGTGAATGGAAAAAGAGGGACCTGCCAAAGGAACTAACAGGAACAAAAAAAAGATATGGGCTTTAATTCTTTGAGAGAAATTGACCTTGAACTTGCTCATTACATTAAAGTAAGATGACATTACATGCTGTATATATCTATAGATGTAGATATAGATATATCTATATCTATAGATATATATATCTATATATAGATATATCTATATATACACACACACACAGCACTGTACAAAGTTTTTAGGCACTTGTGAAAAATGCTGTACACTGAGGATGCTTTCAAATACGATGAAATTTTAGTTTTTGTTATCATTTAACAACTTACAAAGTACAGAAACAAGCCTAAATGCTCATTCACACTATAAGAAAATCAGGCGAACATTTTCGTCCAAAGAATTTTCATAAGATTTTCGTATAGTGTGTACACAACTTTCGACAGCCGATTCCTAATTTTCGTATGAAAATTCCTGGGTCAAAGTCCAGACCTAAATCCAATTGAGAATCTGTGGCAAAACTCGAAAATTGCTGTTCACAGACGCTCTCCATCCAATCTGACAGAGCTTGAGCTATTTTGCAAAGAAGAATGGGCAAAAATGTCACTCTCTAGATGTGCAAAGCTGGTAGAGACATCCCCAAAAAGACTTGGAGCTGTAATTGCAGTGAAAGGTGGTTCTACAAAGTACTGACTCAGGGGGGCTGAATACAAATGTACCCCACACTTTTCAGATATTTAGTTGTAAAAAATTTGGAAAACCATTTATCAATTTCCTTCCACTTCACAATTATGTGCCACTTTGTGTTGGTCTGTCACATAAAATCCCAATAAAATTAATTTAAGTTTTTGGTTGTAACGTGACAAAATGTGGAAAATTTCAAGGGGTATGAATACTTTTTTAAAGCACTGTATCCACAAAAAAAAAAATCGAACACAAGACCTTGTGTGCAGAAAAATGGCAGTGGGTGCTCTGGACTGATATATCAAAATTTGAAATAAATTTGGCTGTTACAGAAGGCTCTTTGTTTGCCAATGGCCTGGAGAGCGGTACAAGGATGAGTGGCTGCAGGCAACAGTAAAGCATGGCAGAGGTTCTGCACAAATAGTTGAAGATTTGGTCAAAATGAATGGTATCCTCAATGCTTAATAAAGTACAGGCAGAACCTTAGACATCATACAATGCCATCGGGGAGGCATCTGATCAGTCCCAAATTCATTCTGCAGCAGGACAATGACCCAAAACATGCAGACAAAGTCATAAAGACTATCATCAGGGAAAAGAAGAACAAGTGGTCCTAGAAGAGATGGTATGGCATCCACAGAACATGACCTCAACAATCTCAACATCGTTAAGTCTGTTCGGGATTACATGAAAAGACAAAAGCAACTGAGACAGCTTACAATCATAGAAGAGCAGTGGTTAGGTCACCTAGCTGTATGAAACAACCTACCCACAGGAGTTCCTCAAAATACTATGTGCAAGTGTACCATGGAGAATTGATGCTGTTTTGAAAGGCATACAGTGGACACAAAAATTTACTTGGTGGTGTCCAGCTATGTTTTTCCTGCTTATGATAAGGAAGCAATAGTTATTTATTGTTTGATACAGACTTTATTTACAGACAGAGGCTGACAATGAGAACAAGTGGTAAGCCTATAATAAGCCTCCATACCCTTTGATGAAGTCACGTGTTCAGTGACGCAACGTGTCAGGGAGGAGCCGGGTGTCGTCACTTCCGGGCACGGCCGAGACCGGAAGTTCTATCGTTTGTGAAGCTGTTTGCATCATTTTTAACTGTAAGTTACTACGTGTGTTTTAAAATAAACTTTTATTGGATTACTGCACTATGGAGCCCACCTTCTCTCATTACATGTAAACTTTACTTGATGAGCCACAGATGTGATCCCTATATAGCAGCGGTCTGTAGATACCTCTGGAAATCAACTGTTTGCTGTGGAATCATTGTCCCATTTTTACAAGAGGCTTGACTAGACCCGTAGAGGTCTCTGTATGAGGTGAGAGGCTGGGGCAAACTATTGGTACACAGCGGATGGTGACAACACTGGGATGAATTGAGAACAAAAAAACCTAGAACTAAACTAAATTGGGACTTTGTATGAGGCAATAGTAATATATACCTCCATCCCCGATAGATTGAGCAAAGAAGGAAAAAATTGTGGGACTTTATATGAAGCACATAAAAAGAACCAATCAGTGTATAACATGGTTATTTATTACAAAAGATGTACATACACATGTAAGGTAGTAAAATAAATACAATGGTATAATATAATAGTAGATTTCAATAAATAAAGCCTAAACAATTCATAATATAGAATTATAGAATATATAGAATTATATAATTCATATAAAGTCCCACAATTTTTTCCTTTTTTGCTCAATCTAACGAATTGGATGAATTGGATTGGATGAATTGGATTGGATGAATTGGATTGGATGAATTGGATGTCTTCCATTTTTTCTTGCACCAAGCACTTTACTTTATTAACTATCTATTATCCATGATTGGACATTACTGGGTGACAACACTTTGGATGAATTGGATGTTTCCTGTTTATTTGCACAAGCACTTTAGGTATTCTTTTTTGTCGTTTTTTTGATTGGACATTCATTTTTATGTACTTATTAATACTTTGATTGCACCTTTGCACTTTTGGAAATTTCTTTGCACGGTTATATGCAAGATCACAGTATATGAAGTTCTTCTGATTTTTGCACTTTTGAACATTGCACTTTATATTTATTACTGTTTACACTGAATATGCGCCACATTATTTTTCTTCATCCGAAAATGTACTTAATTTACGTTTTTTCAGACCAAACGTAACGAGTTTGCGTCCAAGTCTGCTTTGGATATAGGTCCATTTACATCTCACTGCCCAAAGGGATTACATGGGTCCATTTTTCCTTCAACACAACATAGAGGGAAAATGGAACAAGTTGTAACAGACATGGATATGCATTTTCATTCTGATCCAACTCTGTCCATGTGAAAGGGGTCTAAAAATATGTGCCATCATTGCCATTCAAAAGGCAGGAAAATGGGGAATTAAAAATATTAATTCAGGTAATAAAGAAATTCTGTCTTAAATTTTAGATCTTAGATTTTTCTTTTTCTTTCACTTTCGATAATAATGGTAAATAAATAGAGAGGGAGAATCTCCCTAACGGGGACACAGACAGCAAAAAAAAAAAAAAAAATTCCTTTCCACTCTATCCAAAAATAATAAAAGCTTTGCCTTTAGTTATACTTTAACAATTGTTAAGAGAATTCAACAGCACCACCTGCTGTCAGAAGTATAGAATGCACTACACACATCAAAGTAGTACAGTAATTGCTTATCATTTTGCTGCCCTATGCACCACTAAATTGTCACCTATTTTACCCAGTTTACAATTGGCTGGTATGTCAAGCCGTCACATGAGAGTGTGAAAAAGTAAAAAGTAGGCAGATTGGTTAAAATATTGGTGCAATATGGGAAAGTGGAACGAAAAAAAAATTATTCCCTTAAAATAACAGATTTTGCCAGGTTCTGTGTTGGGGTAAATTATCAGTGAAAACTTAATTCTTTTAAATTGCCAAGTTCTATAAAAAAGATAGATACTGGTGACAAAATGTATCATTGTTGAAATATTCTAGGTCCACCTGTACTGATTTATGTGACTTGGAGTCTTCTTGAATGTCCTGTGGATGCCATTGAAAAAAGCTGGCAGTGCAACACGCTAATACATATATGGTACATTGCCCTGCTTTATTACAATACACAGCAATGGGTACATGTGAATGGGCCCTTAACCACTAACCACCGGCTTGCTGGCCCTTTAAGAGGTTCCCAACCATGTGATTGACATCCCATCTTACTGGTTATTGATTATAATGAGTGATCAGGAGCCGTTGGTGACCACTTGGCCATAGTGCTGGGGGGTGGGGGTGGGGCGCCATGTGAGCATATGTTCCCAGCACAGAAAAAAATGGAAAGACAAAAATTTCTCCTAAACCAAGGAAAATCAGCACAAGGGACACATCATATGAATTGTAAGGTCCCTTGCGTTGCTTTTTATGCTTGTAATTTATGCTAAACTTTAACGTTATGTTATTCATCTGCAATAAGCATGCAGCAAACAAAATCAAAACTCCTGATGCACAAATTCGTTTGGGAATCAGACAGTACTCATTGACAGCACAATGCATCCATTAACGCATGTGGGTTGCGTTGTGGTGCGTTGCGTTCTTTTGACATAAATGTATTTTATTGGGATTTTATGTGATAGACCAACACAAAGTGGCACATAAAGTGGAAGGAAAATGATAAATGGCTTTCAAAATGATCCGCAAATAAATATGTGAAAAGCGCGGGGGGCCCTAGTGAATGAACAGCATCATGAAGGCCAAATAACACACCAGACAGGTCAGGGATAAAGTTGTGGAGAAGTTTAAAGCAGGTTATAAAGAAATATCTGAAGCTTTGAACATTTCACAGAGCACTGTTCAATCCATCATCCGAAAATGGAAAGAGTATGGCACAACTGCAAACCTACCAAGACATGGCCGTCCACCTAAATTAACGGGCAAGGAGAGCATTAATCAGAGAAGCAGCCAAGTGGCCCATGGTAACTCTGGAGGAGCTGCAGAGATCCACAGCTCAGGTGGGAGAATCTGTCCACAGGACAACTATTAGTCGTGCACTCCACAAATCTGGCCTTTATGGAAGAGTGACAAGAAGAAAGTCATTGTTGAATAATAGCCATAAGAAGTCCCGTTTGCAGTTTGCAAGAAGCCATGTGGGGGACACAGCAAACATGTGGAAGAAGGTTCTCTGGTCAGATGAGATCAAAATTGAACTTTTTGGCCTAAAAGCAAAACGCTATGTGTGTCGGAAAACTAACACTGCACATCACCCTGAACACACCATCCGCACCGTGAAACATGGTGGTGGCATGGGGAGGCTTTTCTTCAGCAGGGACAGGGAAGCCGGCTTCCCCATTGCATTCTTTTGTAAAGTATTGTAATGTGCTAACGTTGTGGCTGCTTTTTTTTGCCTTGCAGTGTGTTGCGTTAATGAGCCTTTGTATGCATTTGAACGCGTTACGTAGCGCTGAATGCTGTACTCTTTTTTCAGGGCTAGGCAAATGCAGTGAAACGAAACACGCTGGGGTGAACTGCATTCATAGGGAACCATTATTTTTTGGTTGCCATGCTTTGGGAATGCACTCACAAACGTACCCCAGCACAACTGGTGTGAATATACCCTGAAGCCACAGGATCTGCATGACAGCCAGGTAAACTGCATTATCAGAAGCAGAGGTCAGCGATCGCAGCCCACATATATCTCTCATGGCAGATTTCCTTTAAGACTCAATGCTGGGAATCTTGCATAAGCCCAGAAGTAAATGGTTCTCTTTAGGCAATCCTGCAAGTGTGCTTTCACTCTGTTATACTTTATAATAAAAAAACCTACATATGAGTGATGCCAAAAGCACTCGGGGAGGTCAATAAGTTTGATAAAGTTTATGCCAATAATGATCTCTGATTAATATCTCCCCCTAGATGTTTGCTCACCTTCCTCTCGGGCATAGGCTTCAGTAGAAAAGACCTTGGCATAGCAGTCGTTATACAGGGCATGGATGGAAATGTGGTAGAGGACACCAGATGAGAATTTACCTGTAGAGTGAAATGAATTTACTGATGATATATGAAAGGAAATGATGAGAACGTATCACAGAAATATATCAGATGTGGGGCATGGGGCCTCTGTAAGGACACAGCTTGTCATGATCTGTCTGGTGGATGTCCTCATCAGATGGAGTTTGCTGGTGTATGGCTTCCTTTAGTTTAATACAATCAGTGATTCACAAATGTTTGATCTACCTGAAGATTTTCTTAGAGATCTATGATCTGATCTGCTGGGAATCTCCCAGTTCTGGAATCCAGGCAATCAGGAGACAACAACTGGATTATCCATGTCTGCGTGTACAGTATGTGTGCAAAAGCATACCAAAGCATCGGCCAGTTCACAGATCAATTTGATTATTATTGGTTTGAATGGTCTCTTGTCCTTTTCTGCTGTGTCTGGACCTGGGTGTGTTAGGCGCCTTTCACACGGACGGCTATTCTGCCGGGTCTGGTTCCCCTTAACATCCATACCAGACCGAAGGGCCTGGTATGCTCTTGAAGGGGAAACCCATGCCGGTTTTGTATTTAAAATTTGGCGTGGAGTTCCCCCTCAAGATTCATACCAAACAGTGCGAGTCGGTACCCTGTCGGGTTGCCATGGAAATGGCAAACCGCAGCTAACCGCAACCGCAGCTAATCGCACTGTGCAAATGCAGCTGATCGCAGTGCCTGGAGTCTTGAATTTCACAGGAAAAAAACATGCTTTTAACTGGGACTGCTGGGACTGTGACGTTTTAGGGGGCGTGGTCACCGGGTGATGTTGACCACACCCCCTAAAACGTCACAGTCCCAGCATGCCCAGCGACTGTGACGGCATAGGGGGGCGGGGTCACCACCTATATAAGTCAGAGCGGAGCGCCCAGAGAGCATTCCAGCCGGAGAGAGCGTCGTGTCAACATCGGAAGAAGAGAAGAGGGAAGAAGGCAGAAGGCAGCAGACCGGGCTCCTCCGCTAGCAAAAGAGCGGCAAAAGAGCAGAAGATAGCGGAGGAGCCCGGCAGAAGACCCAGAGAGTGCAGAGAAGAACCGGAGAGACCCCCGAAGTCAGAAGAAGACCCCCGAAGCCGGAAGAAGACCCCTGAAGCCGGAAGAGGACTCCAGGAGCTGTGTAATAAATTACTTTAAAAACCTGTGTAGTGTTTTTTTTTATTGACACTTCTTCCCCCAGGTGAATGGGTAGAGGTACCATGTACCCCATACTCATTCACATAGGGTGGGGGGCCGGGATCTGGGGGCTCCCTTATTAAAGGGGGCTCCCGGATTCCGATAAGCCCCCCGCCCCCAGACCCCAACAACAAACGGCCAGAGTTGTCGGGAAGAGGCCCTTGTCCTCATCAACATGGGGACAAGGTGCTTTGGGGTGGGGGGCCGCAGGGCGCCCCCTACCCCAAAGCACCAACCCCCCCCATGTTGAGGGCATGCGGCCTGGTATGGCTCAGGAGGGGGGGCGCTCGCCCGTCCCCACCCCCTTTCCTGACCGACCGGGCTGCGTGCTCGGATAAGGGTGTGGTATGGATTTTGGGGGGGACCCCACGCCGGCGTAGGGGGTTCCCCTTAACATCCATACCAGACCGAAGGGCCTGGTATGCCCCTGGGGGGGGAACCCACGCCGGTTTTGTATTTAAAATTTGGCGTGGAGTTCCCCCTCAAGATTCATACCAAACAGTGTTGGGCATTGGCGGGGATCCGAGTCGGATCCCCGTGCTTGTCGCTCATTGGGAAATGAAAAATCATTTTTCCTTTCCCGATGAGCAGCTCGGCGCTGTTATCCGCATCTGACACAGTGCACTGCAATTACCTGCGGTTATGTGCGGATAGCTGCGCTAAATCGCTCCTGGACGCAGTCAATTCTATTTTTTCTATCCGCACGGAACTGCATGTATCTAATTCGCAGCTAAACGCAGTGTGTGAATGGGGCCATAGGAATGCATTGTGTGCTTTTAGCTGCGGTAGAAAATGAGAAAATCCGCAGCTAAAAGCACCATTCTATCCGTCCGTGTGAAAGGGGCCTTAGGGCTCAGAAGGGATCAATGCAACCTATACAATGAAAGTTGAATGACCCCAGGATAATTGCAAAGGTTTTTACAAGGCCAAGTGAAGGAAAAATTTAAAGAAAGGTAATAGAAAGAAAAAGAAGTGAAGGGGAAGAGAGGGCAAAGAAATGGGAAGGAAAGAAAAAGAAATGAAGGGAAAAGAAAGGGAAAAAGAAGGGAAAGGAAAGGGGAAATGAAAGAAAAAGAAATGAATTGGAAGAGAAAGGGAAAGTGGGAAAGGAAAACAAATGAGTGGAAGACAGAGGGAAAGGGAAAGTGAAAAGAAAAGGAAAATGAAAGGAAATGGAAGTTAAAGAAAAAGGGAAAGGGAAAGAGGGGAAGAGAAGGGAAAGGAAAAGGCAAATGAAGGACAAAGAAAGGAAATGGGTAGTAAAAGAAAAAGAAAGGGAAAGAGGGAAGAGAAAGGTAAAGGGGAAGAAAAGGGGAAAGGAAGTGGAAGAAAAAGTAAAGAGAAAGGGAAAAGGAAAGGAAAAAAAGGGAAAGGAAATGGCAAATGAAAGAAAAAGAAATGAAGGGGAAGAGAAAGGCAAAATTGGAAAGGAAAGGAAAGGAAAAGAAATGAAGAGGAAGACAGAGGAAAAGCGGAAGGAAAAGGGGAAGAGAAAAGAAAAGGGAAATGAAAGGAAAAGAAGGGAAATGAAATGGGTAATTAAAGAAAAAGGGAAAGGGAAATGAGAAGGGAAAGAATAGAAATAAAAATGAATGGAATTGGAAAGGAAAGAAAAGGAAAAGGAAAGAAAAGAAAACAAAAGGAAATTAAGAGGTAAGGAAAGGTAAGGGAAATAGAAAGAAGGGAGGAAAGGAAAGGGAAAAAGAAAGGGAGGAAAGGAAAGTAGAAAGGAAAGGGAAGACCAGGGATGGTAGGAAGGAAGGTTAAAAGCTCTTGAGTCTGACTAAACATGGCAACTACATAATTTGGACATGGACATTTAGGTCAAAGACCAGTGTTTGTGCAGTAGTCAGACCATTGATCGAAGAGCATCAAGATTTGTATTACCATTTACCTGGCAGTACTAATGTCTGATTTCTGGGCCAGTCCACCTCTGACATCTGACTTCTGGTCCAGTCCATCTCTGAGCTGTTGTCTTTTCTCCACTCCACCACGTAGTTTACAGGAAAGACATAATGCATCAACTCTTTCCACCTCACTACGATATGTCCTGAGGGGTCGCCCCAGGCTTTGGCATCCACATTTTTCATGTCTGCAGACACTATAAGGATACGTCAAAGTAATAGCAGTTAGACTGGATAGAATTCAAATGTTAAATATTCTTTACAATGGGACACTATCTGGTTACCTGAACACAGGGGGATAACACAGCTGTGTGGTCCATGTCCTTTGGAATTCCTGGCACTGACACACACATGAGTAGATTGAGCAGGCAATGATATGTTACAACATGGCTCCTCAATGGATTGATGTGTATTGTTATTGTTGTAGGTCACATTGTAACTGAGGATTTTACCTCTGGCAGAGTGATTGCTCAATGGCTGCAAACACACAGAATAAACAACTATCAATATAAATTATATTTTAGTTCACTTATAAACTGGAACACAAGGCAGCAAACAAAATCCATCAGTGTAATGCTAAAACTGAAAATACTGCATCCATAGCAAAGCCATAAAATCCACAAGTCTTACAGTATGTATTGCAGACAAGTTTAGAAAGCCTCTCATAGGGCTTCTGGGTGACATTGAAGTCTATCAAAGCGATCCCTGCAATTTCTTCCTCAAACACCCCTTGTAAGTGTATACAGCTCGGGGAGAGGGTAGTTGGGCTACTACAAGGATTCTGCTACAATGTCAGCCAGATAAACAAGAAAAATCCTAAGATAAATCATAGTCATGAATAGACTTTGATCTATAGAAATGATTAAATGAAGAATGTTCACGTTTGATTGGACTGACCAACCTTTTTACCTGTATACCTTTTTAAACCTTTGTAAACTTGATACAAACATTAGCAACTGACATCTTCATTAAAAATGACCCATCAAGGCAACTGATCCATAAGTATAGGAGGCTGAAATATAGTTAAATCTGAAACTTTCAAGTAAAAGTCAAGCATACCCCCACCCTTACCATCCATCAAGCCTTTTTGTTGGCCCTTTAATATGATGGGTAGCATTACTGGCCTATAGAGACATGTGGAAGGGGACATGGGCAATCTCAATTTCATAGGGAAAGCTAAGCTATTGATATAATTTCAGATACCTGTATCTACTAATCAACTGAACATACATTTATTTCTGCTTATGACATTTTTCACCATATAATCAGTTTAAATTGCCCAGGTATGTGATAGTTTTACCATAGGCAGACATTATTTTACTGATCTGCCTAGATACAATCCTGGCAGAACAGGATTCTTTTACTAGAACTAGAAATCATCTTAATATCAGCCAAATTCTAATTGTTGGTTTTATGACATGAGGTGTTATGAACCTCCTACCTGTTATTATTTCTGCTCACCCCTAGGTCTACCTCTGTTTCTTGTGCTGGACCTACAAACCTCCCAAGCAGTCGTACCTTCCATGTCACATGCAGAGATCTTTCACAGTCAAAATGCCTCCAAACATCTGGTGCCCCAACAGGAACTGTAGGGGAAAAAAAAGTGTCCGGAAAACAAGAATGAGAATCCAAAAATTGTAAATAAATAAAATTTTAAAAAACAAAAAAAGACCCGAATCATAGTCATGTGCACGGGGTGTGCCGATGTGCACACCCTAATAACCCAGTGAAGCGCAGGTCTCCCCTTCTGCCCAGCACACAAAAGGTGGAGATGGGAGAGGAGGATGAGAGGAATGGTAATAGGACAGAGTTGAGGACACAAGAAGTGGAGATAGAAGATGAGTACAGAAGAGACTTGTGGAACAGACTGAGGGATACAAGTAGTGGGGATAGGAGAGGAGAACCAGAGGAAGGGTAATGAACAGACTGAAGGACACAAAGAGGTGGAGATAGGAGAGGAGAACCAGAGTGGGAATGACAGGATAGAGTTGAGAACAATAGAGGTGGAGATGGAAGATCAGTACGGGAGAGACTAATGGGACGGACTTAGGGACACAAGAGGTGGAGATGGGAGAGAAGGACAAGAAAGAGCAGAATGGTGTGGAGGACACAAGAGGTGGGGAAGAAAGGACCCGACAGGAGACAGGGTAATGGAACAGACCAAGGGACACAATAGATGGGGATTAGTGAGGAGGACAGCAGAAAGTGTAATGGAATAGAGTAAAGGACACAAGCAATTAAAATGTGGAGAAGAACGGGGAAGGAGATAACAGGATAGGGTGGAAGACACAAGACATAGAAATTATGGAGGTGGACAAGACAGAGGGTAACAGGATAGAGTAAAAAATTGAGATAATGAGGAGCACAGGACAGAGGGTAATGGGAACATGTGTAGGACACAAGAAATGGAGTTTAGGGAGGAGGACAGGAGAAAGGGTAATGGGATAGGTTGTAGAACACAAGACATGAAGATGTGGAGAAGGGCAGGAAAGAGGTAATATGATAGAGTGGAGGACACAATAGAAGTGTTGGAAGATAAAATATTGAATGCAAAGTATAGTGATCCAGAAGAACAAGAGATGGAGTAATGAAGTGAAGAGAAGGAAACAAAAGACAGTTACTGTATAGGGGAGAGGAAGTTATGTAGTCAGTAGAGCACATAGATGTAGATAGGAAGAAAAAAACAGGAGAACAGATGTGGATGTGAAGACAGTGAGAGGAGCACACAAGGTGTACTAACAGCATCTGTCTAAAGGTGAAAGAGGTTAGAAAGGGCCACTTCTATCACAGCCCCTGTACCACATGTACCCCTAAACACACCGTGATGCTCCAATTTTCTAAATGTGAGTACAGACAAGAGAATTCCAGGGTATCTACAGTGTGCTGACACACTATTTTTAAACATATCTATAAAATGTCATTTAAACACTCCCAAAACACCAATTAATGAACTTGATGTGTCTAACAAAGGCAGCACATCAATATAAATAGTTTTCAAGGTACAAAGCACATTTTCTGAATTAAATCTTGGTGACTGTATATCCAGTGCAATACATTATGCAAAAAAATACATGGCAATAAGTTGGAAAATTGCAAGGAGAGAATGCCATCAGGCACACTAAATGCTGTGTAAAAACGCACAGGTCTGATCTGCTAGAATGGTCTTAAGTGGTCAATCCAAGTTCTTTACCTTCTTCCGGAGTGGTGTACACATAACGTTCACTCCACAGACCTCTGTTTTTCTGCTGCTCATCTGGAATGTATCGGATCTGAAATTCATAGTCTGTGTACGGCTCTGGGTCCATCATCTGATAGGAATTGGGTTCCATGTCATTACTGTCCACCTAAACATTGTTAGGAGAGATGGCTTGAAATGAGAACAATATTCTGCATATTGTAATGATATACATTAAAAACCTCATAAGAAGGGGCCCTGCTATATGAAAACTCTATATACACTATAAGGCCCAAAGTTTGTGGCCATCAGACCATCTTTATAGGAGCCTGATGGACATCCCATTCCACAATCATGGACATTAGTATGGAACTGGTCCCACCTTTACCACTACAAAAGCCTCCACTCCTCTGGGAAGGTTTTCCACAAGATTTTGGAATGTGTCTGTGTGATTTTCTTGCCCATTTAGCCAAAAGAGCATTTGTGAGGTCAGGTACTGGATGAGAAGACCTGGACTTGCAATAGGTGTTCCAACTCATGACAAAGGTGTTCAGTAGAGTTGAGTTCAGGACTTTGTGCAGAACCCTCGAGTTCCTCCACACCTAACTTATTACACCATATCTTTATGGAGCTGGCTTTTGTACACAAGAGCATAATCAGGCCTAATCAGAAAATGCCTTCCCCCAAACTGTTATCACAAGGTTGGAAGCACACGGTTGTCCAAAATGTCATTGTATGCTGTAGCATTAGCAGTATCCTTCACTAAAAACATTTCAACTTAATAATTTGGAGGGCCATTCAAATACCTTTGGCTATAAAGCTTAGACGACATAAGACAGCATGCAAAGATTCAGGATCATTTGTTTCATATCTAGACTATATCTGTAAAAAAATATACTTCTTTATGGGACCCTTCACACCCATGTTCATATTTTGCATGCACAAGGGTGCGCATTGTTTGTCGTGCTGTCATGCATTTCTTTGCCAGTTCATTTTAAAGGAGTCTTCAGTGTGCACCTGGGGTAAAAAAAGCACCCATCTCACTTGCTGAGGGAGGGGTACATTTGTTTAATTAATGTATGTCCATTGGAAGCCAATGAAAATGAATGGCAACCTACTACAGCACGCTGTGATGCCACACATAAACTACTTGCCATGCGGGCCAATTTTGACACATTTTCCTACATGTAAAAATCTACTTTTCTTGCTAGAAAATTACTTAGAACCCCAAACATTATGTATATTTGTTAGAAGAGGCCCTATAGAATAAAATGGTAGGTGTTGCAATTTTTTAAGTCACACAATATTTGCGCAGTGGTTTTTCAAATGCAATTTTTTGGGAAAAAAAAACTTTCATGCATTAAAAAAAAACAAAAAAACCCGAAACTTAGCCCAATATTTGTGGTAAAGGCAGGCGTCACAATACTTTTGACAGTGGTTAAATAGTTGTTGCTAAATAAGATCAACAAATTGTTGCAAACCTGAACCACAAACTCCTACCGTAATCCAGTCACTGGCTCCCAGGGTGCGATACCGCAATTCTACCCCTGGAGGGTAGGAGTAATCCTTTAGGTCTATCCATGTAATTTCCACAACCAGCATGTCCTCTTCTTCATAGGTAGATGAATTGAGGATTGGAGCCCCAATGAACACTGTTAAATAAAGAGGGACTGTTAAAAGGTTGGTACAAAATCATAATAAATTACATTTTTAAAAGAATAAAAAATGTAAAGCGTATGTCGGAAATAAGTTGTTTTATTGGGCAGGTATTTTCCTATAGTCAGCTATGTATGTATAGGTCCGTTCAGTCATGTCCAACCTTTGGTGACTATGGGTCGGCTCTTTGGGGACCATGTCTGATATGCTTGAAAGCCTTCTTCCTTAGATTTTTTTACAAGGTGGGGCAGTAGGTCTTTCTTCAACCCTTCCTAGGTGTTCAGCTTTGGACCAGCGTGTAGAATATGATAACACAAGTGCATGGCTAATTTAGACAGGAGCCAATTAACCTACCAACATGTCTTTGGAGTGTGGTAGGAAACCCATGCAAACTCCATGCAGATTGTGTTCTGAATGAGATTCAAATCAAGGACCCCAATGCTGCAAGACGTGAGTGCTAACCACTAGGCCACTGTGCTGATAAGGCAGTACAAAATGGAGGCCCGTTTAGGGGGAAAATGCCCACCAATCCCCAGATTCGTTCTTCCCGGGTGGAGGGTGTATCCATGAAACAAAAGCTGGTTCTCTTTGCATACAATATCATACTGCCATACCGTTCTCACATCCATGGCAGTAGGTGAGGTTTAGGGTCTCCATCCAGGTTTCTCCATGTACACTGAGCTGATACTTGTGGTAGAGGGTTAGGTTTTCCCGGGGAATCAGGAGCCAGTTCTGACCAGGCGCTATGGTGTAATGTTGGGGAGAATCATGAGGACTGAAGAGAGACAAAACATGACATTAGGTAGAAGGTAGAAGATAGAGGAAGGAGACAGAAAGAAGGAGAGAAGGTGGAGAAACGAGGAGAAAAAGAGGTACGATGCGTGAGAGCATAAAAGAAAGAGAGATACACAATGGGGTGCCTTTACAAAACAAATTGCAGAGCTATTTGTCCCAAGAAACTGCATGTACATTCATTCTATGTGAAAAGGCAAAATTAAGAGTTATTGGCTATTTTCTCACCAGGTTGGATGTTCTCTATTCTTAAGAATCAGGGGAATTCCACATCATGACCACTAGATGGAGATGAGTATTATATATTTTTTAAGATCCCTAGCTCCATCTAGTGACCACAATGTGGTATGTTCCTTATTCATGTTTTTCTTATAAATGAAGAACATCCAACTTAGAGACAAAATAGCCTGGTAACATTCAATTTTGCCAGATTCACACAGAACAAATGTACATGCAGTTTCACAGGACAAATAGCTCTGCAACTTTTTTTTAACTACTTAAATACAGGGCATTTTCACCTCCTTCCTGCCCAGGCCAATTTTCAGCCTTCAGCGCTGTCACACCTCGAATGACAATTTTGCGGTCATGCAACATTGTACCCAAATTATATTTTTATTATTTTGTTCGCACAAATAGACCTTTTTATTTAACCATCTCTGTTTTTTTATTTTTTTCTAAATAAATGAAAAAAGTAAAAAAAAAAAAAGTCAACACTGACTGGCGACAGTATGTAAAAATCAAATTACTTTTCTTTTTTTTTAATTGTTTTACATACTGGGCCCAGAAAATTATTGGATAGGGCAGGACTTTGAATGAGGTGATGGACACGGTGAAGGAAACTGGAATAAATGTACATGTTTATTAAAAAATGAGATGCATAAAAACCCAATCAGAAGGGAAACACATGAAGAAAAGACATTGTAGTAAACATCATTTCAATGGTACATTGCAAACACATATGTATGTGCATATGCAAAAAACGACAAGAACATATCAAACTTGGCGTCACATTGTGGTCTCATTGATGGATAATAAATACAAACATTTCATATATATACATGTAAAATGCAGCAGCACCGGTGGAGGGAAACCAGATGAAAACAGTAAACATATTGATAGAATAAAGAAGATGTTCTGGATAGAAGGTGTATTGTTGACATATGTCTAGATCCCATGTGCCCGACGCATTTCGTGTGAAGGACACTCATCAGGGGCAGATATTCAGGGGACATTTGATATTGCTTGGTTTTAGCAATACACTGCAAGATCTGGGTGGCCTCCAGATGTCCAGGTAAGTCTGCACTACTGAAGCCAGGAAACACACAGTTCTCAACAAAGTTTTCTGTTCCATAATTCATTCTGGAGAGTGCCTCAATTTTATCTTGTGCTTTTTGATACAGTTCAAGAAACTCAACTTCAGTAACAAAGGCCCTATTTACTGAACAAAGATGATCTTTTGAGGTTGGTAAATATATTATCTGAGAAGAATAACTATTCAAAAAATTCAAGTGTTTTCCAATGTCTGCTTCTAAATCTTCAAAAACTTTGCTATTAAAGGGTACTTTCCTTAAAAAATCTTCATTAATCATTTCAAGTGAAAGGTTATTAGCAGAGAATAAATCTCCAGGTAGATTTTCTTCTAGAAGAGGACTTTCTGGCCAGTTTTTCAAATGTCGGAAGTTAAGAAATTCTTCAAATGTACTTGGTGGCTTTTCCATTATCTAGATTGGAATTATCTTCCCTGTCTCACATGTCACTGTCTATGGATTCCGCCAGTCTGTAGACTGGCAGAATCCATAGACAGTGACATGTGAGAGTCCCGCCGCGGTGTTCTGTGTAATGTGTGACTCACCCAGGAGGTGGACAGGAAGGAGCCCGTAAGGCTGGGAAGATAATTCCAATCTAGATAATGGAAAAGCCACCAAGTACATTTGAAGAATTTCTTAACTTCCGACATTTGAAAAACTGGCCAGAAAGTCCTCTTCTAGAAGAAAATCTACCTGGAGATTTATTCTCTGCTAATAACCTTTCACTTGAAATGATTAATGAAGATTTTTTAAGGAAAGTACCCTTTAATAGCAAAGTTTTTGAAGATTTAGAAGCAGACATTGGAAAACACTTGAATTTTTTGAATAGTTATTCTTCTCAGATAATATATTTACCAACCTCAGAAGATCATCTTTGTTCAGTAAATAGGGCCTTTGTTACTGAAGTTGAGTTTCTTGAACTATCTCAAAAAGCACAAGATAAAATTGAGGCACTCTCCAGAATTAATTATGGAACAGAAAACTTTGTTGAGTACTGTGTGTTTCCTGGCTTCAGTAGTGCAGACTTGCCTGGACATCTGGAGGCCACCCAGATCTTGCAGTGTATTGCTAAAACCAAGCCATATCAAATGTCCCCTGAATATCTGCCCCTGATGAGTGTCCTTCACACGAAACGCGTCGGTCACATGGGATCGAGACATATGTCTACAATACACCTTCTATCCAGAACATCTTCTTTATTCTATCAATATGTTTACTGTTTTCATCTGGTTTCCCTCCACCGGTGCTGCTGCATTTTACATGTATATATATGAAATGTTTGTATTTATTATCCATCAATGAGACCACAATGTGACCCCAAGTTTGATATGTTCTTGTCATTTTTTGCATATGCACATACATATGTGTTTGCAATGTACCATTGAAATGATGTTTACTACAATGTCTTTTCTTCATGTGTTTCCCTTCTGATTGGGTTTTTATGCATCTCATTTTTTAATAAACATGTACATTTATTCCAGTTTCCTTCACCGTGTCCATCACCTCATTCAAAGTCCCGCCCTATCCAATAATTTTCCGCAACAGGGATGGAGGCACATTTTAATATGTGCCTCATTTAAAGTCCCAAATCCCCCCTCTTTTCTCTACATACTGGGCCCAGAGCAATGCTGTGTTACCATACTAATACTCTGGGGAAGTGATCAGGATTTTTTTTTCTTTACACATTAGGATTGCTTACAACAGTGATATTCACTGTTATAAGCAACCCTTTTTTCTGAATGAAATCGATTCATTCAGTGTGTATTGTTTTGATTAGCTGTTATTGGCCACAGTTAATCACATAGTACAGATGGGCTGTGATTGGCCCTGTCTGTGCCATGTGATCACTGTGACCAATCACAGCGAGCAACACAGTAGTACACAATGAATGGCATGAATGGAAGCAATCTATTTCATACAATTGTCATGTAATCTTCTGTGATTGGTCACAACGGTGGGTAGTGGACGGAGACAAGAGGTGTCAGATTTACTGCTTTATAAAAAAATGCCCTAAAAAGTGAGAACTAGAGACACAGAGAAAGCAGAAAAAAAAGGGAGGGGGAATTCATAAAAGTGTTTGAGACAAACTTTGTCCTAACTGGAGTGTAACCAATTAGGTCTTACATTTTCATTTTCTAAAAAAAAAAAACTTGAACGCTAGAAGCTGATTGGTTGCACTTTTTAGTATTTCCTCTGAAGTGTCAAAGCATGAAAGAGAGAGAGATGAAAAATAAGCGTGAGACCACCAAACCACTTTTTATATCTTGGATTCTTACATCTTGCATTGTACATAGTGTTAGTAACTCTGAAGTTGTTTCTACAACTATTGTATGTCAGATTGCAACGTGTATGATGACCCTCAGGCTCTTCTACTCCTAAAGGGATGCAGACCCTGCAATGTCTCTCATTACAATACTGAGAATGATGAGGTGGTTATAATGAGGGCTGACCCTTCCATTCAGAAATCAATGGCAAAAGTATTGCATGCTGTACAAATGGCCCTGTATATAGTTCACCTAGAAGCGTGGTGTGGGAGAACCAGAGATCAGGTCTGGAATGGAGGGTTGAGATGTCTGGTAAACTTACGAGATGCTTTGTAGGGATACATTGAGCTGTACGCTGCTGTCATTTGTCCATGTGCAGTTCAGGTCTTCACTGGTCCCTTGTAGGATGCAGCACAGACTACATTCATCAATGTTACCTGTTGGGGTGATACAAAGTACAGTGTTACAGGCAGAGAATAGGTGCAGGTACTCCATCCTCCCCCAAGTCACCTCTTCTCCTCCTCTCCCTACCCACCTCTGAGCACCGTCCCTTGTCTCTGCCCCCTACCCACCTTTGAGCACTGTCCCTTGTCTCCACTCCCTACCCACCTATGAGCACTGTCCCTTGTCTCCACCCCTTACCCTCCTCCAAGTATCGACCCTTGTGTCTGCCCCCTACCCACCTCCGAGTACTGTCCCTTATCTCCACCCCCTACCCACCTCCAAGTATTGTCCCTTGTCTCAGCCTCCTACCCAACTCGGAGAACTGTCCCTTGTCTCCACCCCTACCCACCTCTAAACACTGTCTCTTGTCTTCACCCCCTACCCACCTCTTAGCACTGTGACTTGTCTCCGCCCTTACCCACCTCCAAGCATCGTCTTTTGTCTCTGCCCCCTACCCACCTCTGAGCACTGTCAATTGTCTCTGTCCTTTACCCACCTCCAAGCATCGTCCTTTGTCTCTGCCCCCCAACCACCTCCTTAGCACAGACCCTTGTCTCCACCCCCTACCAATCTCCTGAGAACAGTCTCTTGTCTCCACCCCCCACCAACCTCCTGAGCACAGGCCCTTGTCTCCACCCCCTACCCAACTCAGAGCACTATCCCTTGTCCTCACTCCCTACCCACCTCTGAGCATCGTCCCTTGTCTCTGCCCCCTACCCAACTCAGAGAACTGTCCCTGGTCTCTGCTCCTACCCACCTCCGAGCACAGTCCCTTGTCTCTGCCTCCTACTGAACTCTGAGAACTGTCCCTTGTCTCCACCCCTACCTACTTCTAAACACTGTCTCTTGTCTCCACCCCCTACCCACCTCTGAGCACTGTCCCTTGTCTCCGCCCCTTACCCACCTCCAAGCATCGCCCTTTGTCTCTGTCCCCTACCCACCTCTGAGCACTGTCAATTGTCTCTGCCCCTTACCCACCTCCAAGCATCGTCCTTTGTCTCTGCCCCCTACCATCCTCCTGAGCACAGTCCCTTGTCTCCACCCCCTACCCAACTCATAGAACTATCCCTTGTCTCTACCCCCTACTGACCTCTGAGCACTGTCCCTTGTCTCCACCCTCTAACCACCTCCGAGCATTGTCCCTTGTCTCAGGCCCCTACCCAACTCAGAGCACTGTCCCTTGTCTCCACTCCTTACCCACCTCTAAGCACCATCCCTTGTCTCTGCCTCCTACCCAACTCAGAGCACTGTCCCTTGTCTCCGCCCCCTACCCACCTCTGAGCACTGTCCCTTGTCACCACCCCCTACCCACCTCTGAGCACTGTCCCTTGTCTCCACCCCCTATCCACCTCTGAGCACTGTCCATTATCTCCGCCTCCTAACCACCTCCAAGCACCGTCCCTTGTCTCGGCCTCCTAACCACCTCCAAGCACCGTCCCTTGTCTCGGCCTCCTAACCACCTCCAAGCACTGTCCCTTGTCTCGGTCCCCTACCCAACTCCGAGCGCTGTCCCTTGTCTCCACCCCCTACCCACCTTCCAGCGCCGCCCCATTTAGAGAATACAGAACAAAGTACAGGCTCTCCTCACTTAACAACCAGGTTCCGTTTCAACGACCAGGTCATTAAACGAATTGGTCCTTAAACAAGCACTATCCCTTGTCTCCACTCCCTACCCACCTCTGAGCATCGTCCCTCATCTCTGCCCCCTACCCAACTCAGAGAACTGTCCCTGGTCTCTGCTCCTACCCACCTCCGAGCACAGTCCCTTGTCTCTGCCTCCTACCTAACTCCGAGAACTGTCCCTTGTCTCCACCCCTACCCACTTCTAAACACTGTCTCTTGTCTCCACCCCCTACCCACCTCTGAGCACTGTCCCTTGTCTCCGCCCCTTACCCACCTCCAAGCATCGCCCTTTGTCTCTGCCCCCTACCCACCTCTGAGCACTGTCAATTGTCTCTGCCCCTTACCCTCCTCCAAGCATCGTCCTTTGTCTCTGCCCCTACCATCCTCCTGAGCACAGTCCCTTGTCTCCACCCCCTACCCAACTCATAGAACTATCCCTTGTCTCTACCCCCTACCAACCTCTGAGCACTGTCCCTTGTCTCCACCCTTTAACCACCTCCGAGCATCGTCCCTTGTCTCCATTCCTTACCCACCTCTAAGCATCGTCCCTTGTCTCTGCCTCCTACCCAACTCAGAGCACTGTCCCTTGTCTCCACCCCCTACCCACCTCTGAGCACTGTTCCTTGTCTCCACCCCCTGCCCACCTCTGAGCACTGTCCCTTGTCTCCACCCCCTATCCACCTCTGAGCACCGCCCATTGTCTCCGCCTCCTAACCAACTCCAAGTACCGTCCCTTGTCTCGGCCTCCTAACCACCTCCAAGCACTGTCCCTTGTCTCGGCCCCCTACCCAACTCCGAGCGATGTCCCTTGTCTCCACCCCCTACCCACCTTCCAGCGCCGCCCCATTTAGAGAATACAGAACAAAGTACAGGCTCTCTTCACTGAACAACCAGGTTCCGTTTCAACGACCAGGTCATTAAACAAATTGGTCCTTAAACAAGGAGCCACAGGTAATCAATATTTTAAGCATTTTTAACTACTGTACTGTACTGTATTGTGAAAAAAAGGTCTAAACACAAAACTACAGCTCAATAACACTGTTTTAATTTGCACAAGTACAAAACACAAACAAAAATTCTGCACTGTACTGCACAATACAATGATGTATAGCGCGTCGTTCGGGTGGGGAGAGCTGGTCGCAAGTCCGAGTGGTCATTAAACAGGTAAGTTGTTAAACAAGAAGTATCTGTATCATTTTGTGTTGCTAAGTAATTCTGTATGGAATTTTGTTATTGATAACAAGAAATGTAGTAAAATGGATTCCCTGCAGCCACCAACAATAGACCCCCCCCAGAAACATTAGGCCCCCCCCATCAAAAATAGATCCCCTTGACAACAATAGACCCCCCAGCAACATTAGATCCCCCCAGTAACAATAGATGTCCCCAGCAACAATAGACTCATCCAGCAACAATAAATCTTCCCAGCAACAATAGACTCATCCAGCAACAATAGATCCCCCAAGCACCAATAGACCCATCCAGCAACAATAGATCACCCCAGGCATGTACTGGCCATCTGGACTACCGGGAGTTTCCCGGTGGGCCGATGGCTCAGTGGGCTGGTCAGGTGCAGTCCTGGAGCCACTCCTCTCTGACAGTGAGTGATCGCGATTTCACTCCTGTCAGGAGGAGCAGCTTCCGTCACTTGCTGGAGAGAGGATTAGGCTTTCTGCTCCCTCCAGCCTGCAGGGGGAGATAGACAGCCGGCAGACTTTCCTTTCTCTCTCCACTTAACACTTGTTATCACATGACTGGAGAGAGGAATGAGAAGCTGCCTTCAAAACTGGGAGTACATGTAGGAGGGGGAGGAGAGGGAGGACACTCTGATGTGAAGGGGGCTGCTGGTGGTGCTGCTGATTGGGGCTCTCTGATGTGAAGGGGGCTGCTGATGGGGACTCTTTGATGTGAAGGGGGCTTCTGATGGGGACACACTGATGTGAAGGGGACTGCTGGTGCGGACTCTGATGTGAAGGAGGCTGCTGATGTGGACTCTGATGTGAAGGGGGCTGCTGATGTGGACTCTGATGTGAAGGGGGCTGCTAATGGGAACTCTGATGTGAAGTGGGCTGCTAATGGGGACTCTCTGATGAGGACACACTGATGTGAAGGGGGCTGCTGATGGGGACTGTCTGATGTGAAGGGGGCTTCTGATGGGGACTCTGATGTGAAGGGGGCTGCTGATGGGGACTCTGATGTGAAGGGGGCTGCTGGTGGGGGCTCTGATGTGAAGGTGGCTGCTTTTGGGGACTTTCATGTGAAGGGGGCTTCTGATGGGGACTCTGATGTGAAGGGGGCTGCTGGTGGGGAGTCTGATGTGAAGGGGCTGCTGATGGGGACTCGCTGTGAAGGGAGCTGCTGATTGGGACTCTCTGATGTAAGGGGGATGCTTTTGGGGACACTTTGATGTAAGGGGGATGCTTTTGGGGACACACTGATGTAAGGGGGGCGCTGTTGGGGACACTCAAAATGAAAGTGGGCCGGTCATGATGAAGTCCAGGGCCAAATTTTTCTCCCAGTCCAGCCCTGGATCACCCCCAACAACAAAATAACCTTTCCAGCTAAATAGATCCACTCCAGCAACAATCAGTAAGACAGCAACATTAGATCCCCCAGCAACAATAGATACTGTATTTATTAGCATATAACACTCACTTTTTCACCATGAAAATCGGGTGCAAATAGCGTGTGCGTGTTATACGCCAATACTTTAATTTTAGCTGCCTCAGAGGGGACAGGGAGGGGGGCAGGACGAGCGCCGTCAGATTACATACAGTGAGAATGTCCTGTTTAATTGGCGGCCTCTGTAATAGGAAGTCCCGTCTCCGGGCTGCCATTGGACCACTGTTCTGTCTATCATAGGAGATTCTCACTGTATGTAATATGTCGGTGCTCGTCCCGCCCCCCTCCCTGTCCCCTCTAGGCTGCAGATGGGCATCGATCAGGCTGCACTGATGCCAATGATGAGGCTGCTGCATTAGAGGCAATGGTGAGGCTGCTGCATTGATAGCAATGATGAGGCTGCTGCATTGATGGCAATGATGAGGCTGCTGCATTGATGGCAATGGTGAGGCTGCTGCATTGATGGAAATGGTGAGGCTGCTGCATTGATGGCAATCATGAGGCTGCTGCATTCATGGCAATGGCGAGGCTGCTGCATTGATGGCAATGGTGAGGCTGCATTGATGTGGACTGCATTGATGGCACTTGTGAGGCTGTAGATGGGCATTGATCAGGCTGCATTGATGGCAATGGTGAGGTTGCAGCTGGGCACTGACCCTTATTTTGCTTCGAAGTTCCTTATTTAAAATTTAAGTTTTTTTCCTGAAACTTCCCTCTTAAAAATGAATGTGCTTGTTATACGCCGATAAATATGGTAAGTCATTTGTATGGAATTTGTTAATGATAACAAGGAAAGTAGTAAAATGGATCCCCTGCTCCCACCAACAATAGCTCCCCACGTCCAGCAACAATAGATCCCCCAGCAACGTTAGGTACACCCCCCATCAACAGTAGATCCCCTCAGTAACAATAGACCCCCAGCAACATTAGATCCCCCCAGCAACAATAGACCTGCCCAGCAACATTAAATCCCACAGAAACAATAGATCAGCAACATTAGCCCCCCCCCCCCAATCAACATTAGATCCCCTGAGCAACAAAACAACCATCCTAGCCATATAGATCCACCCCAGCAACAATAGATAACCCAGCAGTCGCCATCAATAAACCTACAATCACCAGCAGAAATAGCCCCCCTCAGCTCTAATAAACACTCCAGCATAGCCTATCACCCCTTACCAGTACATACATTCATAGCTGGAGGTGCTGGAACTGCATAGCAGTGCGTTTCCGCTGAGAAAAAGCCCCGGTCACAGGTATCGTCATATGGAGGATTATCCACAATTCATGTTACAGACCACACCATTCTGGGACTGTGACACTAATGTGTGGCAGAATCAGTTTTTGGATCTCAGGATTGGAAGGCATTTATTGGTTTACCAAGAGAATCCCTAACATTGAGATATTAGAATCGTGCCCCACCAACTTTTGCAACCCATTTCAATAATAACAAAATGCCTTGTTTTTCCAGTACAAGCAACACGAGACCTATTTGGGCGCTTACTGAAAAAATACACAATTGAAGTACATACAGTTGTGCTCATAAGTTTACATACCCTGGCAGAATTTATGATTTATTGGCCATTATTCAGAGAATATGAATGATAACACAAAAACTTTTCTTTCACTCATGGTTAGTGTTTGGCTGAAGCCATTTATTATCAATCAACTGTGTTCACTCTTTTTAAATCATAATGACAACAGAAACTACCCAAATGACCCCGATCAAAAGTTTACATACCCTGTTGATTTTGGCCTGATAACATGTACACAAGTTGACGCAAAGAGGTTTGAATGGCTATTAATGGTAACCATCCTCACCTGTGATCTGTTTGCTTGTAATTAGTGTGTGCTTATAAAAGGTCAATGAGTTTCTGGACTCCTGACAGACCCTTGCATCTTTCATCCAATGCTGCACTGACGTTTCTGGATTCTGAGTCATGGGGAAAGCAAAAGAATTGTCAAAGGATCTGCGGGAAAAGGTAGATAAACTGTATAAAACAGGAAAGGGATGAAAAAAATATTCAAGGAATTGAGAATGCCAATCAGCAGTGTTCAAACTCTAATCAAGAAGTGGAAACTGAGGGGTTCTGTTGAAACCAAACCACGGTCAGGTAGACCAACTAGAATTTCAGCCACAACTGCCAGGAAAATTGTTCGGGATGCAAAGAAAAATCCACAAATAACTTCAGGTGAAATACAGGACTCTCTGAAAACATGTGGTGTGGCTGTTTCAAGATGCACAATAAGGAGGGACTTGAAGAAAGATGGGCTGCATGGTCGAGTCGCCAAAAGAAAGCCATTACTACGCAAATGCCACAAAGTATCCCACTTACAATACACCAAACAGCACAGAGACAAGCCTCAAACCTTCTGGCATAAAGTCATTTGGAGTGATGAGATCACAAATGAGCTTTTTGGCCACAACCATAAACACTACATTTGGAGAGGAGTCAATAAGACCTATGATGAAAGGTACACCATTCCTACTGTGAAACATGGAGGTGGATCGTTGATGTTTTGGGGATGACAATGATCCAAAACACAAGGCCAAATCGACCCTTCATTGGCTACAGCAGACTAAAGTGAAGGTTCTGGAGTGGCCATCTCAGTCTCCCAACCTCAATATCATTGAGCTAAAGAGTAAACACAGTTGATTGATAATAAATGGCTTCAGCCAAACACTAACCGAGAGTGAAAGAAAAGTTTTTGTGTTATCATTCATATTCTCTGAAAAATGGACAAGAAATCATAAATTCTGCCAGGGTATGTAAACTTATGAGCACAACCGTATATGAGAGCTGTTCTGCCAAAGTATTTACATTTCTGCCCATCCAGTCCTGACATTTACACAGCTCTGCCACACAGTGCAGCCGGCTTGGTGACTTGTTGTTTCTTTTCCGCTGTTAAAACAGAACTAAAAAACAGAAGTCTAAACAGAAAAAACAGCGAGAGGAGACCTGCGATGTCTCTTCTGCAAATAAAATAAGCCTACCTCTGCTTGCAGTCTTCTGTAGAATGTACACTGAGCTGTGCATGCGCAGCTAATTTTACATTCCAGTACAGTACCTGTGTGCTGGGATGCACAGTAGTGACCTAGAAACCGAAATGCTGGCAACTCTGGAAATTCTTCTGTAATCTTTTATTATAACATGACCATTAAAATGTGACAGCTGACGCGTTTCGGCACTTAGCCTTGTTTGACGTTGCTTCCGCCCTGCAATGATATGGAGATGGGTGGGGGCCATCTTCCCCTCACTCGTCTCCATGTCAGGCTAGGGAAAGGATCCGATCGCCTACGCCGCTGCCGACGGCTCCGGTAAGCGGCGGGGTGGGCACCGGAGCACGGCGGAAGGGGGGAGCCCCGCTCCTGCCGCCGATAAAAGTGATCTTGCGCCGAATCTGCCGCAGAGACCACTTTTATCTTGAAGCGGACCGCCCGCTGAAGAAGAGGGTACCGGGGTTATGGCAGCTAGCTGCTGCCATAACTACGATACTCCTCTTCAAAATACCGACATATAACGACGGTAAGCAGTCCGGAAGTGGTTTTTATATCACTTTAATCGCTTCAATACAGGGCACTTTTACCCCCTTCCTACCCAGGCCAATTTTCAGCTTTCAGCGCTGTCACACTTTGAATGACAAATGCGCGGTCATGCTACACTGTACCCAAATGACATTATAATCATTTTTTTTTCCCCCACAAATGGAGCTCTCTTTTGGTGGTATTTAATCACCGCTGGGTTTTTATGTTTGGCTAAAAAGAAAAAAGACCGAAAAATGTGAAAAAAATTTTTTTCCTTAGTTTCTGTCAGAAAATTTTGTAAATAAGTAATTTTTCTCCTTCACTGATGTGCGCTGATGAGGCTGCGTTGACGGGCACTGATGAAGAGGCAGAAATATGCAGCACTGATAGGAGGCACTGATATGCAGCACTGATGAGCATTAATAGCACTGATAAGTGGCGCTGATAGGTGGCACTGATGGGCACTGATACGTAGCACTTATGGGCAATGATAGGCGGCACAGATATGCAGCACTGATGAGCATTAATAGCACTGATAAGTGGCACTGATAGGTGGCACTAATGGGCACTGATAGGCAGCACCTATGGGCAATGATAGGCAGCATGGATAGGCGGCACTGATGGACAGAACCGATGGGTGGGCACTGATGGACACTGAAAGGCAGCACTGACTGGCATTTCTGTTGGGCACAAATTGGTATATCTCTGATGGGCACTGACTGGCATCACTGCTGGGCACTGTTGGGGCTGCACAGATAATCAGTGCCCTGATTATTTGTATAGGCCTCCCCTGTGAGGAGATGCCGCTGATCGGCTCTCCTCTCATTCTGTCAGTGTGAGGCCAGGAGAGCCGATAACCGACACTTCCCTGTTTACATGTGATCAGCTGTGATTGGACGAAGTCGATCACATGGATAAAGAGCCGCAATTGCCGTGCGGCGCATTCTGGGATGACGTCATATGACGTCATCCCAGAACGAGAAGGGCATCCCGCCTGCCGTCATTTGTCTATACGGTGGGCAAGAGGAGGTGAAGCCCTGTCTCTGCAAAAGCACTAACACTGACTGAGGGAGCATGGAAGAAACATGGAGGGTCTCGGCAGGACTCCACCAAACAAGTTGTAATGGCCCAAAACTGGCACTAGATGTCAGCATACTACAGTCAGAACAATAATAACCTCATGCAATGCAATAAAACAGAAAAATGGCATAAAAGTGGAGCAGTACACAGTATACTCAGCTATGAGCATCTAAGACGTAAGCAACTCAAAAGTATGCTACTTCTCACTTGCCGCTGGTTGTAAAGTCCATAGGCTGGGCCGACTTTATTTGTTCTCTTTTATGAAGTTGTATTTCTGAGTTTACAGCCCACGAAAGCGTGTGTGAAAGTTCTGATCCTCTCTTGTGGTTAGACGGCTCAGCGCTCTGTTAGATTTTGGTGACAGAAATAGAAATGAGAAGTGGGCAGAGGTATGAGGCTGGGGTTGCATGGTGGTGGTGGTGTGGGTGGTGGTGGAGGGTGAACTCCCTGCTGGGCGATAACAAATGATGGTTGCAGTGACCGTAACAGAAGCATTGAGTATAAGAACTGTCTTTCTGCTGCTCCAAAAAACAGTTTAACTCTTTATAAAAACGTTTATACAACTGTCGGGTTGATTTTAGCAAAAAACGGCTCATTATTTTGGATCGCTCTTCAGAGGGCATTTGACTTATATTATGCCACCTCCTGTTTTAACCCTCTTAAACCATTGCATGCTGTTGCGGGGGCGCTTTCAGTTGAATGGGTTGTGTTTGGCAGGTGGTGCTGTCCATAAAACACGACAGAACGGGCCGATTTTGCTGCGCCACAATGCAAAGTATTGCAGCTGTGGTATATGTACACCTTCCTCTGCAGGGAGCAGTGGGAGCTTGGTAAAAATTGGGGCAGTTAGGGCACAGGGGGGGAATAGAAGCAGTCAAAATGTGGCTCGACCGTGTGTTTTTACAACCCTCCAACCACAAGTGTAAATGAAATCTAACCCTTGGTTCACACCTATGCGTTTTTTAGTACGCTTTGCAGAAACACAGTACAGTCCATTCAACATGGTGTTCTATGGATCTAGTTGACATATGTGCGTTTTCAGCTTTTTTGGAAAGGGTCTGGGACTTTTTTCCCACAGCAGATTAAGCTTGGGGTGTAATAGACTTCAATGGACCCACACAAAAATGATGCATTTTTCATTCTTTTTTTGGCTAATAGGAGAGTATGACAGTTCTTTTCATGTAGTGTGACTTTGATACGACTTTGATGCGACTTTGCACTCTCTGGCACTCAAGTAGCATCAAAGTTGTGGAGGAACTTTTATGTGTCCAAAGTCACATATTAGCATTGGGGTTAAGGGCTAGGACTAAGGTTAAGGGCTGGGGTTACGGTTCAGGGCTAGAGTTAGGGGCTAGAATTAGGGTTAAGGACTGGGGTTAGGGTTAAATGTTAAGGGTTAGGGTTAAATGTTAGGGTTACTGGTAATCATTCAGGGTAGGGGTAATTGTTACTGTTGTTAGTGTTACACTAACCCTAACCCCAACAATTAATACTAACCCTATCTCTAACTCTAACCCTAACTCTAAACCTAACTCTAACATTTAATCCTAACGTAACTCTAACTCTAATCCTAACCCTAACTCTAACTCTAACTCTAAACCTAACTCTAACATTTATAACCCTAACTCTAACTCTAACCCTAACTCTAACTCTAACTCTAAACCTAACTTTAAACCTAACTCTAACATTTAATTCTAATGTAATTCTACTGCCCCGTACACACGGTTGGACTTTGTTCGGACATTCCGACAACAAAATCCTAGGATTTTTTCAGACGGATGTTGGCTCAAACTTGTCTTGCATACACACGGTCACACAAAGTTGTCGGAAAATCCGATCGTTCTGAACGCGGTGACGTAAAACACGTATGTCGGGACTATAAACGGGGCAGTGGCCAATAGCTTTCATCTCTTTATTTATTCTGAGCATGCGTGGCACTTTGTCCGTCGGATTTGTGTACACACGATCGGAATTTCCGACAACGGATTTTGTTGTCGGAAAATTTTATATCCTGCTCTCAAACTTTGTGTGTCGGAAAATCCGATGGAAAATGTGTGATGGAGCCTACACACGGTCGGAATTTTCTGACAACAAGGTCCTATCACACATTTTCCTTCGGAAAATCCGACCGTGTGTACGGGGCATATCTCTCACTCTAACTCTAAACCTAACTCTAACATTTAATTATAACCCTAACTCTAATGCCCCGTACATACGGTCGGATTTTCCGACGGAAAATGTGTGATAGGACCTTGTCGGAAATTCCGACTGTGTGTGGGCTCCATCACACATTTTCCATCGGAATTTCCGACACACAAAGTTTGAGAGCAGGCTATAAAATTTTCCGATAACAAAATCCGTTGTCGGAAATTCCGATCGTGTGTACACAAATCCGACCGACAAAGTGCCACGCATGCTCAGAATAAATAAAGAGATGAAAGCTATTGGCCACTGCCCCGTTTATAGTCCCGACGTACGTGTTTTACGTCACCGCGTTTAGAACGATCGGTTTTTCCGACAAGTTTGTGTGACCGTGTGTATGCAAGACAAGTTTGAGCCAACATCCGTCGGAAAAAATCCTAGGATTTTGTTGTCGGAATGTCCGAACAAAGTCCGACCGTGTGTACGCCCTATTACTCTAATGCTGCGTACACACGATCGGACTTTACGGCATACTTGGTCCGGCGTACCGGATTTCGTCGGACAATTCAATTGTGTGTGGGCTCCAGCGGACTTTGTTTTCTCAAAAGTTTGATGGAGTTAGATTTGAAACATGTTTCAAATCTGTCCGACGGACTCGAGTCCGGTCGAAAAGTCCACTCGTCTGTATGCTAGTCCGACGGACAAAAAACGATGCTAGGGCAGCTATTGGCTACTGGCTATCAACTTCCTTGTTTTAGTCCAGTTGTACGTCATCACGTACGAATCCGTCGGACTTTGGTTGATCTTGCGTAGGCAAGTCCGTTCATTCGGAAAGTCCGTCGTAAAGTCCGTCGAAAAGTATGCCGTAAAGTCCGGTCTAACTCTAACCCCAACTCTAACTCTAACTCTAAACCTAATTCTAAACCTAACTCTAACATTTAATTCTAACCCTAACTTTAACTCTAATCCTAACTCTAACCTTAACTCTAACTCTAACCCTAATGCTAACTCTAACTGTAACCCTAACGCTAACTCTAATGCCCCGTACACACGGTCGGATTTTCCGATGGAAAATGTCCGATCGGAGCGTGTTGTCGGAAATTCCGACCGTGTGTGGGCTCCATCGGACATTTTCCATCGGATTTTCCGACACACAAAGTTGGAGAGCAGGAGATAAAATTTTCCGACAACAAAATCCGTTGTCGGAAATTCCGATCGTGTGTACACAAATCCGACGGACAAAGTGCCACGCATGCTCAGAATAAATAAAGAGATGAAAGCTATTGGCCACTGCCCCGTTTATAGTCCCGACGTACGTGTTTTACGTCACCGCGTTTAGAACGACCGGATTTTCCGACAACTTTGTGTGACCGTGTGTATGCAAGACAAGTTTGAGCCAACATCCGTCGGAAAAAATCCTAGGATTTTGTTGTCGGAATGTCCGAACAAAGTCCGAGCGTGTGTAAGCCCTATTAGTCTAACCCTAACTCTATCTCTAACATTTAATTCTAGCCCTAACTCTAACCCTAAATCTAAACCTAACTCTAACATTTAATTCTAACCCTAGCTCTAACCCTAACTCTAAACCTAACTCTAACATTTAACCCTAACACTAGCCCTTAACCCTAACCCTAGCCCCAACTTTTAACCCTAGCCCTCAACCCTAGGGAAGTGACACGTGTTCACCCAGATACGAGCAGGCAGGGACTGCTCAGCGTGGTATGGTGCTGGTACCCAACTGATAATACTTATGCACATATACATTAATTTACCAAAAGTATTGGGATGCCTGCCTTTACACACACATGATTATTATTATTATTATTATACAGGATTTATATAGCGCCAACAGTTTATGCAGCGCTTTACAACTTGATACGTGAACTTTTATGGCATCCCAGTCTTGGGCCATAGGGTTCAATATGGAGTTGGCCCACCCTTTGCAGCTATAACAGCTTCAACTCTTCTGGGAAGGCTGTCCACAAGGTTTAGGAGTGTGTCTATGGGAATGTTTGACCATTCTTCCAGAAGAGCATTTGTGAGGTCAGGCACTGATGTTGGATGAGAAGGCCTGGCTAGCAGTCTCTGCTCTAATTCATCCCAAAGGTGTTCTATCAAGTTGAGGTCAGGAACAAATGAAAAATGCATCATTTTTGTGTGGGTCCTTTGAAGTCTTTTACACCCCAAGCTTAATCCCTTTCCAAAAAACACTTCGACTGAAAACGCACAGATGTGAACTAGATCCATAGAACACCATGTTGAATGGACTGTACTGTGTTTCTGCAAAGCGTACTAAAAAACGCATAGGTGTGAACCAAGGGTTAGATTTCTTTTACACTTGTGGTTGGAGGGTTGTAAAAACACACGGTCGAGCCACATTTTGACTGCCTCTATTCCCCCCCTGCGCCCTAACTGCCCAAATTTTTACCAAGCTCCCACTGCTCCCTGCAGAGGAAGGTGTACATATACCACAGCTGCAATACTTTGCATTGTGGCGCAACGAAAACGACCCGTTCTGTCGTGTTTTGTGGACAGTACTGCCAACCAAACACAACCCATTCAACTGAAAGCGCCCCCGCAACTGCATGCAATGGTTTAAGGGGGTTAAAACAGGAGGTGGCATAATATAAGTCAAATGCCCTCTGAAGAGCGATCCAAAATAATGATCAATTTTTGCTAAAATCAACCCGGCAGTTGTATCTGAAACGTTTTTAGAAAGAGTTAAACTTTTTTGGAGCAGCAGGGAGACAGTTCTTATACTCAATGCTTCTGTTACGGTCACTGCAACCATCATCTGTTATCGCCCAGCAGGGAGTTCACCACCCACCACCACCCACACCACCCCCACCATGCAACCCCAGCCTCATACCTCTGCCCACTTCTCATTTCTATTTCTGTCACCAAAATCTAACAGAGCGCTGAGCCGTCTAACCACAAGAGAGGATCAGAACTTTCACACACGCTTTCGTGGGCTCTAACCCTAACTCTAAACCTAACTCTTATGCCCCGTACACACGGTCGGATTTTCCGACGGAAAATGTGTGATAGGACCTTGTTGTCGGAAATTCCGACCGTGTGTGGGCTCCATCACACATTTTCCATTGAATTTTCCGACACACAAAGTTTGAGAGCAGGCTATAAAATTTTCCGATAACAAAATCCGTTGTCGGAAATTCCGATCGTGTGTACACAAATCCGACGCACAAAGTGCCACGCATGCTCAGAATAAATAAAGAGATGAAAGCTATTGGCCACTGCCCCGTTTATAGTCCCGACGTACGTGTTTTACGTCACCGCATTTAGAACGTTCGGATTTTCCGACAACTTTGTGTGACCGTGTGTATGCAAGACAAGTTTGAGCCAACATCCGTCGGAAAAAATCCTAGGATTTTGTTGTTGGAATGTCCGAACAAAGTCCGACCGTGTGTACGGGGCATAACTCTAACCCTATCTCTAAACCTAACTCTAACTCCAACATTTAATTCTAACCCTAACTCTAACTCTTATGCCCTGTACACACGGTCGGACTATCTGACGTAAATTGTGCGATCGGAGCTTGTTGTCGGAAATTCCGACCGTGTGTACGCTCCAGCGGACAGTTTCCATTGGAATTTCCGTCGCACAAAATTTGAGATCTGGTTCTCAAATTTTCCGACAACAAAATCCGTTTGCACAAATTCCGATCGTGTGTACACAATTCAGATGCACAAAGTGCCACGCATGCTCGGAATCAAGCAGAAGAGCAGCACTGGCTATTGAACTTCATTTTTCTCGGCTCGTCGTACGTGTTGTACGTCACCGTGTTCTTGACGTTCGGAATTTCCGACCAACTTTGTGTGACCGTGTGTATGCAAGACAAGTTTGAGCCAACATCCGTCTGAAAAAAAACATGGATTTTGTTGTCGAAATGTGCAATCGTGTGTACGGGGCATGACTAACTCTAACCCTAATTCTAACTCTAACTCTAACGCTAACTCTAACTCTAACGCTAACTCTAACCCTAACCCTAACCCTAAGTCTAACTCTAACCCTAACTCTAACTCTAACCCTAACTCTAACATTTAATTCTAACCCTAACCCTAAGTCTAACTCTAACCCTAACTCTAACTCTAACGCTAACTCTAATGCTCACTCTAACTCTAACCCTAACCCTAACGCTAACTCTAACCCTAACGCTAACTCTAATGCTAACTCTAACCCTAACTCTAACTCTAACATTTAATTCTAACCCTAACTCTAACTTTAACTCTAACCCTAACCCTAACCCTAACTCTAACCCTAACTCTATCTCTAACATTTAATTCTAACCCCAACTCTAACCCTAACTCTAATTCTAACCCTAACTCTAACTCTAACTCTAACTCTAACTCTAACGCTAACTCTAACTCTAACTCTAACCCTAACTCTAACCTTAACTCTATCCCTAACTCTAACTCTAACCCTAACTCTAACATTTAATTCTTACCCTAACCCTAACTCTAACTCTAACCCTAACTCTAACATTTAATTCTACCCCTAACCCTAAGTCTAACTCTAACCCTAACTCTAACGCTAACTCTAACTCTAACATTTAATTCTAACCCTAACCCTAACCCTAAGTCTAACTCTAACCCTAACTCTAACGCTAACTCTAATGCTCACTCTAACTCTAACCCTAACCCTAACGCTAACTCTAACCCTAACGCTAACTCTAACCCTAACGCTAACTCTAACTCTAACCCTAACTCTAACTCTAACATTTAATTCTAACCCTAACTCTAACCCTAACTCTAACTCTAACCCTAACTCTAACATTTAATTCTAACCCTAACTCTAACTCTAACCCTAACTCTAACTCTAACGTTTAATTCTAACCCTAACTCTAACCCTAACTCTAACTCTAACCCTAACCCTAACTCTAACTCTATCTCTAACATTTAATTCTAACCCTAACTCTAACCCTAACTCTAACTCTAACTCTAACCCTAACTCTAACATTTAATTCTAACCCTAACCCTAACTCTAACTCTAACATTTAACCCTAACACTAACCCTTAACCCTAACCCTAGCCCCAACATATAACCCTAGCCCTCAACCCTAGGGAAATGACACGTGTTCACCCAGGAATGAGTAGGCAGGGACGGCTCGGCGCGGTATGGCGCTGGTACCCAACTGATAATATTTATGCACATATATATTAATTTACCAAAAGTATTGGGACACCTGCCTTTAGACGCACATGATTATTATTATTATTATTATTATACTACAGGATTTATATAGCGCCAACAGTTTATGCAGCGCTTTACAACTTGAAACATTATTTTTTATGGCATCCCAGTCTTAGTCCATAGGGTTCAATATTGAGTTGGCCCACCCTTTGCAGCTATAACAGCTTCAACTCTTCTGGGAAGGCCGTCCACAAGGTTTAGGAGTGTGTCTATGGGAATGTTTGCTCATTCTTTCAGAAGTGCATTTGTGAGGTCAGGCACTGATGTTGGACAAGAAGGCCTGGCTAGCAGTCTCTGCTCTAATTCATCCCAAAGGTGTTCTATCAAGTTGAGGTCAGTGCAGGCCAGTCAAGCTCCTCCACTCCAAACTCGCTCATCTATGTTTTTATGGACCTTGCTTTTTGCACTGGTGTGCAGTCATGTTGGAACAGGAAGGGGCCATCCCCAAACTGTTCCCACAAAGTTGGGAGCATGAAATTGTCCAAAATATCTTGCTATGCTGACGCCTTAAGTGTTCCCTTCACTAGAACTAAGGGGCCAGGCCCAACCCCTGAAAAACCAACCCCACACCATAATCCCCCCTCCACCAAATGATTTGGACCAGTACACAAAGCAAGGTCCATAAAGACATGGATGAGCGAGTTTGGGGTGGAGGGACATGACTGGCCTGCACAGAGTCCTGATCTCAACCCAATAGAACACCTTTGGGATGAATTAGAGTGGAGACTGCGAACCAGGCCTTCTTATCCAACATCAGTGCCTGACCTCACAAATGCGCTACTGGATGAATTGTCAAATATTCCCATAGACACACTCCTAAACCTTGTGGACAGCCTTTCCAGAAGAGTTGGATCTGTTATAGCTGCAAAGGGTGGGCCAACAAAATCAGATCGTTTAAATTCCGATCGTGTGCACACAAATCCGACGCACAATTAAGAGACTAAAGCTATTGGGTACTGCCCCGTTTATAGTCCCGACGTACGTGTTTTACGTCACCGCGTTCAGAACAATCGGCTTTTCGGATCAACTTTGTGCGACCGTGTGTATGCAAGACAAGTTTGGCATAAAATCCGTCGGGAAAAATCAGATGGATTTTGTGGTCGGAATGTCCGATCGTGTGTACAGGGCATAAGACTAGAATGCCATTAAATTTCATGTGCGTGCAAAGGCAGGCGTCCCAATACTTTTGGTAATATAGTGTGTATATGATCCCCTGCGCTACTATGTGTATGTAAAGTAAAAAAAAACGATACTATATAAATATTTGTGGGTTTTGCTGCTAACACCTATGAAGATGAAAAACAGTGAAGCGCTAAACTTCTTATGTGTGAAAAGACTTCTGATGAAACATTTGAACTCAGATAATTAATGGTGATAGTGACTCTTATCCAAAGTATTAAGTACAGAGTGAAATCTAAAATCCCTTCAATGACAACTAAACTTAATTAAATATTAAACGAATAAGTGACAAGTCAAGTGTAATAAATGATAACACTTCATAAAGATATCAATAACACTAAACATTCCAATTATTGGTGAATAGTGTAACAATGTCCAAATCAAGTGGTAAATCTGTGCAGATCCTAATTCTTCTGTGTGCTCAATAAGCAAGACACCTTATGCACCTCCACCAGTCTGTGTGTGCGCTCATCTTAGTTATAGACCTGACCCAGGTCTATATAAGCCTTCCCCTCAGGGGACAGTACCCCTTGGCTGGCGGCTCTCCTCCTGTGGCGGGACGTCTAGCTTCAGATGTGCAGTGACCCTCAGATTGGAATTGCTCAAAGAGTATAGAGGACCAACATAGTGTTGAACTGTATAACTCAATCTTTATTAAAATATAAAGATTCAAACTCACATTTATATGTGCACATCATGCAGTGCACTTAGGTAAACCTCTCAGAACATTCGGGATGTATATCCCCTTAAAAATTCATCTGCAGCTCGGTCCAGGGAGATACCATTCAAACTTCCTGTGTGCGGCGTGATGACGTCACTAACTCCGCCCCGTCACTCATCATATGACTTCCTCAAAGAGCTTCCATCAACAACTGGGGTCAAAGCAGATAGAAACATGGTGTCCAGTAGAAGGAACCATCCTAACATTCCCACCATTGATCTGGAGAGTGCATTGGGGTGCAGTGCTCACTGCACAGCACCCTCGCCCCCACTCCCACAGGAAGGCGCTACACCTCGGCGGCTGTCCCTGCTGCCCTTCCCTTGTCCCGGCACTGGTTATAGCAGTGGATCCTATGATGGAGCTTCTATAATTCAGGACTCGAGTTACCTGACTTGTTTTGTTGGAGATCTCTAAATGGCATTCTTGTATTGCTTCACTTGGGGCTACTGTCCTTCTTGACCCTCCCTTGCCCAGGCCCTGGTTATAGCAGTGGATCCTATGAGGGAGCTTCTATATTTCAGGAGTTTCCTGGCTTGTTTTGTTGGAGATCTCTAAATGGCATTCTTGTATTGCTTCAATTGGGGCGGCTGTCCTTCTTGAACCTCCCTTGCCCCGGCCCTGGTTATAGCAGTGGATCCTATGATGGAGCTTCTATATTTCAGGAGTTACCTGACTTGTTTTGTTGGAGATCCATAAATTGCATTTTTGCATTTCTTCACCTAGATGACTGCCCCTCTTTCCCCTCCCTCGCCCCGGCACTGGTTATAGCGGTGGATCCTATGATGGAGCTTCTATATTTCAGGAGTTACCTGACTTGTTTTGTTGGAGATCTCTAACTGGCATTCTTGTATTGCTTCACTTAGGGCGACTGTCCTTCTTGACCCTCCCTCGCCCCGGCCCTGGTTATAACAGTGGATCCTATGAAGGAGCTTCTAAATTTCAGGAGTTACCCGACTTGTTTTGCTGGAGATCAATAAATGGTATTCTTGTATTGCTTCATCTGGGGAGACTGTCCCTCACACCCCTCTCTTGTCCCCACCCTGGTTATAACATTGGGTCCTATGATGGAGCTTCTATATTTCAGGAGTTTAACTTGTTTAATTCCAGATCTATGAACTGCATTTTTGTATTGCGTCACCTGGGTAGGTGTTGGCAGAAGACAAGCCCTAAAATGATCCATGACATGATCAGGGAATTTCCGTAAACTTTTGTTTGCGGACATTGGACTCAGCAATTACTTTCAGAGCTTGGGAAATTAGCTTTAAGCTCAGATTTGTAGAAAGAACAGAACAACACAAGATCAGGAGGGTGGGGGTGGTTTGCAGCCCTTTGCATTACAATGCTTTTACTATACAAGTATTTGTTACATAAAATGAAAAGCTCAGGATTTTGCTCTTTTATATCTGATGTACAGCCATGTGTAAGTTCATTATTTAAAAGGAAAATGAAAAGGCCGCCTTCGCACTCATGGGGTAAAATGTGCGTAGTGTGTGCAAAGTGGAACAGGTAGAGGTGACGGGCCGTAACAGTTTGGGCTCTACTGTATTTGTTTGTTTGCCAATAAAAAAGAGACATTTAAAGAGACACTGCCACCTTGTCCATTACTTCCAGGGTCATGGAACAATAACCCGAGCGATATTACAGGGAGGAAACCACGTTTACCATACCTAGTAGCATGGGCCATTTTTTTGCAAGCTGTGATAGAGGGAGACGTGATGAGAGAGAGCCAGCACGGTGAGTTTCATGGCTGTACACATGCATGTTGCTTTTGGTGAGCAATGCCACCTCTGAACGTGACTAAAATAGTTCTATGGGGCCACTGCAACCGCACCATAACTATGTGCAATGCACACAATTGCAGCACAGTAGTACGGCAATTATAGGGTTATCGGGAGATAAGGAGCCCATGTATGTGTAGCAATAACTCTCCGCGGAGCTGCTTGTTTAAAGCGGGCTTGTTACCTTCACTCTCCTTTCCTCTGTTTCACCGGCACCGGGTCTAGGGTTCCGTTGAGTTTACCTCCGGACGATACGAGCACCAACACTTGAGTACGTTTTCAATGCTTTATTGAACAATTAACGAAGGAAGTAGCAGGAAAGAGGCAGAAGGGAAACTGCAGGGAAGCTCAAATACCTTTCTGTAGGATTCTTGACAAATGTCCTTTAGAGTTGAATATTACAGTAGAATGCGCTCCCCTCGTGGGACACACTCTTTGCTCACCTGGATAGGTCTCTATCACTTGCCTAGCAGCCAGTACGCAGCACGAACAAAAGTCTCTGCCACAGACTTGCTTGGGATGAACCCGTACGATCCTCTGCCACAGGATGTATTGGTTTTATAGTGAAAGTCAGTCACAGTGCTTGAACCTTTAAGCCAAACCCGGCAACACTATGCTGTAAAGTTACTTTAGGATACGTCCTCCAACCGAATCACCAGGCCCCTCTCCAGACCAGCACTCTGCGTGATCCTTCCATGACAGGTCCCCCCCTGGGATCTCCCCGGTTGTCCAGCTTCTTCACTCTGGATAGACAGCTCAGGACCATTCCCCTTGGCTGCTGTGGTAGGCCCCAGACAAGCTTCTGGGCCCACCCATGCGCGGCAGCGACGCGGGCCTCCGGAACGGAGGACCACGAGGTAGCACTCTAATGCATACCTGTCGGCCAGGAGGGCCAACAGGTGGCTGTAAAATGACCCTAAAACATGGCGTCTGTCCCATAAATACCCTCTCCCAGAATCCCACTCGGAGGACCACCTCCACTGAGTTGTCTCCGGGACAGAAGAGCATCCATACACTTTGACACGTTGCCTTTCCAACACTAGCCAATAGTAACAACGACACCCACCGGCCCAGTATGGAAACACATGCAATGTCAGCCAAGCTGGAACAGAGGCAAATCTAACTTCCCCTAACGAGCAATTCACTAAATTTACCTATCAGATGGTAGATCGCAAATCTACCAGCGCTACACATCTAAAGCAGCCTAAATGTGAATTTTCAGAAGAGCGGCATCCCTAAGTTTTTCTAGTCAGAGCTTCCACGGGGATGGGTGACTATGCAGGGCCAATAATAAAGCACCAGAGAAGTTACATGAGAGAAAGGGGAGTGAGTCACATGCCTGACATTACAGCATAATTTCTATGCTCCCTGCATAGGCAAAGCACAGGTTTGCTTTAAATATATATATTATTTTAATTATGTTTTACAACGTATATCTTTTTTTTTGTTCTAATATTTGTAAAATACAAAAAGCACCTATGACACAGGTGTTGCAAAGCATTATAAGTATTTTAAAGAGAGAGCAGAGGTTGTTTACTTTCAGATTGTCTCTCTCTAATTGATCCTTTTGCTAAAAACCTCCACAATGCACCACCCTCCCCAACAATGTCCTCAGGAATTTCAGAAATACAATTATAGACATCATCTCTTCAGTACCTGGCCTGCCCAGGAAAGTCCTGGTATAAACGCTGCATATAAGCTCTTCTATAGCTGGTGCAAGACAATGAAGTCTATTTTTGAGGTGTGTAAATGTATTTAGAAATAGATTTGGAAGGCATGGGTACTTAGTTTGTAGCATCTCTTCTTAAAGAACACCTGTCCTTTAAGGGCTCGTTACCATGGCTGAGAAACAGCATTTCTCTGCAGTTCCCTGAATCAGCCTTGTAAATTCTAACAGCATATAATCCAGTGAGTCACTGTAATATCAGCCTTGAACAGTTTCCCTCTGCTGGTCTTTATTTAAAACTATAGCTCTGTCTTTGATGAGCACATGTGGGTGGGACCACTTTCCCTGCACGTGAGGGTACCTTTACATGCTCACCAATGGCTGCGATCAGGCGGTCAAGAAAAGGCCCGGAGTTTTAAAAAAGCATGAACGCAGGGCCTCCATGACAGGGTTAAATGGGGTTTGGTAAAGGGAAAGGTGTTTCTGGGCAGTTTAAAGCATTATTAAATTAGCACTTACATGAATGGTGGGGTGGGCGGTAGCAAGTGGGGCTGCAGAAAGGGGATCTGTAGGAGGGTCTCAAGTCTTGAGTGGAAAAAGAGCGTGCTTGAGACAACTGCCCACCCTCCTGCCCTTAATGTGTTCAGTGTTTTTTGGTCTGAGGTTGGACCGGGATCTGGTGGGATTGTCATGGCAGCTGGTGGGGTAAAGGGTCCTTACATGGATTTGATTATGGGAAAATACGTACATTTGTAGGGACCCGTCCTCAGTACGGCTCCCATTATTATGGCTGGGACCTGTCCTTGGTACGGCTCCCATTAATATGGTTGGTGGTATCTGCGAGTAGTCAGTGTTTTTTGCAGCTGGAGGCCTAAACATTTGCAGTGGTTATGCAGGTACTAGAAGTAGATGCCCACAAGGACCTTGCGACTCCTATTTGTCAGACTGTTCTGGAGGTTCATATGTTGCATATGTTTATAGGTTCATATGTTTATATGTTGATATGTTAATTTTAATGTTAATAAAAGACTGCTATGGCCATTAAACTCCATCATGGGTTTCATGGGTTTTTTTCTTAAGAAAAGGTTAGTGGTGGAGTGGTGGTCCAGCAGTTAGGAGAACAAAGCATCTTTTATACCCTAGTCATGTGAGAATCTAACATTAAAGCGGAGTTCCACCCAAAAGTGGAACTTCCACTTTAAAGCGGAGCTCCACCGAAATTTTTTTTTTAAAAGTCAGCAGCTACAAATACTGCAGCTGCTGACTTTTAAAACATGGACACTTACCTGTCCAGGGCGCCCGCGATGTCGGCACCCAAGGCCGAACCGCCTCTCGGTCCTCGGGTGCTACCGCCTCCATCTTCGGTAAGGGAATCAGGAAGTGAAGCCGTGCGGCTTCACTTCCCGGTTCCCTACTGCGCATGCGCGATTAGCGCAGCGCAATACGGATGGTTCCTGCTGTCTCTGGGACCCGTGTGTTTCCCAGCAGACAGCGGGGAGGGAGCAGGAAGTGGCGTAAATAACCGCAGATTCTGCAGCTATCTATGCCAGAAGTGGGTACAGATACCTGTAATATACAGGTATCTGCACCCCCCTCCCCCCTGAAAGGTGCCAACTGTGTCACCGGAGGGGGGGAGGAATCCGATGAGTGGAAGTTCAACTTTTGGGTGGAACTCCACTTTAAGCACTGCTTGCCCCTTACATGCCACATTTGGCATGTCATTTTTTTTTTGGGGGGGGGGGAGTGGGTGCCTTCTATTTAGAGGGACTTCCTGTCCCACTTCCTGCTTCCTCTTTTCGGCTGCCTAGGCGACTCCTCCTCTCCCCCTAGGCGACCCCTCCCTGCCAGCAATCTTCTGAGACACATCACAGGTCCCAGAAGATTGCCTGGCCAATAGCAGAGCACAGCGTGACTTGCCGCAAGGCCGTAAGCTGTCACGGCCAAGTGTCCACAGTTGCTATTACGGCACCGCGGAGAGGAGGGGGGGAGGAGCGAGGCTTCGGGCGCCCTCCATCGCTGGACCGTGGGACAGGTGAGTGCCTGTTTATTAAAAGTCAGCAGTTACACTTTTTGTAGCTGCTGACTTTTAATAAACTAAAAAACGGGTGGAACTCCGCTTTAAGGCAGTTCCCCGACTTAGAAATGAGCATTGTCTGCGGTAATAAAAGTATAAAGTTCCTCTGAAAAGTGTTGCCCCGTGTCCTAAACACTGTTGCCTGAGGTAGGTTGTATTAAGAGGGACACCGCTGAACCTGCGCTCTTTTCACCTGTTACCTCACTCCCAGTACCAGTAAGGGGTCCCGCCGTGCACATAGCGCAGACCTCATGCGTGCACCTGTTAACTCCTTCCTTTCCGTACCATATTGCCACATTAAGGGTCTTTGTACCGCAGGTTCATTCCTGGTTGTTACAGGAGACCGACCACTGGGGAGGGAGCCAGATCACCAACACACTCGCTACTGGAGGAACCGTCACCTAAAAACAGGTACCTCACTGAATGACCGGCTGCAATATACCTTGCACTAGTACTTGGTTACTTGTAGCAACTGTATTACTCCTCCTGCTAGACTTACGGAGTAGACCTTTTGCAGTGGCTTTGCTTAATACCCCGCATGTGCTTTACTGACCCAAGTACTTTTATTCATCAGAACCATCATGCACCCCTTTGAATAACTTCAGACCAGGCTTAGAACAGTTGATGAAACTTTACTTAGAAGCCTTAGCAGTACAGTCCAACCTTACAATATCCCTATCTATCTCGACTTGGCTGCCCAGGCATACTTTCAAAAGGTAGTGGTCCATTTTTAGGTGTTCTCCAAGTCCTGGCTGATCTCCGGATCCCCGATGCCTCCAACAGACTGCAAAGTGCAGCAGTCCTCCTCCACACCACTCACAACATGTTCGGCCAAGGGCGACCCCCAGAACCAATCCTTCCAACTTTTTTTTATCACGGATGGGCAGGCTGGATCCAAAAAGCCCAGGAACAGCACAGCACAGCATTAACCCCTTCCCAGCCTGGGTCAGCTATTAAAGAAATAACCCGTAGGCAACCTGCCTACACACACCCTTCATTAAGACCTATATAGCGAACTTCCACCTAGTGCCTGGTCAGCAGGTTCGTCTGTATGCTTATGTCCTGAATAGATGTCTGTCTATCTCTGAGTTCTGTAGGATTGTTCATGCCTTGGAATATTCTTGTGTATTGTTTACCGTGGTCAGCCATAGCTCCAATTTCCTGGTTCCTGGACTCTGTTTAAGACCTATTTGTAGGTGCCAAAAGTTGTCAGCCTCCTTACTCTGCTAGGGCTCTTTCACACTTGGGGTGGACTTGCATGCTGAGATCGCTTTTCAGAGGGCATTGGACAGGTGGTATGTTGCCTCCTCAAAGCCTGATTAAAACCTATATAATGCCACACTACCGTGCCGCCATCATGTGCATTGCACACGGTTGCAAGGCAGTCTGATTGAACTTAATGGGATAGATTTACAAGTGGTGCCGCTTGTCAAACTCTGTACCTCAAATTAAAAATGTCCTGACCTCAGCATGTAAAAAGCTGTTATTTTACAGTTCGGGTGGGCGGCCAGGCGGCAATAAATCCACAGCTCAGCCACCCATTTTTACCATCCATCTGAAAAAGGACCTTACTGTCTGCTGTTTGTTTTGACCATGTGTCTGAAGACTGCCACTATTGACCATGTGTCTGAAGACTGCCACTAGTGACCATGTGTCTGAAGACTTGACCATGTGTCTGAAGACTGCCACTATTGACCATGTGTCTGAAGACTGCCACTAGTGACCATGTGTCTGAAGACTTGACCATGTGTCTGAAGACTGCCACTATTGACCATGTGTCTGAAGACTTGACCATGTGTCTGAAGACTGCCACTATTGACCATGTGTCTGAAGAATGCCACTATTGACCATGTGTCTGAAGACTTGACCATGTGTCTGAAGACTTGACCATGTGTCTGAAGACTGCCACTATTGACCATGTGTCTGAAGAATGCCACTATTGACCATGTGTCTGAAGACTTGACCATGTGTCTGAAGACTTGACCATGTGTCTGAAGACTGCCACTATTGACCATGTGTCTGAAGACTGCTACTATTGACCATGTGTCTGAAGATTGCCACTATTGACCACGTGTCTGAAGACTGCCAATATTGACCATGTGTCTGAGGACCTACACCACTGACCATGTGTCTGAGGATTTACACTACTGATCATGTGTCTGAGGACTTACACCACTAAACTATGTGTCTGAGGGCTTACACCACTGACCATGTGTCTGAGGGCTTACACTACTGACAATGTGTCTGAGGACTTACACCACTGACCATGTGTCTGAGGGCTTACACCACTGACCATGTGTCTGAGGACTTACACCACTGACCATGTGTCTGAGGACTTACACCACTGACCATGTGTCTGAGGACTTACACCACTATAGCATTTGTCCTACCTGTTGTTGGTTGCTACCTCTGGCAGTACAGAGGAGCTACCCAACACTGTGATAGTCAGCTTATATAAAATGAATTAAAAAATACAGGCAGAGAGGAGCACATTGATTACCTGTAGAAGAAGTGATGCCAAAAATTAGGATGACAAGACCTCCAACGAGAGATTTAATCCACAAGTCGTTAGACATCCCACCCTGGGACAGACAGAGAAAACAGGAAACACATTTGTAAAAAAAAATGAAAAAAATACCATGATATTAGGGTTGGATTAACCTGAAAGACAGGTAAGCAAAGTTTTTCTGCTGAAACTACAAAAAAAAAAACTCCCTAAATTAGCACTGAAAGCCACTCCTTAGTAAACAATGACAGCAGGTTTACTACAGTATGCAGCCCTCTCCATACCCCATTTAAAAGGTGTCTCCAACCAAAATAATTAGAGATTTTAAAGATTAAAGGGTAATCACATTTGTTGAGAAACAAATTCACTCTGGTGATCAATATACATTGCAAGGGTTTTAACAAAATTTGCAGAAGATTCCTACCTGTTTCTGCTCTGAAGAAAAAGCTGTTTGTTTCGCCGTGTCCTTTGGATACTGAATCCGAATGGGAGGACCTAGTTCATCGTAATCACCTGGTGCACTCTCAGTGTTCTAATGAGAAAAGCTGCAGGGTCTGCATTCCTTTAGAAGTATTTAATCCTTGCAGAGTATCTCACCAAAACTTTCCTATGGCAAGGGGTACCTAAAATCTGACTTTTTATCTTATTGCACACTTCTGGGAAAATCAATCAGCCAATCACACAAGCAGGAATGACATTTCTGGGGGGCATTGTGTACACAAACAGCATACAGAAGGCTTCCAGGTTGTCATACTGCATTGAATTTTACAGAGATTTAAATCAGCTGCTGATTGAAAAGGAGAGGTATTTTTTAAATCAAAATTCAGTTACAATATGGTTTGTGTCCCAATTGTATAGGATATATTATTTTTTATCTGCTATATTTTAACCCTTTAATTTTACTATTTAGGCTTAGTTAGACTATATGGCAGGTGTTTCCTGCTGTGTGTCCCCATTGAGGGGATTCATTTTTATTTTTGGTCCTGGTGGCCACTGTCAGCAGCAAGAGAAGAGAATGGGAAAAAAATGAGAGTTGAAAAATGACAGTTGTTACCTGTTCAGGGGCTTCTGCTGATTTTCTTCTTGGTTTCTGGAACAGAAGGTCTAGAAATGAAGACACAGTGCATGTTCTAACCCTTTCCCACGATATCCAAAACAAGAAAAAAAACTTTACTCCAAGTCCAAGTTAAAGTACAGTCCAGAACTCCGTAATTGTCCCCACCCAGCGGATAGAGAATCGAAAGATTAATTCACTAGTGCATGATCTAATAGGAGAAACATTTCCCTTACTCCACAGTCCTTTGGCAGCCAGTGCTCAAGTCTTCTTCTCTATGGCAGTAGAATTTGAGTGAGCACACCTACGCCATCACATACAATACAGTACCAGCCATGGCCACTAGTTCTGCATTGTATGCGATGATGTCGCCAGAGGTGAGGCCACTCAGAAAAGTTCTGCTTTGGTGGAACCAGTCTTTACAAACAGCAAGACTGTGGAAGTGTGAATAAGGTTGAATACTTTATATTAGATCATCCTCTAGAAAATATGCACATTGGGGTGTATTTATAAAAAATTTGCAGTGCTATTCATCTTGCAAAACTGCATGTACATTTGTTCTATGTGAATGCCAGCAAAATCAAATGTTCCTGGGCTATTATCTCTCCAGATTGAATGTTATTCATTATTACAGAATAGAGTGAGTCAGGAAAGTACCACAAGTTTCTTTAGAAATCAATACTTCCGGGAGTGTCGATCACCTGCCCCCCCCCCCCCCCCCCCTTGCTGTTCTTAATGGTTTTCTACCACTGGCCACCACAGTAATGGGGTCCTTCTCAGGGGTGTCTTTAATATTGATTAGACCCTGGGCAAACGTTTTCTTGGGCCCCCCCCCATACAATTTTGCTCTCCACCTGCTCTGCTGCTCTGAGACATACAACAAATAGCAGCTAGACTTAAAATCAGTTTATTGTATCAGATCAGGCAGCGATTGTGTTTGGTTGCCAGAGGTTACAGCATATCATTACTGCTTACTGACTGGTTGCTAGAGGTTACAGCACACATTACGGCTCACTGATTAGTTGCTAGATGTTACAGCACATGATTTCTACTTGTTGATTGGTTGCTAGAGATTACTGTACAGTAATACTGCTCAATGATTGGCTGCTAGAGGTTACAGCACATCATCTCCTCACTACATGGGGCATGATATACATATGAATGCCGCCTTTATTTACATATCTATGCCGCCGGATGCAGCTATTTACATATGAATGCCGACGCTATTTACATATGATTGCCGGTTATTTACATGTAAACACAGGGTCTGCAAGTGAGTCATTTGTACAAAACAATAGGGCAGAACTGAACAGCATTAGTAGCAGCATTTCACACTGAGATATCAGGACACAGCACGGGACTAAAACTTCAAGGGGCAAGGGAATTTAAACTGGGATAGTTGGCAAGTATGAGGCAGCTGTTTTCGGCCCCACAACAATGACAGGGCCCAGGGCAGCTGCCCCTTTTGCCCTGCCTTAAAAATGGCCCTGGTCCTTCTCTTCCGCTAGCCACCAGTGCAATGTAGTCCTTCCCTCCAATGGACCACCAAGGTAATGGGGACCTTCTCTCCTACTGGTCATCAGTGTAATATAGTCCCTCCCTTCAAATGACCACCAAGGTACCAGGGTCCTTCTCTCCCACTGGCCACCAGTGTATTGTAGTCCTTCCCTCCAAATGACCACCAAGGTACCGGGGTTCTTCTCTCCTACTGGCCATCAGTGTAATATAGCCCTTCCCTTCAAATGACCACCAAGGTACCGGGGTCCTTCTCTCCCACTGGCCACCAGTGTATTGTAGTCCTTCCCTTCAAATGACCACCAAGGTACCGGGGTCCTTCTCTCCCACTGGCCACCAGTGTATTGTAGTCCTTCCCTTCAAATGACCACCAAGGTACCGGGGTCCTTCTCTCCCACTGGCCACCAGTGTAATGTAGTCCTTTCCTCCAATGGACCACCAAGGTAATGGGGACCTTCTCTCCTACTAGCTATCAGTGTAATATAGTCCCTCCCTTCAAATGACCACCAAGGTACCAGGGTCCTTCTCTCCCACTGGGCCCAAATGTATTGTAGTCCTTCCCTTCAAATGACCACCAAGGTACCGGGGTCCTTCTCTCCTACTGGCCAACAGTGTAATATAGCCCTTCCCTTCAAATGACCAACAAGGTAATGGGTCCTTTTCTCCTACTGGCCATCAGTGTAATATAGTCCTTCCCTCCAAATAACCACCAAGGTAACGGGGTCCTTCTCTCCTACTGGCCATCAGTGTAATATAGTCCTTCTCTTCAAAAAATGACCACCAAAGTTATGGGGTCCTTCTCTCCTACTGGCCACTAGTGTAATATAGTCCTTCTCTCCAAATAAACACCAAGGTAATGGGGTGTTTCTCTTCCACTGACCATCAGTGTAATGGTACCCTTCTGTCAATGACCACCAGTGTAAAAGGACCTTCTCCCAATTACTGCCAATATAATGAGTTTTTCTCACTGACCACCAATTTAAGAAGGTTCTTAACCACCATTGTAAGGGGCAACTTCACCAATCCAACCACTAGTATGAAGGAACACTACAATTTTCACTGTCTACTTTTCCTTTATTGTTTTGATTTCATATAATTGCTGTTACTGAACCTAACTGTCATAAAGGCTGGGTGACAAATACACAAAGTATCACTCATTTCTTATTCTTTTACTTATCCATATAGTTATAGATATAGTAACTATTAGTAGGGGTTCCCTGAGACCCCAAACTTATTTCAAGGGTTTCTCTGTGTTAAAAAAGGTTGTGAAATGCTGCCCTAAGCTGGCCATAAATGGGTCATTTTTTGAAAAAAAAAAATGGATTCCCCCATCCACACAAGTGAGGTGGATGAAGGAATCTTCCCTGCTGCGCTATTGTATTCTGACAAACCCCCCCCCCACCCCCCCACCCCCCGCGCTGTCAGAATACATTGATCAGCGCTGCAGCTGCTGATCGAATGAAAAATTTCCAATATCTCATTTGACAAAAGTTGATCAATAGATTGATTTCTGTCGAGTGGGAATGGCCATAGACGTATTGAATTTGGCTGGTCCCTGCTGAACCACCTGAATTTCAGTCCATCTCTGGCCAACTTTAGATTGTAAGCTTCTTGAGCACAAGGATGGATGTGAATGTGTGTAAATTTTCGGTGTTATATAAATACCTATAATCAATAAAATAAATTTCTGCATTGTATAATTCTCCGCAGACTGGACCGCCTTGCATTTACGCATTTAGGAGGACCCAAAAATGTTGCAAGTCTCGGATTGGCCGGTGTGTCTGATATACAAATCAATTTGCTTATTGCTACTGAAAAACATGAAAAACAAGTTCCCAGGAATATCAAGGGGCTGTCCATAGAAGGTAAAGAGAGATGAGAGTTGGGCTGGTATCTCACCTGTTATCAGGAGCTGGTCTTGTCATTATCCTGGGAGCACGCTGGGTGCAGGCGTGCGTTCGCTGTCTTGCTTTCTTGAGATTTTCTCTTGCTTTTCTGATCTCCTCTCACTTCCTCTTTATTTTTCCGCTCTCACACTCTCTTCGTCATACACTTCCCACACTGTACCCCCCCACCTATCCAGCCAGCCTAGCACCCTGGGCTGCCTCCAGCTCTCATCTGCTGGCTCTATGACTCTCCCAGCCCTCTGGGGCCCTAGTCTTTAATCCGTATACGGGAATAATACACCCCCCCTCCCCTCCTGCACTCCCCTCCCTTCATGCTGTCACTTCCTCTGCATTTTCAGTGTTTAAAGTCCAGGAAACCAAACACAGCTTTTCATGTGCTTAGCTTCTTCTTATTTGTTATGTAATATTACCTTTATTATTTTCTTTTTTTCATCTCCCCACACCTATATTATTTAATTTGCTCCTTTTTATTCTCTTCTTATTCACAGAGTTTGTGAGTCACCTCTCAGGCTGCATTTGCACCTGGGCGTTTTAAATTGCGGTACCGCGATTCTGCCCATGATTCCAAAAGGCTCTGCTAAAATGACAAATCGCACAACGCGAATTTCAGATGCCACCTAAAAAAAGCAGTGTGGTTGTGCCACGGTTGTCACGCGATAAATCACAATAAATGCAGAAAACTGCATCTCGTGAAGCTTGTCGCCCAAAAAAAGGATCAGGAGCTTCTTTTGGGCGTCAAGCCTCGAGCGATGCTGTTTGCTGCACGATTTATGAGTTGTATAAAAGAAAGTAGATAAAAAGACAATACAAAATAAGGAATATCATATAATATAAGTTCAGTTCTTAAGCCTACACACAATGAGATTATCAGACAAATGATCGTTCGTTTTTTTTTTGTTTTTTTTTGCATGCTAGTTTCCAGATCGAAAATGAAGAGGTTACTAAACTACGAAAATTCTTGCACGACAGATTAAAAATTCAGTGATGTCATGCGTTGTAGTGTATTTGTATTGTATATTCGTACGAAAACTGTACTAATTAACCACTTGCCTACTTGCATGTTGCCCTTTGAATGACAACTGCACGGTCATGCAATGCTGCATAGTTACATAGTAGGTGAGGTTGAAAAAAGACACAAGTCCATCAAGTCCAACCTATGTGTGTGATTATATGTCAGTATTACATTGTATATTCCTGTATGTTGTGGTCATTCAGGTGCTTATCTAATAGTTTCTTGAAACTATTGATGCCCCCCGCTGAGACCACCGCCTGTGGAAGGGAAATCCACATCCTTGCCACTCTTATGCCCTGTACACACGGTTGGATTTTCCGACGGAAAATATGTGATAGGACCTTGTTGTCGGAAATTCCGACCGTGTGTGGGTTCCATCACACATTTTCCATCAGAATTTCCGGAATTTGAGAGCTTGCTATAAAATTTTCCGACAACAAAATCCGTTGTCAGAAATTCCGATCGTGTGTACACAAATCCGACGCACAAAGTGCCACGCATGCTCAGAATAAATTAAGAGACGAAAGCTATTGGCTACTGCCCCGTTTATAGTCCCGGCGTACGTGTTTTACGTCACCGCGTTCAGAACAATCGGATTTTCCGACAACTTTGTGTGACCATGTGTATGCAAGACAAGTTTGAGCCAACATCCGTCGGAAAAAATCCATGGATTTTATGTCGGAATGTCCGATCAATGTCTGACCGTGTGTACAGGGCATTACAGTAAAGAACCCTCTACGTAGTTTAAGGTTAAACCTCTTTTTTCTAATTTTAATGAGTGGCCACGTGTCTTGTTAAACTTCCTTCTGCGAAAAAGTTTTATCCCTATTGTGGGTTCACCAGTACGGTATTTGTATATAGTAATCATATCCCCTCTCAAGCGTCTCTTCTCCAGAGAGAATAAGTTCAGTGTTCGCAACCTTTCCTCATAGCTAATATCCTCCAGACCCTTTATTAGCTTTGTTGCCCTTCTTTGTACTCGCTCCATTTCCAGCACATCCTTCCTGAGGACTGGTGCTCAGAACTGGACAGCATACTCCAGGAGCGGCCCGGACCATTGTCTTGTAGAGCGGGAGAATTATCGTTTTTTCTTTTTTTTTTCAAATATATGTTTTATTGAATTTTTCAAAGAGAAGGAGTACAGAAAAGGTACAATACAACAGTGGTCATAATAGGCAATCAATCATACATATTAGTCTTCAAGAGAAGACTCAGATCTTGTCTACAATATGGGTGACATAAAATATGATAGAAGAAAAAAAGAAAAAAACAACTGTGCTAAATCATTCTATCCATCACCCACTGTGTCCATAGCCATTCCTTATCTCATAAGCAACTAGTTATGATACTGCCTCAGTCACCGGGCCGCACACACAGTCGGATTGCCTGAGTCCCGACCACAATGGCGAAACCGGATAGAAAGGCTGCCATCAAACCAACTAAAGATAGAACCCTCAATTGAGGGAAGAAAGGATAGAGAAAGTAAGAAAAAAGAGAGGGGGAGGAAGGGGAGTGGGGGGGGATAGTTTAACAAGGATGTGATGGATGAGGTAGTGGTGTTACCTTTCAGTCTGTGAGTTTCATTGTGACTTTTAAGCAGGGCCGTCTTTAAGGCAGGGCAAAAGGGGCAGCTGCCCTGGGACCTGTCATTGTTGGGGGGCCCAAAGCAGCTGCCTCATACTTGCCAACTATCCCAGTTTAAATTCCCTTGTCTCTTGAAGTTTTAGTCCCTTGCTGTGTCCTGATATCTCAGTGTGCAGTGCTACCCCTAACTGACTAGTCTAGCTGCTATTTATTGTATGTCTCAGAGCAGGTGGAGAGCGAAATTCTAGTGGGCAGCCCAAGAAAACGTTTGCCCAGGGTCCAATCGATATTAAAGACGGCCCTGCCTTTAAGAGTTTAATAAAGTCTGCCCTTCATCAAAGAATATGAATATATTCCATAATATCCAAGTTTTAGAATGCTTTTCGTGTTTGTGTTATGCTGTAAGCACTAAATCTTCCATTTTTTTAATGTCTTCTACTTTACGCAGCCACAATCCAATAGATGTGGGGATGTTTTGTTTCCATGTAGCTGGAATACAGGATTTTGCAGCATTGTGTAAGTGTCGTATTATGGATTTCTTATACGACTGTGCCGGGATTGTGGTGGCGTGCAGCAGGAAGAACACTGGGTCTCTCCTGATTGTGTGATCTGTGAATTTTTGTATGATTGTCTCTATTGTTGTCCAAAAGTGATGCAGTAGTGGGCAGGACCAAAAGATGTGAAGTGTTCCTTTGTCTGTTTGGCATCTCCAGCATATACTGTATCTGTTGTATTAGGGAAGAATCTGTGAAGTAACTGAGGTGTATAGTACCACCTTGTTAAAATCTTATAGAGAATCTGATAATGTTTTGTTTTTGTATGGCAGTGAAAGTGCATTGTAGGTCACTTTTCCATTTTTGCAGGAACAGTAAATCTGGTTGTTCTGCTGGGGTATTTGGCAGAGAATATGTTTTTGAGAGCACTTGGGGTAATAGCCCCTCGTCTCTACAGTAGTCCTCAAATGTTGTCAGGTCGCGTTTGAATTGCACCGGTTCCAGTATTGAATGAATGAAGTGATGTAGACGAATCACCTTTCAAAATGGAAGCTGGAAGCCCCCGGCATCGCTCATCAGTGATTGGATCGAAGTCCATTGATCCCCATCTATATAATGTAGGGCGCAGTCATTACCCACTATCCACAGTGTCTCATACTCTGATCGGTTTAGTCCGGGCAGAAACGCCGGATTGCCTAGAATTGGGGTTATTGGAGATTGTCTGGATGTCAGGGATGTTGTATTGATTATTGTGGAGCCCACCTGTAGCGTGGTGCCTATGATAGGATGTGTCGTCATGTCTGGAGGTAGCCGAACATAGCACCAAATCGCTCCTTTTAATGGGACCCCTACCTGGGCGCGTTCTATTTGAGTCCACAATTTGGTTTGTTCATGCCTGTTCCAATCAATAATTCTTCCTAGGTGCACCTCTTGATAATAGTGTTTTATGTCAGGAAGGGCTAGTCCCCCGTAGTGTTTCGGTAGCGTCAGGTAACGCTTGCGTAGTCGTGGTTTTGTATAGGACCATATAAATTTAGTAAACATCGAGTGTACTCGTTTAAAATATATAGGTGGGATCTTAATTGGTAGCGCTTGAAATAAGTAAAGAAACTTCGGGAGGATGCACATTTTGATAAGGTTGCATCTGCCAAACCAGGAGTGGAGTCCTTTGTTCTACTCCTCGAGCAGCTCTCTTACTTTGGATAACATTGGGGGGAAAATTTAGTGCAAATGTGTGTGTCAGGTCATTGGGAATATTGGTTCCTAGGTAGTTGCAGATATTTTATATTGGGTCTGATCTATGGTAATTCCAGATATATCTGCGTTCTGGCGTATCGTACACAGGAAGGGTTCTAAAACGAGGGCGAAGAGAAGGGGTGACAGAGGGCAGCCCTCCCCGAGTCCGATGTGTTTGAGAACGGAGGACAATAATTTCCAACTCACCCGGTCAAAGGCTTTCTCAGCATCTGTGCTGAGAAAGATGCACTGCGTTTTGGTCACTGAAGACCTATGGATCAAATTAAGTACCTTGGTGGTGTTGTCCCTTGCCTCTCTTGAAGAAACGAAACCTACTTGGTCCAAATGTATCAGGTCTGTCATATGCTGGGATAGTCTGTTGGCCAGTATTTTAGTAAAGAGTTTGAGATCTATATTCAGAAGAGATATAGGCTGGGTTGGATCTTTGCTTTCCGTATGAGGGAGATGTGTGCTCTCAAGGTATCTCTTTGTAGGTTACCTCCCTCTGTAAGATTGTTGAATAGTTTAATCATGTAGGGGTCTAGTACTGGTAGAAGGGTTTGATAATATTGAAGAGTAAACCCATCTGGGCCTGGCGCTTTACCTGGTTTCATACTTTTGATGGCGCATTGTAGTTCCATCAACGTGATGGGTTCCTCCAATGCGGCTCCAGTTTCCTCTGAAAGTTTGGGAATGCCTGACAAATTAAGATAGTCCCTTATTGCAGCGTCACTATTACGCTGTTGCGGTAGGTTGTATAAGGAAGAGTAGTAGGCCTTAAATTCACTGGCAATTTGGGTAGGCATGACTCTCCTGTGACTAGATGAGATGATTTGGGGAATATATGTGTGTAGTCTCTGTTTTCTAACTGCTTTAGCCAGAAGTTTCCCGCATTTGTTTCCAGATTCATAGGTAAGTTTCCTACAGGATTGTAATTCCGCTTTAGCCTTATACTGTAGTATGTCTACTGTTTGTCTGCGGAGAGTCTGTAATTCTGTTTCTAGTGAAGGTACTGGGTTCCTCTTGTGCTTGGTTTCTAATTCATGTACCTTATGTAGAAGTATCAATATTTGCTTTTCCCGTTCTCGTTTAATATGAGCTCCGTGCTTGATCAGAACCCCCCTGATTACGGACTTGTGTTCTTCCCAAAGTATCCCTGGGTCACAATTGTCAGTGTCGTTAGTTGAAAAATATTGGTCCAGTTCTTTAGTAACATCTGTCAGCACCGTAGGGGTCTGTAATAGACTTTCGTTGAGTCTCCAGAACTTGGTTTTGGTTGTCAAGGTCTGAGATAGGGTGTAACGCATAGTGATGGGTGCGTGGTCTGACCAAGTGATATTACCTATCATTGGGTCGTGCTCTGCTTCTAGTTGGCTATGTAGTATCAAGAAATAATCAACGCGAGAGTATACTTTGTGTGTGTGTGGGGGGGGGGGGGGGGGGTGAAAAAAAATGTGTAGTCTCTTTCCCCTGCATGGTGGAGCCTCCATATGTCTATCAGTTGGGCCTCATGGAGATCTTTAGTGATGCGTTTATGTATACTGGTTCGCAGAGATGAGGTACTGGAGGATAAAATTACCTCCCAGAATCAAGTGCCCTTCAGTAAAATCCATCAGGAGGGCCAGTGTATTGTGTATAAATGTATCTTGTCTGTCATTTGGTGCATAGACCGTAGCTAGAGTTACCAGCACTTCTCCTATTTGATAAATACCTATTGTCCTTCGGTGTCTACTTTAGTGTCACGGCAGGTCCAGGGTATTTTCCCTGCAAGAAGTATTGACACACCTTTTGATTTTGTCATTGGATTTGTGGCATGATAAGTTGTCTGAAAATACCGTTTTTTCAGGCATGGTGGTGCACCTGTTTTGAAATGGTTTTCCTGTATAGACGCTATATCTGCTCTAGCTCTTTTAAGATCATTCAAGAGCATACGGCGTTTCTCAGGGACATTCAATCCCTTAGCGTTCAGTGAAAAAATATTAACGTGGTCCATCACGCCAGTGTCAACAGGGGGAGGGGGTTATGAGTGGGTAGGAGGGGTTGGTATGGGAAAATACAAAGTCGAGGATTAAAGAGGAGGGATAGAATAGAAAAGAGAGAGCAAGAATAGTTCTAAAAAGAGTAGAGCGAACAGTAAGTACCAGAAATTGTCCTGTCCAGCTCTAACTGTCAAGAAACAATTGTATGCAAAATTTTGCAAAGAAACACACTCCGGTTATCACCGGGGAGGTGCTTCGCCCTTTTGGGGAGGAGGTTAGACTACGACCGGGGGAGTCTACCCAGTCCCGACCAGCCCCCCCAGCCCTATGTTAAAACTTTGGCATGTAATATGTAAAAAACATAAAAACATAAAAACAACACATAAGTAGGCAAGCGAACAGGCATTAACATATATGCAATTCCATATGTAGTCATACGTGACCCCCGTGTCAAGTCAATAATTACAAGGTTTTGTTAAATACCTGCAAACATTAGGTGTGAAAACTTTTTTGCCTAACACAGGCACAGTCCTTTTCCCTCCACTGAAACTCTCCGGTCTGGTCAGTATTTCTAACAATTCCTTGTCTATGCCATCTGGCATTTTGTTGCGGTGTGGGCAGACCTGATTATTGTAACTAGCCAGTGTGGCTGCACCCATCCCCGCAGTGTCACCCTCACTCCCTTCCCTGGGTAAACCGGGGGGGAGTGTGGGAGATTGCTGTTGTAATTTTCGAACCTGTAGGTCCCGCCCCTCCCCCCAATTGAGGGAATTTCCCCCCCCTTCTCCACCCAAACCGGCTGGCACTGACCTCTGTGCAACATCAATGGTTCCTAACTTCCACCATTATAGCTCAGGAGGTCACTCCCATCCTGCATGGTATGGTCACTAGCTTACTATCCAAAACCCAAGAACATATTACAATAACATCGAGTTGGTACACCGTGGGGGGGAGGTTTGTGAACCCATAGCAAGTACTTCTGAGATGCATGTGGTCACCTGTAGCTATCCCTCCCCAACCCTCTTCCAATAGGTATGAGCAGGGGAGGACAACTTTCGTTTACAGAAAAAATTTAAGGCTTTAAAACTTTTCTTAGATTGCAGCTGATGGTTTATCTTACCCTATCCCCCCCACGTTGACCAGACCTTCATATGACAACATAACAACCTGTATGAAACAACCATCCGTTAGGTGTAAATGTTTCTACAAATCTGTATCTGCCCATTAGAGTCACAGATTTTCCCCTTCTCCTAGATACGTACAGACTCATGAAAGCAGAATGTCTTGTTCACCGTATATGGGTGTCTCCCACTGATGACCCATTCGTTAACCCCCAGTTCTCCACTAATTATGTCTCTCATGCACACTTTCGGTTCCTGAATGTAAGTGTTCATTCTGCCGTGTGATATAAGGAGAGTTCTAGTTCAGGGGCGCTATTGTGGGCCAATGGAGGCTCGTGTGGGGGAGGGGACGTTTGCTCTGAGTGACAACCCCGAGGGCCGGTTTCAGGTGTCCATATCACCCGGCAAAGGTACATGTATGCATAGCTCCCAACTGTCCCTGATTTCGAGGGACTGTCCCTGATTTGGACCAATGTCCCTCCGTCCCTCATTCCTCCTCATTTGTCCCTCATTTTGGTCTGATCTATATAGTTGTATATAAAATGCACTTTTTATCTTTCAAATAGTGTTTCCCCAGTGCTAAACCTTTCATCCAATTTCTAAATTGCTGCATTTGTAAATGTTAAAAGCCAATATAAAGGAATAGTAGTGGTAAAAAAAAGGACTTGTGGATTTAATTAACTTTTTTTTTGGTTAATTATCCTTTAAGGGAGCGTGGCAGGGGGCATGTCCTATGCCTCTATACGTTTGCTAGTAGGTTTCTCTCATTCCCATCTCAAAATGTTGGGAGGTATGTGTATGGGGATAGTTTCTGAGATAGTTATCCATTTTTTTTATCTCTCCTACTAATCCTCAGTGTCCCACCACCTCCCACAGTCTATAACCCACCCCAGTTTTTGAATCCTAGGCTTGAGGTTAAACCCAAGGAAGAGGAAGCATGGTGAGTTTTTGTCCGGGGGGAGATTCCGGCTTGCATAAGCGGCTTCAAATTGGGACAAGGTGTCAGGAGGCTCCAACAGGGAGGCAAAACCAGTGAGGATAACTAGGCGAATACTGGGGAAGAGGTACTAGTGGCTGTGTTTAGGTACATACAATCTCACCGCTGCAGCAGCCACTGCTAAGTCTCCCTGGCTTCTCCTGGTGATGTAATGCGGGATCTACGCCGGTTTCTCTGAGGTCTCGGAGAGCAGGATCTTCTCTGACTCGATCCACCTGAACGGGGGCCAAATCGCGGGATCATTTGGAGCCAATCCGGGACATCCACTGAATCTTCCATGAATTCAAACAGTGCAGGGAGTTCTGTTGTCGATCTCAGGGTGAAGAACTGTAAATGCTTCTTGAAAGTCACGGCTATGGGAAAGCCCCATCTATATGTGATGCCAGAATTCTGGGCATTTTCAAGAACAGGTTTCAGCAGTGCTCTCCGCTGCAAGGTGGCTCTTAAAAGGTCCGGAAAAATCTGAAGGTTAGCTCCATCGAATTCAATCTCTCACCTCCAATGCTTTCCTCAGGATGATTTCTTTGTGCTCTATGGAGGCCGTGAAGTTGTCTCCTGCTATGTTCCTGAATATCGCTAGCGTAGTTGCCGCCAGGTCCACTGTGGCCGTGGCTTCGGGTAATCCACGAAGTCGCAGGTTGTTTCTCCTGCTGGGATCTTCTATTTCTTCCAGGTGCAGCTGCTGGGTGAGTACCGCCGTTGATTGTGCGGCCTGTGTGTCTTCCACTTGCTTTAAACTCCTCTCCAGTGCCGTCACTGAGGCTTCCCCTGCTCCCATTCGTTCTGTCAGGGAGGTGATGTCTGAGCGAACCGCCACTATGTCCTTGCGGTGAGAGGTTTCAAGTCTGCTGGCTTGGGATTCTATATCATCTCTTGTAGGTAAAGCCTGCAGAAGCGCCCTCAGCTCCGTGTCTGGGTGTAAGGGTGAGGGGTGTAAGGTGCGGGTGGGCTGATTCCTGGTGGTTGAAGTGGAATATTGCTGGGGTCTCAAGGTCTCTTTCCGAGCAAAGTGAAGCCCCGGGAGGTGTCTGTGAGTCACGCTGCATTGAACTCACATGTTCGCCGAGCCTCATGCCGTCCGCTATCTTAGGGGTCGGAGATGATTCCTGAGAGCCGGGGAAGTAATTGTAAATTGCTCCGTTCGCTTGTGGTCTACGAAGAGGTTTCTTGTTGTGTTTCCCTCTGCGTTTCCCAGCAGAGTACATGCCTTATTTTCAGAATTTATCCGCTGATGTTAGGGCTGGAAAGGCCAGGACAGACCGGGAGCTCCACAGAAACACGTCCTTACTCGGCCATGCCCAGACCATGCCCTGTAGAATTATCGTTTTATCTCTGGAATTAATCCCCTTTTTAATGCATGCCAATATTCTGTTTGCTTTGTTAGCAGCAGCTTGGCATTGCATGCCATTGCTGAGCCCATCATCTACTAGGACCCCCAGGTCCTTTTCCATCCTAGATTCCCCCAGAGGTTCTCCCCCAGTGTATAGATTGCATTCATATTTTTGCCACCCAAATGCATTATTTTACATTTTTCTACATTAAATCTCATTTGCCATGTAGTTGCCAACCCTATTAATGTGTTCAGATCTTCTTGCAAGGTTTCCACATCCTGTGGAGAAGTTATTGCCCTGCTTAGCTTAGTATCATCCGCAAATACAGTTGCTGTACCTAAACTATTTTTTTATCCTTTTTTTGAGACAGCTAGAGATTTCTTTTGGTGGTATTTAAAGCGGTTGTATACCCCTATGACCCGGAAGAATCGCTGAGGCAAAATGTCAGCTTTCTCTGCGGTGACCAGGAGACGATGTGGGGGCTTCGTTCTAAGGTGAGTATTTCATAATGAGCTAGTATGCAGTGCATACTAGCTCATTATGTCTTTGCCTTATAGTTTTTTTGTTTTGTTTTTTTCTGGACTATACAACCGCTTTATTCACCACTGGCTTTTTTATTTTTTTGCTAAATAAACAAAAAAAGACTGAAAATTTTGAAAAAAGAAAAAAAAAAACCTTTTTTTCGTTTCTCTTATAAAATTTTGCAAATAAGTAATTTTTCTCCTTCACCGATGTGTGCTGATGAGGCTGCACTGATAGTTACTGACAGGCATCACTGATGGGCACTGATTAGCAGCACTGTTGGGACTGCACTGATCATCGGGACATTGATGACCAGTGCCCAGATTGTCAATGCAGATGTCCCCTGTGTGGACTTGCCGTTTTTCGGCTCTCCTCCCCTCACACGCTGCCAGCGTGAGGGGAGGATTGACGATAACTGGCGAATCCTGTTTACATTGAGATCAGCTGTGATTGGGCACCACTGATCACGTGGTAAAGAGCCGCCGTGATTGGCTCTTTAACCCAATCTGTGATCCGCTGTGTCCTGAAGGACGCAACAATCACAGATCACTGCCGATGCACGCCGCAGGGGGCAGTCAGCACGCACACGAGAGGACGTCATATGACGGACTCCAGGCAAAGTACGACTGCGCTGTAGCCTGCCGCGAAGAGTTCAACCCCTTCCCGCCGAGCGTATGCAGATGTGCGTACTCGGCTTTCGGGGGTTATAAAGGGATGATGCCCGCAGCTGCAGGCTAATCGTAAACACCGAAGCAACGTCATGATGTCACTTCCCGTTTACTCGGCTGCCAATGGCGCCGGTTTTAAAAAAGTATACAGTATTCAGAACCGCCGAAAACGGCGATCTGAATACTTTGAAGTGCAAAGGAATAAAGAGTACCTGTCACCACCTATTACTGTCACAAGGGATGTTTACATTCCTTGTAACAGGAATAAAAGTGATTAAAATTTTTTTTTTTTTAAAACACAATTTATTAATATAAAAATAAATAAGAACATTTTTTTTTTTTAAAGCACCCCCGTCCCCGCGAGCTCGCGCAGCAAAGAAAACGCATACGGAAGTCGCGCCCGCATATGAAAATGGTGTTCAAATCACACATGTGAGGTATTGCCGCGATCGTCAGAGCGAGAGCAATCATTCTAGCACTAGACCTCCTCTGTAACTCTAACCTGGTAACCGTAAAAAAAATTTTAAGCGTCGCCTATGGAGATTTTTAGGTACCGTAGTTTGTTGCCATTCCACGAGTGCGTGCAATTATAAAACGTGACATGTTTGGTATCTATTTACTCAGCGTAACATCATCTTTCACATTATACAAAAAAATTGGGCTAACTTTACTGTTGCGTTTAAAACACCGCTGCACAAATACCGTGTGATATAAAAAACATTGCAACAATCACCATTTTATTCTCTAGATTCTCTGCTAAAAAATATATATATAATGTTTGAGGGCTCTAAGTAATTTTCTAGCAAACAATACGGATTTTAACTTGTAAACACCAAATGTCAAAAATAGGCTTATGGGGCATACACACGGTCGGACTTTTCGACCGGACTGGTCCGACGGTCCAAATCCGGCAGACAATCCGATCATGTGTGGGCTTCACCGGACCTTCAGCAGACTTTTCCAGTCCCAAATCTGACGGACTTTAGATTTGGAACATGCTTCAAATCTTTACGTCGTAACTCCGCCGGACCCAGAAATCCGCTCGTCTGTATGCTAGTCTGACGGACAAAAACTGACGCTAGGGCAGCTATTGGCTACTGGCTATCAACTTCCATATTTTAGTCTGGTGTATGTTATCACATACGAGTCCATCGGACTTTGTTGTGATCGTGTGTAGGCACATCCGTTCGTTAGAAAGTCCGTTGGAAGTCCGTTGGAAGTCCGTCGAAAGTCCGCTGGAGAGTTTGTCGGACCAGTCCGGTCGAAAAGTCCGCCCGTGGGTACGCGGCATAAGTCATGAAAGGGTTAAACAAAAATCATACGATCTGGTATCGTACAAGAACATTTTTCATGTTTCTCCCTTCGGAAAATTTTGGACAAACTCATTTACTAACAATCAGATTATCTTACGATCGATTAGAAAGTGGTATTTTTTTGTACGATTTTCTGATCGTGTGTACGGGCCTTTAGTGTTACAAACTGGAATATGTGAAAAACGGCAAACATAACACTTAGCAACACTATGCAATGCAATACAATGCGACAGATGTTCAGTGAATGTACGATAAATGCTAAATTGGGGAATCATTGGTATTTGCCTTGGATTACTATTATGTAGAAATAATAGGATATAAAGACAAATAATAGCTGGTCAGATCAAAGTAGGCAAACAAAAATAACAAAAATCAGGAGTAAACAGCAGTGGAACTTTATAATGAAGAGAAAGGTGACCTTGTGCCAGATAAGCGTCAGAAAAGAAGCAGAAAATCAAAATTTTTTGCACAGACTGCTGTCACAATAACTGCCGGTTCACACATATGCGATGACAGGCATCACATGTGATTCGCACCGCATTGCGATGTCTGTGCGTTGCGAATTGCAGCCATCGAAACTGTATGGCTGAAATTGCATTCGCACCAAAATGGTGCAGGACCCTTTTTTGGTCTGCACTGGAATCGGATCGAGTGTTCACAGCTATGCGATCCGATTTTGCACCATTTGACTGCTCGCACTGCGATAGGCGAACCGATCTGGAGGTGTCAATAACTTTCTATTGACACCCGCAGCGGTTCGCATAGGACAGTGTGAAGCGCTGGCGGTGACATGCGATGAGGGAACCCGCACTGGAATCGCGCGGGTTCTCGCATCGCATATGTGTGAACCCATTAGTGAACAAAGTTGAGAAAATAAGATATAAACCCTCAAGTCATTTGTCAGGCTTTGCTCAGACCTGGGACATGCACAAAATCTTGCCATTTCCTGATTTCCCGACATGCATACATGATGTCATTCTGCAGACACGCGGCAGTGCAAATAATTGTTAATGGCACCCCTTGCATCTGCAAAAGCAGTTTTTGGCAAAGAGAATTCTTTTCTGTGTTTCTCAGGCGTAGGGCAGCCCATTGAAATGAATAGGCTGCTCTATATGCGATGCATGGGACGCACAAAAAGGGCACCTATGCATGGTTGCACCCGTAGGTGTGAACTAAGCCAATATTTCCCCTCCTTTGCTGCCTTGCTAACACCTATTTCACCAGAAAGAAGTGAGAGAAAATCTGCAAAAGTAACCAAGAGCAATACAAAAACCCCAATAGGGCTCTATCCAATACAAAAAATTGTTTTGGCTGAACATACAATTTGAAAGTTTTTAATTTACACCGTTATGTCTTCTGTGCCACAATCATGGGCTATGCCCTGTTATCCAGCTGTGATGCGTTTGTTTGATGGACAGTATACACCCACATTCATTCAATTTCCCAGAACTCAGCCCCCCCCCCCCCCCCGTCCCCCTCCCAAATTCCTGTGTACAGTCTACTGTAAATGGTGAATAATTGTGTAATCATTATATTTATTATGGCAATGTTTGCTCGCTGCACATTATGCACACACACCAAGACTTCGTTATGGCATTGTAATGGGCTAAATACCATTATAAGCCCAATTATACGTTTTTAACAATTAGGTTTGAAAGGAAAATGCAATATGTTAAGCGGAGTTTCGCCTAATTTTTTTTTTCTTTAAAAAGTCAGCAGCTACAAATACTGCAGCTACTGACTTTTAAAACAAGGACAATTACCTGTCCAGGGCGCCCGCGATGTCGGCACCAGAAGCCGACCTGTCCCTCGGCTCTTGGGTGGAGGTGCCACCATCTTTGGTAAGGGAATCAGGAAGTGAAGCCTTGCGGCTTTACTTTCTGGTTCCCTACTGCGCATGAGCGACTCGCGCTGCGCGATCTCACTGGTCCCTGCTGTCTTCTGGGACCTATGTGTCCCAGAAGATGGCGGGGGGGACGGAGAAGGCGCCGGAAGTGGCGTAGATACCCGCGGGTGGCTCGGCTATCTATGCCCGGAAGTGGGAGCAAAATACCTGTATTAGACAGATATCTGCTCCTCCCTCCCCCGTGAAAGGTGCCAAATGTGACACCGGAGGGGGGGGGATTCCGAAAAGTGGAAGTTGCATTTTTGGGTGGAACTCTGCTTTAGGATCTATTTTGGGTTTTTTTTTGTTTTGTTTTTTAAACTATATATACTGTACATGGTGCATTGTCTTCCAAACATTTAGTATGTGGCAAAGGATTCCCAGAGCTCTATGGGTTATCTAAACAGACAGCACAGCGAAACCTACCTGCATGGTAGAATGCATTAAGATAAAAAGCTTTCTTTGTGCATCAGCCCCCCTAATACTTACCTGAGCCCCATCTCTATCCAGCGATGTCCACGAGTGAATCGGTCGTCCGGGACTCTCCCTCCTGATTGGCTGAGACACAGCAGCGGCGCTAATTGCTTCTGCTGCTGTCACTCAAACTTAACCAATCATGAGAGAGAGGGGGCGGGACCGGGCCGCAGCTCCATGTCTGAATGGATACACGGAGCTTCTGCTCGGCTCGGGTGCCCTGATAGCAAGCTGCTTGCTGTGGGGGCACTCAACAGGAGGGAGGGGCCAGGAGCTCCAGCCAGGGACCCGAGGAGAGAAGGATCTGGGCTGCTCTGTGCAAAACCAATACACAGGGCAGATAAGTATAACATGTTTGTTATTTTAATTTAAAAAAGAACGAGACTTTACAATCACTTTAAGCTAATGAGGCAACATGTTTTTTTTGCAGCAGGTGGTAAGCAACTAGAGGAAAGCATGTAAAAAGGACCTTATAGCACCACCTGCTTGTGGGAGGGTGCAGCTTGGTGCAGCAGCAGTAACTCACACACAGTTTAGTTGCAAATAGAAAGAACTTGTATTGTAGTCAAATTATAATAATGTACAATAAGCCCGGCTGGGAACTTTTACATGTAAACAGCAGATTGTAGTGCAGCAGATCTGACAGTGTCTGTTTTGAGGGGCGGAATACGGCCTGACTGGTCTGACCCCATGCTGGGAGGTTTCCAGGAAAAGTGGGGGATCCCTAGTTTTCCCTACTCATCTGGAACCTTTCACTGCCGCTATTACTGTCCCTGACAGACGGGCGACCTGTCCCTACACTACCCACACCCTAAATGCACGCCAAACTCAGGAGCCATGGTCTTAAATCGACTCTCCCTGACCCAAGATGGTCTTCAGATCCAACCAGATTGCTGCCCCAGTGGCCCAGGAAACCATAGGGGAACCATGTTTCTCTTGACTTCCTCTGCACTGCAGCTGCAGTTGAGCGCCACTTGCAGTAAAGAAATTAGACTGCAGTTTTTTGCAAATGTGTGCAAACTAAACTCCTGTTTTTAATGCATACTGTTAGACAGGACAATTCTGTTGGGTAGCAGGCTGGTTGGTAAGTTTGACGGGGCCCCATACAGCCTACCTGACAGGGCCCTCCGCCACCCCGGTCGAAAGTGGCTGCTGAGGACATACTGTATTTATTGGCGTATAACACTCACTTTTTCACCATGAAAATTGGGTGCAAATAGTGCATGCGTGTTATACGCCAATACTTCAGTTTTAGCTGCCTCGGAGGGGACAGGGAGGGGGGGCAGGACGAACACCGTCAGATTACATAAAGTGAGAATCTCCTGTTTACTTGGCGGCCTCTGTAATAGGAAGTCCCGTCTCCTGGGCCGCCATTGGACCACTGTTCTGTCTATCATAAGAGATTCTCACTGTATGTAATCTGTATGTAATCTGTCGGCGCTCGTCCCGGCCCCCTCCCTGTCCCCTTTGGGCTGCAGATGGGCATATCGATCAGGCTGCACTGATGGCAATGGTGAGGCTGCTGCATTGATGGCAATGGTGAGGCTGCATTGATGTGGACTGATGAGGCTGCATTGATGGCATTTGTGAGGCTGCAGCTGGGCATTGATCAGGCTGCATTGATGGCAATGGTGAGGCTGCAGATGGGCACTGACCCTTATTTTGCTTCAAAGTTCCTTATTTAAAATTTTTTTAATAAGTTTATAAGTTAAGATTTTTTCCTGAAACTTCCCTCTTAAAATGAAGGTGCGTGTTATACGCCTGTGCGTGTTATATGCCAAAAAATACGGTAGATTTATCAGTCCCTTTCTCTGCAGCCTCAGATGCACAAATAAATGAATAGGAAGCGCTCTGAGGCTTCCTGCTCATTCACAGACTGAAGCATAGTAAACACAGTTTACTAATTAAGCGATGAATACACACAGGTGTGATTGGGACCGATCGCTCAGTGTGTTAATTCAGAAAAGGAAGGGGCCAGTAAATGACATATTTACCGGCCCCTTCCCCTGCTCTTTATCCTGAAACAGTCCCCAGTGTGCCTGCAGCAGCTGACGGCGGGAGAGGAGAGGAGGGAAGCCATCAGATTTGCGGGGGGAAAAGGGGCACACAGGGGGGCCCGGACAGCAGATGCATAGGTGCCAACAGTCCCGATTTTCCCCAAAAATCACGGGAAATTGGTTTTGTCCCGGGGGATCGTCGGTCACAGCTCCTGGCTGTGAAGAGACATGGCCGCGGGTGATCTCCATGCAGCTAGCAGGTCTCTTCCGTGTGTACAGCGGAGAGGGGAGGGGCCTCCAACGCCCAGGCAGCTAATCGGCTAATCGGCTTCTCTCTTCAGTGTACAAGTAGAGCAATTCACTTACACTGCAGCCGATCAGCTGTACACACAGACAGGACCTGCTAGCCGCATGGAAATCCCGTGGGCGACAGAGCTGCCATCCACCCACCTCCTGCAGGCACCAGGATGTTGCAGGTGAGTGGCCATGAGGTGATGATGACCTACTGGATGTTCTAACATGGCTCTATATACCACCCTAACCTGGCTCTATATACCACCCTCACCTGGCTCTATATACCACCCTAACCTGGCTCTTTATACCACCCTCACCTGGCACTATATACCACCATAACCTGGTACTATATACTACCCTAACCTGGCTCTACATATCACCCTAACCTGGCTCTATATCACCCTAACCTGGCTCTATATCACCCTAAGCTGGCTCTATATCACCCTAACCTGGCTCTATATCACTTAACCTGGCTCTATATACTACCCTAACCTGGCTCTATATCACCTAACCTGGCACTATATCACCTAACCTAGCACTATATACCACCCTAACCATAGGAGTCAACAGTCCCAATTTTCATGTACCATGTCTGCACCCTCTCATGTACCATGTCTGCACCCTCTGATGTACCATGTCTGTACCCTCTCACCCACCATGTCTGCACCCTTTCACCCATCATGTCTGCACCCTCTCATCCTCTCATGTACCATGTCTGCACCCTCTCACCCCCTCCTGTGCCATGTCTGCACCCTCTCACCCTCTCATGTACCATGTCTGCACCCTCTCATGTACCATGTCTGCACCCTCTCCTGTACCATGTCTGCACCCTCTCACCCTCTCCTGTACCATGTCTGCATCCTCTCACCCTCTCATGTACCATGTCTGCACCCTCTTAACCCTCTCATGTACCATGTCTGCACCCTCTCACCCTCTCATGTACCATGTCTGCACTCTCTCACCCTCTTCTGTACCATGTCTGCACCTTCTCATGTACCATGTCTGCACCCTCTCCTGTACCATGTCTGCACCCTCTCACCCTCTCCTCTACCATGTCTGCACCTTCTCACCCTCTCCTGTACCATGTCCGCACCCTCTCTGACACTCTACTGTACCATCTCCGCACACTCTCTGACCATCTCTTGTAGCAACTCTGCACACTCTCAGGAGAGCCCGGAACAGCAGCATGCAATGCCTAGGTGCAGGGCGTGCATGACTTTGGGAGCAGTAGGGTTAACCAAGCTGGTAGGAGGGGTTGGAGTTAGCTGAGGGGGAGGTATTAAGGGAAGCCTTAAATGGGTAATCCCGCCCTGGGGGAGTAACAGAAGAGTGGAGGAAAGTTCAGAGCAGCATGGCAGAGATGGAGGAAATGATGGAGCAGCTGAAGGCAGAAGCGGCTGTGAGAGGGGCGGCCTGGCTACAGGACACGATCGCGGAGGCCATCCAGAGAGCGGGGCCAGCTCCGAGCGGGGGTGAGATCAGCACCAGCAGGGCGCGGCGTTCACGGCCACCCGAGCGGTTCTCCCCTGAACAGCGGAGGACGGATCAGCGGCAGCCTAGGGGTCCGGCCGGACTCCCGGTGGGCCCACCGGCTAAGCGAATGGCGGGAGGAACAAGCGGAGGAGCGAGGGGGTCCTCAGCACAGCGGCCTGGAAGTGGAGAGGCCCGGGGAGCAGCGGTGCGGCCTAGGACCAGAGCGGAGGCGAGCGCAAGCCCCGCCCCCAGAAAAAGTATGGAGGAAGCACGGAGAGGAGCACATGGAGGGAGGCCTGGGCCTGCAGTTTTCGCGGCAGGGCATCACAGGAGGAGTGATCGGGGTCGGCCTGTTAGGGCAGCTAACCCGAACATCAGCAGGGCTGAGGCACAGTACGCCGGCCCGGGAAAAGCGAAGCAGAAGTCGGATGGCCGGAGAGATGCGCTGAGGCGGGGACAGCAAGGCCAAGCTCCAGCGGCAGCCACGGTGTCCAGGCCGGGTGGGCCCTCATCATCAGAAGAGGAGGTGGAGGAGCGCCATACAGCCCAAGAGTGGTCCGAGTCAGAGGAGGAGCCAAACCCGCCGTCCAGGAACACATCAGCGGTGGACACCAGAGGGTCGGCTGATGAGGTTACGCCTGTGCAGCCGGGTGAGTCACATTTCACACCATTTAATCGTGTTATACCTAGTACGGGGCCCAGTGGGGTAGGTACGAGCGGGGTTCATAGTGTAGAGGGATCGGAGGGAGGCAGGGAGTCCTCTGGTCTACTGGGTTTCCTGGCAGGTATAAAGGAGCTGGTGAAAAGATTTGAGACTCCCGCAGGACCGGTGGCATCCTGGATACCGCCGGTCGGGGGTGCTGGGGCATCAGGAATAGCGGCAGTGGGCACGGGAGCGGTGGCAGCACCCGTGGCGGTTGTACCGGTGAATGAGAGCATGCAAGGGACGGCAAAAACGGCGGCGGTGGTTGAGGCTGCGGGTAGGCAAGACATAACCAGGTTGGCTGACGCCGCAAAATGGGAAGTATATGTGTGCTATGAGGGACCGTTAGGGTCGCATTTGAAACAGGAGGTGCGTGAGAAGTTGTGGAAAGGTGAGTACGTGGAAATTTTTTCGCTGCTACCGTTGGAGAAATTCAACCTGGATAGGGTGAAGCCAGATGACTCCAAAAAGGAGGATGAAGAGAAGAGGAGGTACCGCTTGATACCGAGAACGTTTGCCAACTGGTTGCAGGCGTTTGCGATTATGGCAAGCGTCATCGGGGAAAAGCAACCTGAGCATTGCTCGGCTCTTGTCTGTTACCAGGATGCGATTGGAGAAGCGTATAGGGTCTATGGGGGTACAGCATGGCTAAGGTACGATGAGCAGTTTCGGCAGCGGAGGGCAGTGCGGCCGGCATTACGGTGGGACCATAAGGACATCAGCTTATGGATGAGATTGATGACTACGGCGAGGGCCTCCAATCAGTTTTTTCAAGGGGGGACCGGCGCCCTTCGGCACAGGGACAGTCGGTCGGAAACAAGAAGGGGTTGTGCTGGCAATACAACACAGGGAGCTGCAAGTTTGGCGCCAATTGTAAGTATAAACACGAGTGTTCAGGATGCGGGGGGTCTCACCCAGGATCTAGATGTTTTAAGCAGGGCAAGGGCCGTCCAGGAGAGGCTGCAAGCAAAAGGGAGGACCCCGGTGAGAGTGGAAAAGATGCGACCATTTCTAAGTAGGTATCCTGACAAGAAAGCTGCGCAATTGTTGGAGGAAGGTTTTTCGGTGGGTTTCAGGATCCCATGCTCATTAACGGTTATCCCCCCAGTGTCACGCAATTTAAAGTCTGCAATGCAACATCCGGAAGTAGTTAGGGAAAAACTGGGGAAGGAGGTTGCATTGGGGCGCATGGGCGGTCCATTCCCGGAGGCGCTATTTAAAGATTTGGTGGTTTCGCCTCTGGGGGTGGTTCCCAAAAAGGAACCGGGCAAATTCAGGCTTATTCACCACCTCTCCTTCCCTAGAGGGGGGTCCGTTAATGATGCCATAGATCAAGGGGAGTGTTCGGTGACTTACACTTCATTCGATGCGGCAGTGGGATGGGTACGGCGATATGGGAAAGGGGCCTTGATGGCTAAAGCGGATGTGGAATCCGCTTTTAGGCTGTTGCCGGTACACCCCGAGAGTTTTCGGTTATTGGGGTGTCATTGGGACAATGAATTCTATGTGGACCAATGCCTACCCATGGGTTGCTCGATATCGTGTGCGATATTTGAGCAATTCAGCTCATTTGTGGAATGGGTGGTACGAGAGGTGTCGGGGGTGAATTCTATAATTCATTACCTCGATGATTTTCTCTGTATGGGTCCGGCTTCTTCGCGCATCTGCGCTGTGCTCCTGGCCACACTGGAACACATTGCAGAAAAATTTGGCATTCCATTGGCTGCTGATAAAACGGAGGGACCTTGCACGGTCATCACGTTTTTGGGCATTGTCCTGGATTCGGAGGCGATGGAATGCAGGCTGCCGGACGATAAATTAGAAGACCTTAAAAGGGAAATAGCAGGGCTTTTGGGATTGCGTAAAGTACAGCTGCGGACGCTGCAATCGGTCCTGGGCAAGCTTAATTTTGCATGCCGCATATTACCCATGGGGAGGGTGTTCAGTCGCCGGCTGGCGGCTAGCACGAGTGGAATCAAATCGCCAAAACATTTTGTGCGTCTAACCGAAGCGCACAGGGCAGATTTGAGGGTGTGGCATTCCTTTTTAGAGTCTTTTAATGGTAGGGCGTTTTGGATGTCGGGTCCAGTCAGCAATTTTGACTTGGAACTGTTCACGGACGCAGCGGGTTCCACGGGTTTTGGGGCATTTTTTCAGGGCCAGTGGAGCGCTGGGCCTTGGCCTCAGTCCTGGGTTGAGGCAGGATTCACAAAGAATTTGGTGCTACTGGAATTGTTTCCAGTAGTACTGGCAGTGGAACTATGGGGTGCATCATTCAGGGATCTGAAGGTGCGATTCCATGGCGACAATATGGGGGTAGTGCAGGTGATTAACAGGAGTACGGCGTCCTCGCCGCCAGTGATTAAGCTGCTGCGGCATTTGGTCTTGCGCTGTCTGCAACTAAATGTGTTTGTGCATGCTGTACATTTACCGGGGGTGGAAAATGTCATCGCTGATGCGTTGTCTCGCTTCCAGTGGGACAGGTTCCGGGAGTTGGCGCCGGATGCGGAACAACAAGGGGTACCCTGTCCCGAATGGCTGTGGGAGATAGCATTTGCACCATAGCAGGATGGATAAAGAAGTCGGTGAGTAGGGCGACATGGGCAGCATACACGAAGGTATGGAAGGAATGGAGTGAGTTTGCAGATAGTGTGGGGGAGGATCCAGCTGGTCAGGACATGCGTTTGCTGGTACTGTACTATATATCGAGAAAAATGGAGGAAGGTGTGTCCGCATCAATGGTTAACAAGAGGGTAGCTGGTTTAGCGTTTCTTTTTAAGCTACAAGGTAGGCCAGATTGGACAAAGGATTTTTGGATAAGGCAGGCACTGAAGGGTTATAGGAAGTCGATTTCTCGACGAGATGCCAGGAGGCCAGTGACGTTTGAAATCCTGCAGGGGATAGTAAATCAGTTGTTTCAGGTGTGTACGTCCAGTTATGAAGTTGTGTTGTTTACGGCAGCCTTTTTATTGGCATTTTTTGGGGCATTTCGGATAGGGGAACTGGTCAGCCCTTCTAAAACCACACCAGGGGGGTGGATGTATCAGGAGATGTCATGGGGTGATGAGGGTTTGAAGTTGTGGCTACGGTGCTCAAAGACTGATCAACTAGGTAGGGGGAGAAGGGTTGAGGTGTATCCAATTGCGGGATCACTATTATGCCCGGTAACAGGGGTCAGGGAATTTTTGAAGGTCCGTCCTGCGATAATGGGCCCCTTGTTGCTCCATAAGGGGGGTGAGTTCTTGTCTAGATTTCAGTTTGTAACGGTTTTTAATAAATGTATTAAGGGGTTGGGGCTGGCAGAGAAGGGTTTTTCGTCTCACTCCTTTAGGATTGGGGCCGCTACGGAGGCAGCCAGAAATGGTATGGACGTGGAAGCAGTGAAGCGAATTGGGAGGTGGGAATCTAATAGGTTCCGATCATACGTGCGCCCACATATGGTGGTAAACTTGTAGTAGGTTATAGGGGCTTGCGGTTTTGGTAAATGGGGGTAACAAGCAAATGTGGAACAAAACCGGGGCTCACGGTATGGTGTTTTTTCTTTTGTGTTCTTCTATTTTCAGGTGCAGTGCCGGGGATGGTATGGATAATGGGCCATTCCTATGTGGCTTGGGGGGCTCGGAGAGGGGACGCCCGCAAGGAGGGTAGGCAATTGGGTTTTAGCAAAAGGGAGGCCTGTGTTAAGGGGTTGGGGATCCCAGGCATGTTGTGGGGTAGATTGGTGCCGGAAGTGCATCGCTATGCACAAAGGGACAGTCCCCCGGACGTATTAGTCATCCATGTAGGAGGCAACGATTTGGGCTTAAGAGCCTTGGGGGCATGAGGCCTACAAGACGGCATACAGAGAGCACTCCGGGTGTGGAGGGGCACCCATGATTAAGGTGTTATTCCTGGGTGCTGTGGCGGGCGTTGGTCTGTGCAAAAGAAGGAAAATTACTAAAGTAAGAGTTGGTTTGGCAGAAAAAGTTGATATGGGTCCTTATGGTGGTTCCCGGTTAACGGAGGTTAGCCGGGAAGTGATAATGGGGCACTGCGGTCATTGGTTAGTCTCTGTGCCAGCTTGTCGGCTTGAGGCCTATGGTATATATTTGATGGGGCCGCAGTGCAAGTGTGTTATGGACATGTTTTGATTATTAAGAGATTGCGCAGACCAACGCTTGAGATATTCAATTGCAGTTAATGTAAATATGTTTATATTTCTAATTAAAAGATTTATTTGTTTAAATAAAGTAGGCTGCTAAGGCCTTTTATTACTCCAATCTTGGTGTGGTCTTAGTTATTGGGGTAATGGGGTAAAAGATGGGGGTAAGAGGGTATGTTAAGCATATCTGTTATCCAACAGTCAAGGAGAGCCCGGAACAGCAGCATGCAATGCCTAGGTGCAGGGCGTGCATGACTTTGGGAGCAGTAGGGTTAACCAAGCTGGTAGGAGGGGTTGGAGTTAGCTGAGGGGGAGGTATTAAGGGAAGCCTTAAATGGGTAATCCCGCCCTGGGGGAGTAACAGAAGAGTGGAGGAAAGTTCCCGCCCACCCTCCCCTTTTTATCGGTGAAGGGAATTTGCGTTTGGAGGATGGTGTTTTATTCTCTTACAGGTTGAAGACGAGGAGAGATCCTGGTAGAGCGGGCGTTGGTCTGTGCAAAAGAAGGAAAATTACTAAAGTAAGAGTTGGTTTGGCAGAAAAAGTTGATATGGGTCCTTATGGTGGTTCCCGGTTAACGGAGGTTAGCCGGGAAGTGATAATGGGGCACTGCGGTCATTGGTTAGTCTCTGTGCCAGCTTGTCGGCTTGAGGCCTATGGTATATATTTGATGGGGCCGCAGTGCAAGTGTGTTATGGACATGTTTTGATTATTAAGAGATTGCGCAGACCAACGCTTGAGATATTCAATTGCAGTTAATGTAAATATGTTTATATTTCTAATTAAAAGATTTATTTGTTTAAATAAAGTAGGCTGCTAAGGCCTTTTATTACTCCAATCTTGGTGTGGTCTTAGTTATTGGGGTAATGGGGTAAAAGATGGGGGTAAGAGGGTATGTTAAGCATATCTGTTATCCAACAGTCATGACCATCTCTTGTATCACCTCCAGACACTCTCTAACCGTGTCTTGTATCATCTCCACACACTCTCTGACCGTCTCTTGTATCATCTCCGCACACTCTCTGACTGTCTCTAGAATCATCTCCGCATACTCTCTGACCCTCTCTCTTTCTCTCTTTTTCTCCCTTTCTCTCTTTCAAGACAATTAGGTTGGTTAGAAGGCTGGTTGGTAAGTTTGAGCCGGGTATTTCTTTGTTTTTTTTTCGCTTAAATAGACTCTGCCTGACCCAAGATGGCCTTCAGAGTCACATTGGTTGTCAGCATCCAAATGGGTTAATGTCCCAGTGACCCAGGAAACCATAGGGGAACCATGGTCCTCTTGACTTTCTCTGCCTCTGCACTGCCGCTGCTGGAGCACCACCTGCAGTGGAGAAATTAGACTGCACCTGCCTACATGCTGAACTGTTTAACTCAATAAAAGTATTATTTTTAAGAATGTAGTTCCACTGATTTTTAGCTATATACAAGTAGAAACTTAGATTAGAACAAAAGGAGAGAGACCACCACCTTCCTTGCACACGGTTTTGATTCTAATTCACCTGCTACTACAATGGTGTGTTCAGCAGGGACGTGCGGTGAGGTCAATGGCTGGCGAGGCACTGGCTAGTATCAGAGCCAGACACACACAGGTTACATATGCTGTGATCGTTAGAGCGAGAGCAATAATTCTAGCACTAGACCTCCTCTGTAACTCTAAACATGTAATCTGTAAAAAAATTTAAAGCGTAGCCTATGGAGATTTTAAAGTACTGAAGTGTGGCGCCATTCCACGAGTGTGCGCAATTTTAAATCGTGACATGTTAGGCATCTATTTGTTTCTTTTTTCTATATTCATGAAACTGTTTTTTTCCAAATAACACGTTTGAAAAATTGCTGCGCAAATACCGTGTAACATAAAAAGTTGCAATGACCACCATTTTATTCCCTAGGGTGTCTGCTAAAAAGTATATATAATGTTTGGGGGTTCTCAGTAATTTTCTAGCAAAAAAATTATGATTAGTACATGTAAGAGAGAAGTGTCAGGATTGGCTTGGGTGGCAAGGGGTTAATTACCATAAGTAATATAAAAATAATTATTATATATTGTTTATAAGGTAATTTACTATTATTTCAAAAACTGTACTCAAGCAGGTGGCTTAACTGACAAATTATAACTTCCAAACAGTAATTTCACAGTAAATAGATAAATAATAAATTATTATCTTATAACATATAGCATAATAATAATATATGATTTAGCTTGATTATAACAGTACCTTTTCAACAGCAGCAGATTCTCATTCTCCCTCTTAACTGTGTGAGAAAAATATGAGATTATGGGTAAATTTTATACACATAAACTCATGTTATTTCCTTCCCCTTCTATGACACTGCAGTGACAGGCGTGCCTCCACTGCAGTATTTTTATTGGTCAGCTGGGGCTAAATACTTTACCAGGCATTGGTCCAAGACTCCAAACTGTCCATTTGAGGTCAGTGCCTCTGACAAGAAGTGAAGAGAGGCACTGTGAGCTCATCCTCTCAGTCTGCTGCAAACAGAGTGTGCCAGCTTGAATTTAAACTGGCCGCTCTGTATGTAGCTTCTGACAGGCTGGTCTCCGAAACCATAGGTCGTAGGAGCCCCAATGGTGGGGTAGGACTTAGGCTACATACCCCCCCCCCCCCCAAATTTGGGGTCTCTGTGACCTTAGGTTGCTGAGCTACGATCCTCGAAGCTCTGCCTCACCTGCCTTCCCTGGCTGCAAGTCCCTGGTGTACAGGGTATTTTCAGATCCCTCAAATTTCTCTATTTCATAGGGCAATTTTTTCCTTAGGGCCTCTTTCACAGGGACGGCCAGGGGTAGTTTAAAACAGTCAGTTATGCTGCCCCCAACTACCCCCCTGCGACGGGAGTCACTTTGGGCAGGGAGCTTGTGGAACCCAGCTTACCTGCGGGGTGCCCTTTCAGCAATCCCCAGGAGTGTGTCTGCAGATCAATACCTGGAGATCAGGCATCGGATTCAGGTGCAGGTCTGGCTTGGAGCCCTCCAGGTCGATGGTACACACAAGGGCAGGTGCTTCCAGAGCAATGGGCCAGTGACCAACGGGAGTTGTGGATGGCATTCCTGGGAGAGCGTCCCCAGGAGCAATGGGTGTTCCAGTTGGACAGGCTGGTCCAGCAGGAGATAGAGCTGGACAATCGATATCGGGCTCTGCTATGGCAAGCAGAGCAGGAATATTTAGGGGAGACAACAGAATGCTCTCCGGAGGGATATGACTTTGGTGGCCCTGGATTGCTGTGGGAGAGCCTTAAAGATGTATAAAGAAAAAGTGTAGAAATTGCGCCAACTCCTAAAAGGGGATAAAGCGGCCAGCACAGCAATATGACCGTTGCAAGTGTAAATTAAAAGTAGATAAGTGTGGCGCTAGTGGGTGGTGGGACTCCTGTTACTATACAGGTAAAAGTAGTGGTTGGGAGGGAGTGAGAACACTTTCAGTGTAAATATGTGAAAAAATATTTTGTTTGTAAAAAATACAAAAAATATATATAATAAATAATATATACAATATATATAATAAAGGTGAAAGACAATATGTGTTACGAATGTAAAATACTCAGTGATAACTGGGCCCATTACTTCCCGATCAGGCTGGAGTGATCTATAAAGGGGCACCATCAATAGGTGGTAGAATTGCACCAGGAGTGGTTGACCCCCCCAAGACGCCATCTTTCTTCCATGACCTCAAGGGTTTTTACCCCTGCAGGAAATGTGCAGTATGCAAACTCAATGTATGCAAATCTCGCAAAATTGAAACCTTCATATCATCTTCCACTGGGAGGGAATTCAAGATGAAACAATTTGCGACATGCACCACAAAATTTATAGTTTACCTTATTACTTGCCCTTGTGGTAAGCAATACATAGGACGAACTATACGCAATTTTTCTATACGAGTGAACGAACACATCACAGCCATACTAAAAGGACGCACCAACCATAGTGTTCCCAAACACTACTTACTTCACCACAACCAAAATCCTTCTGGAACTAAGTTCCAAATTATTGACAAATTTGTTCCACATTGGAGGGGGGAACCAAACACAAGGGGTGTCTCCAAACTCGAAACTTTTTGGATACACCTCATGAAATGCTATGTGCCACATGGACTCAACGTGGAGTGGGATATCAACGCCTTCATAAACCAGTCCTAGGCGTTGATACACCACCCCCCCCCCCCCCCTTTTGGCAATTTATATCCAGGGACTACATAACATCTCCCTAAGACTATTTAGTTCTACAAACGTCACTGGACTGCTGTCACCTTATTTTGAGCAATTGACTTTCTCTCACGCTATGTGCTCAAATTCCCCACAGGGTTTTGAAGGAGCACCCACCTCTGCTTAGTTGAATAGATATTTCTATTTCTCACCTTACTAATTATCTTTTCTATATAGAACACTGTGTTCCTGGAATTCTCTAATTCTTGACTCCACTTAGGAGTTCTCCAATCTAACTGAATTACATGCACATTTGATACTAAGCACACATATTTTTTCTTCCATAGATCTTTTCATGAGTCTCTGTTGTATGCTTTCCTATATTTTAATAGGTCCAATTCTCTTTCTAGCTCTTTTCAGCTTTCTTTTAATTCTTATGAAAATGTCATATATATTGCCTGTGTACTTTCACAGGTTTACACATTAAGAATTTTTAGTGAACATATATTGAATATGTATTTTTTATTTCTATATGTTCATATGGTGATATGCTGGGAAGACTTCCGGGATCGGGACCGCACTAGTATATCAAAAATAAACACCATCAGCGTGGACCGCCGCTGTGTTTTGCGTTCCACGCCTTAATCTGTTGGGCCTTGGTTTCCTGCTCTCTCTGACACGCAAACTCAGAGCGTCCCACCGTCACTACCTCATCATGTGATTGTCACATGTCTACCAGGACGAATGGGATTGCCGCTCTGTCCATTGGTGATCAAGAGTGAGGCTTGGTTTTTGACCATCTCCCTGAGGATTTGATTGGCCACAAAACATCATGTGACCGTTGTGTCACGGATGACGCTGCCGAACCCGGAAGTCGTCCTGTGTAACAGCGCTGATCAGCTGTTATACTCTAATTTCTGTTTATCTATATAAAGCGCAGTTGTGTGGGGGGCTTATTCATACCCCAGCAGAAGCCTTTGGAGGCGAAACGCGTCGGGTTCTATGACTATACCCCACCACTACCCACTGCGCCTGTTTTTATATTATTTTATGCCGGTTTTTATATTGGGCCAAGTTTTTACCGCCCCCTGTTTGTAAAAAAAATTTTTCCGGAGTACACTCCTCAAATAAAGTGCTCTCATGCTTTTCGCAAATCAAGGATTTACACTATGTGGAGTTTTTTCCTCTTTCTTGCTTATTTGCACACATGATGGACTTCTGAGGAAACGGTCATCCGGCGATCGGAACTACACCCTGGGGACCCCAGACTCCAAATCGGTTCTTCAGTTGAGGACTGCTGACAAGATGTTCTACAAGTCTTCCCACAAACCTCTACCTCACACCGTCTAACGATATAGGCTCGTTTGACTCACCGCCACGGCCTGTGAGTCCACCTGATCTGGTAAGGGCATTCTTTTGCTTTTTCTTTCTCCTGGTGGGAATTATCCATATGAGCCAAGATCCAGCGTATTGATCAGGACCTTTCCCAATAACCTTTAATTACCCTTTGAGAAGACGGCTTACACCCTGTTGCCTGTGGGACTGAATGGGACTACCCCATCTTGTCATCCAAGAGACTTTTGAGTTCCTATTTATGTTTACTCTCCCCTAGGGATGTCGATGTCCTTCTTCTTGTCTCCCATTTCCATTGAATTTTAGTTTTGTGGAATAACATACTCAGCTTATCTAGATATCTTGCATTGATAATTATTTGCTTTATTCCATATGCATGACTGTCTCCTAATTAACCTATAGGTTATCACTGAGTATTTTACATTCGTAACACATATTGTCTTTCACCTTTATTATATATATTGTATATATTATTTATTATATATATTTTTTGTATTTTTTACAAACAAAATATGTTTTCACATATTTACACTGAAAGTGTTCTCACTCCCTCCCAACCACTACTTTTACCTGTATAGTAACAGGAGTCCCACCACCCACTAGAGCCTTAAAGATGGTTTTGTGTTTGACGATGAAGGGGAACCTACCCTTGAGGACCTGCAAGAATACAGAGAGGCCATGCTCGGTCTCGCGGGGGATTCAGATCTTAAACCTGATCTATTTGCTAAGGAAAGAACATCATCTGGAAAGGGCATACAGGAAACTGCTAGAACACGTTCAGCAGCATGCCCCAGAATCAGCAGTGGAAACTCCGGAGATTGCCATCCTGAAAATTGAAGTGCTGGCATCAGGGCCGAACATCATTAAACTCTGCCCCACACCAGTAACATCTTCTTCATTCTACGGACAGGAGATGGTGAACCTCAATCCCCAGACACCCATTTCAGAGACTGGGGATTTAATAGACTTTTCTGCTGAGGAGGAACAACCCGGTGAGCCTTCAGCAGAAGAGCTGGCTTCAGAGCATTGCGCTGTTGACCTCTGCCCACAACAATCAACTCCGCAGGAGCTCCAGGGAGAGAATGCAATTGGCACCTCACAACTGCAGCTTGAGCTGATATTGGTGGATGGGACTGTGGTCTCCACTGACAGCAACGCAGCAGAAGAGCTTGCAACAGGGCAGAGTGCTGCTGGCCTCTGCCCTCAAATACCAGAAGATAGATTTCCTGTGGTAGTGGATGAGCAGAGGTGGCTCTTTAATTAGGCAAATTAGGCGATTACCTTAGGCCTCGCCCCCACAAGGGCCTCGCGGGCCGCGGCTGCCTAATTTGCCTGACAAGACGTAAGTGTGGGGACTCGGGAGTGGAAGGAAATATCCCCCGTGACGTGACCGTGTGCACATGCAAGCCGGTAGGGTGAGCCAGCGCTGCACGACTGATGCCGGCGCCGTCGGCTCAGGCTGCATCCAATAGCGGGCTCCACCGCCGAGGCGCCCTCCTCCTAGCCTGTCCCCCAAAGTCGGCGGCCCCAGTGCATGGCGGGAGTTGTAGTTTTTCACAGCACAGACAACAGACTTGGCTCTCTGGTGCCTGTGCTCTGCAGAGACTACAACTCCCAGATTGCATTGCATCCTGCAGGGAGCTCAAAGACAACATCACCTGTCACCAGCTTCTCATGCTCCCTTTAGAAGGGTAGGGGACAGAGGAGCAGGTATAGTACATCTCTACTACATGCTGTCTGTACGTTACCCTGTCTTTCTATGGTCTCATGGTCATGGTCTTTACCCTGTCTGTCCCCAGTACCCTGTCTGTCTCACGGTCTGTCCCCAGTACCCTGTCTGTCTCACGGTCTGTCCCCAGTACCCTGTCTGTCTCACGGTCTGTCCCCAGTACCCTGTCTGTCTCACGGTTTGTCCCCAGTGCCCTGTCTGTCTCACGGTCTGTCCCCAGTGCCCTGTTTGTCTCACAGTCTGTCCCCAGTGCCCTGTCTGTCTCACGGTCTGTCCCCAGTACCCTGTCTGTCTCACGGTCTGTCCCCAGTGCCCTGTCTGTCTCACGGTCTGTCCCCAGTGCCCTGTCTGTCTCACGGTCTGTCCCCAGTACCCTGTCTGTCTCACGGTCTGTCCCCAGTACCCTGTCTGTCTCACGGTTTGTCCCCAGTGCCCTGTCTGTCTCACGGTCTGTCCCCAGTGCCCTGTTTGTCTCACAGTCTGTCCCCAGTGCCCTGTCTGTCTCACGGTCTGTCCCCAGTACCCTGTCTGTCTCACGGTCTGTCCCCAGTACTCTGTCTGTCTGTCTCACGGTCTGTCCCCAGTGCCCTGTCTGTCTCACGGTCTGTCCCCAGTACCCTGTCTGTCTCACGGTCTGTCCCCAGTACCCTGTCTGTCTCACGGTCTGTCCCCAGTACCCTGTCTGTCCCCAGTACCCTGTCTGTCTCACGGTCTGTCCCCAGTGCCCTGTCTGTCTCACGGTCTGTCCCCAGTACCCTGTCTGTCTCACGGTCTGTCCCCAGTACCCTGTCTGTCTCACGGTCTGTCCCCAGTGCCCTGTCTGTCTCACGGTCTGTCCCCAGTACCCTGTCTGTCTCACGGTCTGTCCCCAGTACCCTGTCTGTCTCACGGTCTGTCCCCAGTGCCCTGTCTGTCTCACGATCTGTTCACAGTACCCTGTCTGTCTCACGGTCTGTCCCCAGTGCCCTGTCTGTCTCACGGTCTGTCCCCAGTGCCCTGTCTGTCTCACGGTCTGTCCCCAGTACTCTGTCTGTCTCACGGTCTGTTCCCAGTGCCCTGTCTGTCTCACAGTCTGTCCCCAGTACCCTGTCTGTCCCCAGTACCCTGTCTGTCTCACGGTCTGTCCCCAGTGCCCTGTCTGTCTCACGGTCTGTCCCCAGTACCCTGTCTGTCCCCAGTACCCTGTCTGTCTCACGGTCTGTCCCCAGTGCCCTGTTTGTCTCATGGTCTGTCCCCAGTACCCTGTCTGTCTCACGGTCTGTCCCCAGTACCCTGTCTGTCTCACAGTCTGTCCCCAGTACCCTGTCTGTCTCACGGTCTGTCCCCAGTGCCCTGTCTGTCTCACAGTCTCTTCACAGTACCCTGTCTGTCTCACTGTCTGTCCCCAGTGCCCTGTCTGTCTCACGGTCTGTCCCCAGTACCCTGTCTGTCTCACAGTCTGTTCACAGTACCCTGTCTGTCTCACTGTCTGTCCCCAGTGCCCTGTCTGTCTCACGATCTGTCTACAGTACCCTGTCTGTCTCACGGTCTGTCCACAGTACCCTGTCTGTCTCACGGTGTGTCCCCAGTGCCCTGTCTGTCTCACGGTCTGTCCCCAGTGCCCTGTCTGTCTCACGGTCTGTCCCCAGTACTCTGTCTGTCTCACGGTCTGTTCCCAGTGCCCTGTCTGTCTCACGGTCTGTCCCCAGTACCCTGTCTGTCCCCAGTACCCTGTCTGTCTCACGGTCTGTCCCCAGTGCCCTGTCTGTCTCACGGTCTGTCCCCAGTACCCTGTCTGTCCCCAGTACCCTGTCTGTCTTACGGTCTGTCCCCAGTGCACTGTTTGTCTCATGGTCTGTCCCCAGTACCCTGTCTGTCTCACGGCCTGTCCCCAGTACCCTGTCTGTCTCACGGTCTGTCCCCAGTACCCTGTCTGTCTCACGGTCTGTCCCCAGTGCCCTGTCTGTCTCACAGTCTGTTCACAGTACCCTGTCTGTCTCACTGTCTGTCCCCAGTGCCCTGTCTGTCTCACGGTCTGTCCCCAGTACCCTGTCTGTCTCACAGTCTGTTCACAGTACCCTGTCTGTCTCACTGTCTGTCCCCAGTGCCCTGTCTGCCTCACGGTCTGTCAACAGTACCCTGTCTGTCTCACGGTCTGTCCACAGTACCCTGTCTGTCTCACGGTCTGTCCCCAGTGCCCTGTCTGTCTCACGGTGTGTCCCCAGTGCCCTGTCTGTCTCACGGTCTGTCCCCAGTACCCTGTCTGTCTCATGGTCTGTCTCCAGTACCCTGTCTGACTATGGTCTGTCTCCAGTACCCGAGTCCCAGCTTCTGCGGCCGCTTCCTGCACAAATACAGCCCGGGCAGGCAGGCGGGCAGCCGGCTTGCTGTATGTATTGCCGCACTCTTGTAAATATTATGGGCATGCTTGGCCGGGGGGACTGGCGCCACCATAAGCGGCCTGCCAGACCGGCTGCATGTAATTTGTCCCCTGGCAACATTTGATGTGCACAGTGGTGGCATTTGATGGACATAGTGAGGCTGCATTTGATTGGGCACAGTGAGGCTGCATTTGATTGGGCACAGCGAGGCTGCATTTGATGGACACAGTGAGGATGCATTTGATGGGCACAGTGAGGCTGCATTTGATTGGGCACAGTGAGGCTGCATTTGATTGGGCACTGAAATACACTGAAAAACTCATTTTTTTGATTGAAAATGTATACTTTATTTTGCAAGAAAATATCCAAAAAACAAGTACTTAAACAGGGTACATTCCAATCTGTACTGCGACGCAGCGCATAAATACACTACATAACAATATATTGCCAAGCATACAAATAAATTACATTCATCCTGCGGTATGATGCCTAATGTGTTGTGCAGAGTAATAATACCCCGAAACATCACATCATGCATGACGCCGCATTACCCTGAAAGCATTACTTCAAAAACATGTCACAGAAGTCAGGTCATACAGTCTAATAACATTCAAATGGTCAACGGGTGTGTGTGTGTGTGTGGGGGGGGGGTTGGAGAAGGTGGGGTAGGGGAGGGAGGAAAGAGTTCACAGGCCCGAAGCTTTATTTGAACTGCCAAAGGATACACGGGGGAGAGGGGGGGAGGGGAAATCTTCAGACCTCCTCTTCCTCCTTGAAGTCCATCAAGTGGTAGTCTCTGAGCAGACTGTGGACCAGTCTGCTACAGTCCTCGATGGACATCCTCTCCCGCTGGTGGTTGAGGCGCTTTCTGGCGCACCATAAAGCGTCCTTAAAGCAACACAGCACCCACCAGGCACCATCAATGTCCTCTTGTGAATGAGTTCCACAGAAGAGTCCTTTCAACACACCAAAGTGTGTGATAGCAGTCTGTGGTACAAAGTCTTTGAGTTCAGGTTCCAAGGTTCTCAACAGGTCCTGTGCAAAGGGGCACTCCCAGAAAACATGCAGAGCAGTTTCCTCCTGGATGATGCAAAAGGGGCAGTGCCTGTATCTGCACAGGTTTCTGGCATGCATGAATGTCCTGAGTGGCAACCCCCCTTGGATTGCCATCCATGCCAGATCTTTGTGCCTGTTGGTGAGTCTCTTTGAAGAAACATTCCTCCAGACCACTTTACAAGTGGCTGAAGGGAGGCCTGGAACAGTCTCAACAATGTCCGATGCTCTAATCAACTTGTGCATAGTTTTTGGCTGCCACAAGTCGGGCTTCACTCCATGTAGCCCCAGCTCCTTAATAAACTTGAAGGTGTCCAAGTAGTACCAAGGGGTGTCCCAGTTGTAGGGTATGGAGCTGTCCCATTTGTCCCATCCAAGGGTCCTCCAAAGAGGCAGGAGGAAAAAAACGGGACATGGAGTTACCGCCAGAGTCCACAGTTCTGTCAACCAATGTCCTGCGGATGCAGTTACAAGCAAAGCACACCCTCAGTAGGGTAGCGATGTCGGGCATGCCCTTACCGCCCTTGAGGGGTTCCTTGAACATAACTGCCCGCTTCACTCTGTCCATTTTGGAGCTCCAGATGAAGTGAAACACCGCCCTGGTGATGGCCTTGCAGGTGTTAACCCGGGGGGGCCAGGCCTGGGCGAGGTACTGCAACACAGGGAGAATCTCGCTGCGGAGTACCAGTGTTTTACCTTCGATGGTGAGTTCTCTGAGGCTCCAAAGTCCAAACTTCTATCGTATCTTTGACAGTCTATCCTCCCAGGACTTCAGGGCTGCGCCCTCAGCTCCAAACCAGACCCCAAGAATTTTGATGAAGTCCGTCTTGATGCTGAAAGGAATGGGTGCAGAAGAAGGCAGGAACCACTTTCCGAAGAGCATGACTTCTGACTTCCCGCAGTTGACCTTTGCCCCTGAAACTTGGTTGAAGTCCTCACAGGTCTGGGCGAGTGTTTTGATGGAGCGCCGATCAGCACAGAACACCGTCACGTCGTCCATGTAGAGTGAGCACTTGACCTCCCGTCTGTCCGGTCCTGGTGCGGTGATCCTTTTGATCTCTGGGTTCCGTCTGATGCTTCGGGCGAAGAGCTCTATACAACAAACAAAAAGCAGAGGTGAGAGAGGGCAGCCTTGTCTGACCCCAGACAAAATTGGAAAGGGGTCAGTTTTCCAGCCATTTACCAGCACCAAACTAGAAATGTCAGTGTACATTACATTCACATATGAACAAAACATTTCCCCAAGACCAAACCTGCGCAGAGCTCTGCACATAAACTCGTGGGAGACACGGTCAAAGGCCTTCTCCTGGTCAAGATTGACCAGGGCCGCGTGCACACGGCGGCCATGAATGTATTGGACCGTGTCCCAGACAAGCGCAAGGCTGTCCGCAATCCTGCGACCAGGAATGCCGCAAGTCTGATCCGGGTGGATGATCTGTCCGATGACAGACTTCAGCCTGTTGGCCAGGACCTTGGCGAGGATTTTGTAGTCCACATTCAGGAGAGATCGGACGCCAATTTTTAAGATCCGATCTCTCCCCCTTCCACTTATACAAAATCGTGATCATCCCCTCCCTCAGCGACGGAGGCATTCTGCCCTCCACCACCATCTCCTCGTACAGCTCGAGCAGGTCCTGGCCCACGAGATCCCACAGTGCTACATAGAGCTTGACTGGGAGACCATCGCAGCTCGGGGTCCTGCCTCGCCTAAAGGATTTAGCGGCAGAGTGCAGCTCCTCCAACACCAAGGGGGCGTTGACGGTTGATGAACCTGCAGGATCAATTTGGTTAGAGATACCTGAGAGGAACCTGTCGGCCGCCTGTGTGTCCGTTTCTTTTGGGGAGTAGAGGTTGGTGTAGTAGTCGCTGACCACTTGCATCACAGCCTTCTTCCCCTTCTGGAGTGTTCCGGTCTCGTCACGCAGCTCTGACAAGGGTGTGTGTCCTGAGTGAAGTTTCCTGAAAAAGAAAGAATTGCACTTCTCACCTTTCTCAAGATTCTCCACCTTGGCACGGAAGAGAATGTGCCTGGATTCTTCCTCGAAAGTGTCCTTTCAGGCTCTTCTTAGTGTCCTCCAGGTCCTGTCTAACGTCCCAGCCACAGTGATGAAGGTCCTGCAGGGACTGCAACTGACGCTGCAGTCTCCTGAGTTCTCTCCTCCTGGCACACACATGCTGGTGTCCCCTTGCCTGAAAGAAGCTACGCAGCTTAACCTTCACAAACTCCCACCAATCACTTACCCTTCCGAAGGATCTCTTTTCCTCTGTCCAGGTGGCATAGGCCTCCCGGAGTTCCCCCATCAATTCCTCGTTTTCCAGCAGGGTGCCTTTTCAGCTTCCAGGAACCCGGTCCGCAGGCAAAGCCCTCGCCCAGGTCACCCCGAAAGTGAATAGCCCTGTGGTCAGAGAAAAAGCAGGGGACCATGGAGAACTTACGATGCTTGACTGTTCTTAAAGTGAGTACGAAGTCAATCCTGGAACGCACTGATCCATCAGGTCGGCACCATGAATAGTTCACGGTCCCTTTCCCTATGGATCCCACGGCATCCTGCAAGGAGGCCTCCGAGATCATCTCCTTGAGCAGCCTAGAAGTAGCATCAAGTTTTGCTTATATGCTGGAGCTGCGCCCATCCTCCCCGATTGGACAGTTAAAATCACCGCCGATCACTACTGTTCTGGTGGTGACGAGTTGGGTCCGCAGGGTCTGGAAAAGTTCCAGCCACGCATTCTTGTCTGGGGGGGGCGCACACGTTGATGAGCCTAACTGGTTCTTCCACCCACGAGCCGTCTATGACCAAAAGACGGCCACAGACTAGCTCATGGATAGAGTCAACCGTGAAGCGCCCACCCCTGACCAGAATGGCTACTCCTGCAGACTTGCAATCGCCACCCTGGACCAGTAGGAGGGACCAAGGGTCCACTGGGAGGACAGATGAGTGTACCTCCTCAAGGGAGGAAAGGCGCACTCCTGGAGCATGTAGACATCACTCTGCTGACTTGAAAGAAAGGTCAGGACGGCTTGCCTTCTAGATGTATCCTTGATACTCCTCACATTAATGGAAAAGATTGAGATCTCAGCCATAATGAAAAAGGGTATGAGGGTCTAGTTAACAAGGGTCCGAACTTACCTCCCTGGAGGGGGGGTGGCTCTTCCGTTGCGTCTTCTGCCTGTCCTGTGTTCTGGGCCAGGCCCAGCTCCTCAAGGACAGACTCCATCATCTGCTGGCTGATGTGGACGTTGGGGGGGAGGTCATGCTCGGGGTCGACCATGATCTCCTCCTCCTCTCCTGCAGACTCTAGGTCCTCCACTACTTGCTCTGGTCCATCGCTGTCGCGTTGGACCCCATTGGGCCATTTGCTGGAGGTGGCAGGTTCCTCAGCTGTTGGGCTCTCTGGCTTCCGTTTCCGGCTTCCTTTTGGGCCACTGGTGGGGATGGAGGGGGGTGGGAGGGTGGGGAAGTCCTCCAGGGAGGACAGGTTCAGGGGGGGAGGGGTTCCTCCGGCACAGAGGGGGTGTGCTGGAGGCGGGGGTGGGGCAGGGGCACGAGGTGGGCCAGGGGGGGCGGGAATGGACTTACCTGTGGCTTTTCGAGGTTCCTTTGGTTTCTTTGGTTTTTCTGGCAGCTTCCTCCCGGATGGCTTACCCTGGATCAGGGTTCCAGCGTAGGTCCGGGTCCTCTGGGGGCAGTGTCTGAAGACATGCTCTGCCAATCCGCAAAGGTTGCAGGCTTTGGACGTCGGACAGTCCTTGGTCTCGTGGCCTGTAACCCTACAGAACCTGCAAGCAAGCGCTGTACAATCCTTACCTATGTGTCCCGGTTGCCCACACTTGTTACAGTTGTAGGGTATGCCGGGGTAGAAAAGGATTCCTGCAGATGATCCCAGGGAGAAGAAAGGCTGCAGGTGCTGGATGTCCCTGGAAGGGTCTTTCCTAAGTTTGCAGAGCACAGACCACTTACCTATCCAGAAGCCGTTGGCATCGAAGATTTGGATCGGGTCCTTCACCACGGTGCAGAACCTCTGGAGGTAGGTGGAAGATGTCCTTTCCACTGGTATGGGGGTTCCTCATGGCCACTGTCACCCGCTTTTCGTCCCGTGTTATGGGGCAGTTCGCAGTGAACTTCCGGAAAGGGGATTCAGGGCCACTGGTCTTCACCATCTCCCAGTATCTTCTGCAGACCTGAAATGACACAAAAGTTATTAAGAATATACCTCTTGTGAAGGCCTGCACAGAAAGCGTCTCCGCTTTGCTGAACCCCTGTTCCAGAATCATCTTCTTTCCGAAGATCTCCGGGGTCATGTCAGGGACTCTTCCGTCCACCTCTTTCAGCTGCAGCACGACCGTCTGCTTCATCCAGGTAGAGGCGGGGGTTGAGGCAGCGGCATTCCCGGGCTCGGAGGAAGTGGCTGGAATGGGGTTCTTCTTCTCCTTGCTGGTCTTCTTGTCGCTCTTCCCCATCGTCAAGGAGTTGGATGTCACTTCAGTTGTTCTTAGGCGGCTTCCTTCTGGTTCCTCGACGTCTTTGCTTTTTTGGAGCCTTTACAAAGGGTCTAGCATCTACTGCCCGGAGGTAGTAATGCGGAGTGGGGGAGGAAGGAAGACCGCAATCTCGTTACCTGTGGGGGCTAAGCCTCTAACCCAATAGCAGCAAGTAGGTGAAGCTGAATTTAATCAACGATCCTACCAGGCCGAGCAGAGGGTAACCCACAAGGACCAATTGGCTTGGATAGATGCAAGTGGTTCTCAACGTCCTAGCTGTGAAGCAGAGACACCCCTAAGTGCTAAAGTCGATACTACACTTGATCTTAGCCAAAAGGCCGAGAAGCGATCTGAACACTGACACTGAAAAACTCATTTTTTGATTGAAAATGTATACTTTATTTTGCAAGAAAATATACAAAAAACAAATACTTAAACAGGGTACATTCCAATCTGCACTGCGACGCAGCGCATAAATACACTACATAACAATACATTGCCAAGCATACAAATAAATTACATTCATCCTGTGGTATGATGCTTAATGTGTTGTGCAGAGTAATAATACCCTGAAACATCACATCATGCATGACGCCGCATTACCCTGAAAGCATTACTTCAAAAACATGTCACAAAAGTCAGGTAATACAGTCTAATAACATTCAAATGGGCAACGGGTGTGTTGGGGGGGGGGGGGGGGTAGAGAAGGTGGGGTAGGAGAGGGAGAAAAGAGTTCACAGGCCCGAAGCTTTATTTGAACTGCCAAAGGATACACGGGGGAGAGGGGGGGAGGGGAAATCTTCAGACCTCCTCTTCCTCCTTGAAGTCCATCAAGTGGTAGTCTCTGAGCAGACTGTGGACCAGTCTGCGACAGTCCTCGATGGACATCCTCTCCCGCTGGTGGATGAGGCACTTTCTGGCGCACCATAAAGCGTCCTTAAAGCAACACAGCACCCGCCAGGCACCGTCAATGTCCTCCTGTGAATGAGTTCCACAGAAGAGTCCGTTCAACACACCAAAGTGTGTGATAGCAGTCTGTGGCACAAAGTCTTTGAGTTCAGGTTCCAAGGCCCTCAACAGGTCCTGTGCAAAGGGGCACTCCCAGAAAACATGCAGAGCAGTTTCCTCCTGGATGATGCAAAAGGGGCAGTGCCTGTATCTGCACAGGTTTCTGGCATGCATGAATGTCCTGAGTGGCAACCCCCCTTGGATTGCCATCCATGCCAGATCTTTGTGCCTGTTGGTGAGTCTCTTTGAAGAAACATTCCTCCAGACCACTTTACAAGTGGCTGAAGGGAGGCCTGGAACAGTCTCAACAATGTCCGATGCTCTAATCAACTTGTGGATAGTTTTTGGCTTCCACAAGTCGGGCTTCACTCCATGTAGCCTCAGCTCCTTAATAAACTTGAAGGTGTCCAAGTAGTACCAAGGGGTGTCCCAGTTGTAGGGGATGGAGCTGTCCCATTTGTCCCATCCAAGGGTCCTTCAAAGAGGCAGGAGGAAAAAAAATACACTGAAAAACTCATTATACAAGTACTGTACACTTGTTAATCAGTGTATTTGTTTTCTTATAGAGGGCGTGACAACAGCAAGGAAGTGATTTAGCATGAAAACAGTCTGACCAATTGAGAGACCAGAAGCAGAAACCACTTTGATCAATTCAATTCTGTTCCTGCATTGGTCTTTTTAACATTGTGTTTATTTTGTTCTAAAACTGTGTGTGTTATCACACTGTGTGTAATTACTAGATTAGCAGAATTTACCTTATTTTTCCATAATTTTAAAACAAATATGCATAAAAGTGGAAGAGAACGTGACAAAGGGTGAAAATTTGAATCTGATCACCAAAAAAGAAAAAAGAATATTGCTTTTGAGGAATGCAAACAGGAATTACGTGGCTCTATGCATACGTTTTTGAAGACAGGCAAGATAAGTACAAGTGAAGAGGTGCCTGAGCGTGAACATGAGATGATGGAATCAGTTTTGACTGAAAGAGAAGATGATTTACAGCCAAGCACTTCTGCTGACCCTGAATTGTGTACCATTTTGTGTAGCACAGAAGAAGGAATTCGAGAAAAGCCTCATGTTTCAGGTTATGAGCAACCAGAGTCTTCATATCAGCCTCTAAGTTATGATCCTGGAGAATGGATTTTCCCAGTGGAAGATAAAGACAGAATCTGTTATAGAAAGGACCAGTAAGGGAAGAAAAGGTAACTTTTCCATTAGACAGTGGAAAAAGACATTTTTCTAACTTTCAGGGTTCTAAGCAACAATGAAACACAAGATAGGTGCTGGTTAGTTTATTCCAGAAGCAAGGACTGTGTTTTCTGTTTTGCCTGTCGTTTGTTCTCACCACCATGGAGCGCTTTAGTGTCTGATGGCTGCAATGACTGGAAGAACCTGAGCAATCGACTTGGTCTTCATGAAAACAGTTCTGACCACTTAGAGAACATCATCACATAGATGGAAACTGAGAAAAGATTTAGATGTGGGAAGACTATTGATGCGTCGGTGCAAAAGCAGATACTCCTGGAAAAGCAACGTTGGCATGAAATTCTGGAAAGGCTTATAGCCACTGTTCAATTTTTATCATGCCATAACTTACCATTTCGAGGGCACAGAGATAATTTAGAGGAAGAGAATAGTGGTAATTTTATTGATCTAATAAAGCTTTGTGCAAGGTTTGATAATGTTCTTCGTCAACACTTGCAAATTGAAGAGAAACGTATTCACAACTATTACTTGGGAAAAAACATACAAAATGAACTCATTTCATTGATGGCCAAACTTGTCAAACAGAAAGTTATTGAAAAGATTCTTCAAGCAAAATATTATTCCATAATTCTTGATTGCACTAGGGATGTGAGCCACGTTAAACAGATGACTGTGGTATTACGACATTTTGATGAAAAATCAGGAGATGTTGAAGAGCATTTTATTGGATTTTTACCAGTTTGCAAAACGACAGCTGAAGAATTAACTAAAACCATACTGCTGGAAATTGAGGAATCAGGTTTGGACATCAAAAATTGCCGTGGTCAAGGATATGACAATGGAGAAAACATGCGAGGGGAGAAAAGTGCTGTAAAAACTAGGATACTAAATATGAATCCTTTAGCTTTTTTTACTCCCTGTGGTTGTCATAGTTGGAATTGGTTCTGGGTGATGCAGCAGCATCTTGTGCATAAGCCAAATTATTTTTTGGGGTTTTGCAAAGACTTTACACATTATTTTCTGGCTCATCCAATAGATGGGCAATTTTAAAAGAGAAGGTAAATATTACCCTCAAGCCATTGTCAGAAACCAGATGGGAGCATGGGCGGACTGACCATTCGGTCACTCGGTCGCCGACCGAGGGCCCGACGTCAGGAGGGGCCCCATGAGCGGCTCAGTCAGCAGCGGAAAAAAGCCGCCCGCCGCACCGCATGAAAACCCGTCCTCCTGGATTTTTACAGCTCCCAGCACCGCGGCCAGTCCGCTGCCCGAGCAGACCTCGGCTTAGGCTGAGAGAGGCTCTGTCAGCAGGGAGGGGTGGGGCAGGGAGCTCCACTGACGCTCTGACCCTGCCCTGCCCCGCCCCTCCTCTCCTCATGTAGTCTGAGTCTGAGCGTCTCTCCTGCACTTCTGAGAGCTCCGCTCTGGACCACAAAAATCCCCGCCCCTACAGACGAAAGCTCCGCCCCTATCAACGAAAGCCCCGCCCCTACCGACGAGAGCCCCGCCCCTTATCGACGAAAGCTCCGCCCCCTACCGGCGAAAACTCCGCCCCCGGACCTCTGAGAGCGGGAGGTGAGCCCGAATGGTCAGGTAGGTCCTTCTGCCTACATTATATAAACGGCCTGTAGACCCCTTTTTTTTTTGCTAAACCATCTCTGGAAATGTTGTTTACCCCCCTGTATAGCTGTGCATTGCTGAAAGTTTACATTTTAAAACTGGCTACCTGGTCATCTCCTGTAGTCGCATTCGCAGTCTGGTTATTTCCTGTAGTCGCATTCGCAGTCTGGTTATCTCCTATAGTCGCATTCGCAGTCTGGTCATCTCCTATAGTCGCATTCACAGTCTGGTCATCTCCTGGAGTCGCATTCGCAGTCTGGTCATCTCCTATAGTCGCATTCACAGTCTCTGGTTATTTCCTGTAGTCGCATTCCCAGTCTCTGGTTATTTCCTGTAGTCGCATTCCCAGTCTCTGGTTATTTCCTGTAGTCGCATTCCCAGTCTCTGGTTATCTCCTGTAGTCGCAATCCCAGTCTCTGGTTATTTCCTGTAGTCGCATTTGCAGCCTCTGGTTATCTCCTGTAGTCGCATCCCCAGTCTCTGGTTATCGCCTGTAGTCGCATCCCCAGTCTGGTTATCTCCTGTAGTCGCATTCACAGTCTGGTTATCTCCTGTAGTCGCATCCCCAGTCTCTGGTTATTTCCTGTAGTCGCATCCCCAGCCTCTGGTTATTTCCTGTAGTCGCATTCGCAGTCTGGTTATTTCCGGTAGTCGCATTTGCAGCCTCTGGTTATCTCCTGTAGTCGCATCCCCAGTCTCTGGTTATTTCCTGTAGTCGCATTCACAGTCTGGTTATTTCCGGTAGTCGCATCCCCAGTCTCTGGTTATCTCCTGTAGTCGCATCCCCAGTCTCTGGTCATCTCCTGTAGTCGCATTTGCAGTCTGGTTATTTCCTGTAGTTGCATTCGCAGTCTGGTTATTTCCGGTAGTCGCATTTGCAGCCTCTGGTTATCTCCTGTAGTCGCATCCCCAGTCTGGTCATCTCCTGTAGTCGCATTCGCAGTCTGGTTATCTCCTGTAGTCGCATCCCCAGTCTCTGGTTATTTCCTGTAGTCACATTCGCAGTCTGGTTATTTCCTGTAGTCGCATTCACAGTCTCTGGTTATTTCCTGTAGTTGCATCCCCAGTCTCTGGTTATTTCCTGTAGTCGCATCCCCAGCCTCTGGTTATTTCCTGTAGTCGCATTCGCAGTCTGGTTATTTCTGGTAATCGCATTTGCAGCCTCTGGTTATCTCCTGTAGTCGCATCCCCAGTCTCTGGTTATTTCCTGTAGTCGCATTCACAGTCTGGTTATTTCCGGTAGTCGCATCCCCAGTCTCTGGTTATCTCCTGTAGTCACATCCCCAGTCTCTGGTCATCTCCTGTAGTCGCATTTGCAGTCTGGTTATTTCCTGTAGTTGCATTCGCAGTCTGGTTATTTCCGGTAGTCGCATTTGCAGCCTCTGGTTATCTCCTGTAGTCGCATCCCCAGTCTGGTCATCTCCTGTAGTCGCATTCGCAGTCTGGTTATCTCCTGTAGTCGCATCCCCAGTCTCTGGTTATTTCCTGTAGTCACATTCGCAGTCTCTGGTTATTTCCTGTAGTCGCATTCACAGTCTCTGGTTATTTCCTGTAGTTGCATCCCCAGTCTCTGGTTACTTCCTGTAGTCATTTATGATATCTATGGCTATGCATATTTATTGAATCCATATTGAGCACTATATTTGATTGGCTGTTTGCTTCTGCTTAGGCCTGGCAAACACGCACAATCGCACATGATGATGACTTCATCATCATGTGCGTGATTGTGATTGTGCGTGTGTGCCAGGCCTAAGCAGAAGCAAACAGCCAATCAAATATAGTGCTCAATATGGATTCAATAAATAGTGGGAAGAATGCCCCTTACATTGGTGGTCAGTGAGAAGAATGTTCCTTACATTGGTGGTCAGTGGGAAGAATGTTCCTTACATTGGTGGTCAGTGAGAAGAATGCTCCTTACATTGGTGATCAGTGAGAAGAATGTTTCTATACATTGGTGATCAGTGGGAAGAATGTTCCTTACATTGGTGGTCAGTGGGAAGAATGTTCCTTACATTGGTGGTCAGTGAGAAGAATGTTCCTTACATTGGTGGTCAGTGAGAAGAATGTACCTTACATTGGTGGTCAGTGGGAAGAATGTTCCTTACATTGGTGGTCAGTGGGAAGAATGTTCCTTACATTGATGGTCAGTGAGAAGAATGTTCCTTACATTGGTGGTCAGTGGGAAGAATGTTCCTTACATTGGTGGTCAGTGAGAAGAATATTCCTTACATTGGTAATCAGTGGGAAGAATGTTCCTTACATTGGTGATCAGTGAGAAGAATGTTCCTTACATTGGTGGTCAGTGAGAAGAATGCTCCTTACATTGGTGGTCAGTGGGAAGAATGTTCCTTACATTGGTGGTCAGTGAGAAGAATGTACCTTACATTGGTGGTCAGTGGGAAGAATGTTCCTTACATTGGTGGTCAGTGAGAAGAATGTACCTTACATTGGTGGTCAGTGGGAAGAATGTTCCTTACATTGGTGGTCAGTGGGAAGAATGTTCCTTACATTGATGGTCAGTGAGAAGAATGTTCCTTACATTGGTGGTCAGTGGGAAGAATGTTCCTTACATTGGTGGTCAGTGGGAAGAATGTACCTTACATTGGTGGTCAGTGAGAAGAATGTTCCTTACATTGGTGGTCAGTGGGAAGAACGTTCCTTACATTGGTGGTCAGTGGGAAGAATGTTTCTTACATTGGTGATCAGTGAGAAGAATGCTCCTCACATTGGTGGTCAGTGGGAAGAATGTTCCTTACATTGGTGGTCAGTGGGAAGAATGTTTCTTACATTGGTGATCAGTGAGAAGAATGATCCTTACATTGGTGGTCAGTGGGAAGAATGTTCCTTACATTGGTGATCAGTGAGAAGAATGTTCCTTACATTGGTGGTCAGTGAGAAGAATGCTCCTTACATTGGTGGTCAGTGAAAATTATATAAAGTTAATAAAAATAATTAAAAAAAAAATGTAAAGCACCCCCATGATCCCAGCACATGCTCTATATGAAAAGCTTTATGTAGGATGAGCACATGTATGTAAACATGTGTCTATAGACGCAAATGCTGGACACAGGAGCCCACCTGCAAGGTAACCCCCCCCCCCCCCGGGAGAGCGCTTCTCCTAGGGAGTTATCTGATGTGGGGAGGAGCCGCGAGAGCCACCCCCAGAAGATCAGGTTCGGGGCCACTCTGTGCAAAACGAGCTGCACAGTGAAGGTAAGTATGATATGTTTGTTATTTAAAAAAACAAAAAACGAGCCTTTACAATCACTTTAATTTTGGAAAGGTACCTGTTGTTGCACTTTCTTTAATGTAATTCTGTGACGAACGCATGTAGTGTGGGCAGTGCAAAATGTAGGTGGGGATTTGTGTGGGTGTGGCTTGAGTGTGGGTGGGAACACATGAGCGGGGACAGGGGGCCCCAGGATCTCCTATTGCCCGGGGGCCCCATGAGTTGTCAGTCCGCCCCTGGATGGGAGTGCAGAGTTGAGAGTGTAAAGGCTGTCCGTTACCAACTAAAAGAAATCACTGAGTGCCTGGAAGAGATGACACAGAAGAATGCTGATCCTGCTTTCTGTAGTGAATGTAATTCACTAAAAGAAGAAATTTGGTCATACGAGTTTGTTCTCTCATTGATTGTATGGTATGAGATTTTAGTAAAAATCAACCTTATCAGCAAGGTGTGGCAAAAGTCTTGTATGCAGCTGGACACTGCAGTAAAACATTTTGGAGGCATTCCTGTGCTGGCTGAAAGAATATCCACAAAATGTTACTGCCAGAGAAATTTCTGAAGAAATGGACATTCCAAAGGGAATTTCAACAGTTCAGAATACGCAGGACCAAAAGAATGTTTGATTATGAGTGTCCAGATGAAGCAGTTGTTAACCCCGAAGACAGGTTTAGAGCAGAATATTTCAATGTTATTGCCGACAAGATTCATGCTAGTGCTGAGCCTCGCTTTGAAGGTTTAACCTCTAGAGATCCGCACTATAGCCAAATGACAGCTACAGTGCGGACCTGCTTTGCCAGGACTACGTCCATTGACATTGTCCTGTGCACGAGCGGCCTGCGAGCCCCCTGCAGGGCGCGCACAGCGCGCTCTGTGATCAGTGAGTCTATGAGACTCGCCTGATCACAGATCGGAGTAAGGGGTCGATCCCGACCCCTTACCACATTATCGGCTGTCAGCCAATGACAGCTGATCATGTGACTTCAACAGAACAGGTAATCGGCTATTTTTTCTCCTCGTGCTGACAGCGTAAGGAGGAAAAAAAAGACGATCACCGGCGGCCGTGAGAGGGACATTAGTCCCGATCACGGCAAGTGCCACCAGATCATCAGTGCCCACCTGTGCCCTCTGCCAGTGCCACCTAGCAACAGGCAGCAGTGCCGCCTACCAGTGCCCACCAGCGCCACCCATCAGTGCCCACAGTGCCACCCATCAGTGCCCACAGTGCCACCTATCAGTGCCCACAATCGGTGCCTCAACAACAGTGCTCCACATCAGTGCCACCTATCAGTGTCACCTACCAGTGCCCATCAGTGCCGCCCATCAGTGCCCATCAGTGCCGCCCATCAGTGCCGCCCATTAGTGCCACCTATCAGTGGTACCTATCAGTGCCCATCAGTGCCACCCATCCGTGCCACCCATCAGGGCCCATCAGTGGCCATCAGTGCCGCCTTATCTCTGCCCATCAATGCCGCTTCTGTCCCCATCAGTGCCGCCTTATCTGTGCCGCCTTAACTGTGCCTATCAGTGCCGCCTTAAATGTGCCTATCCATGCCCATCAGTGCAGTCTATCAGTGCCCACCAGTGCTGCCTCATCAGCGCATATCAATGAAGGAGAAAAATAACCTGTTTGCAAAATTTTATAACAAACTATGAAACATGATTTTTTTTTTTCAAAAATTTCCATCATTTCATGGGGCACAGTGGTGGCATTTGATGGGCACAGTGGTGGCATTTGATGGGCACAGTGAGGATGCATTTGATGGGCACAGTGAAGCTGCATTTGATTGGGCACAGTGGCGGCATTTGATGGGCACAGTGGTGGCATTTGATGGGCACAGTGAGGCTGCATTTGATGGGGCACAGTGAGGCTGCATTTGATGGGGCACAGTGAGGCTGCATTTGATTGGGCGCAGTGAGGCTGCATTTGATGGGGCACAGTGAGGCTGCATTTGATTAGGCACAGTGGTGGCATTTGATGGGCACTGTGAGGATGCATTTGATGGGCACAGTGAAGCTGCATTTGATTGGGCACAGTGAGGCTGCATTTGATTGGGCACAGTGGCGGCATTTGATGGGCACAGTGAGGCTGCATTTGATGGGGCACAGTGGTGGCATTTGATGGGGCACAGTGGTGGCATTTGATGGGCACAGTGGTGGCATTTGATGGGCACAGTGAGGCTGCATTTGATTGGGCACAGTGAGGCTGCATTTGATGGGGCATAGTGAGGCTGCATTTGATTGGGCACAGTGAGGCTGCATCTCAAACCATCTCCTGTATCATTGTCCACACAGTTTCTGATCATCGCCTGTATCATTGTCCGCACACAGTCTGACCATCTCCTGTATCATTGTCCACACACAGTCTCTGACCATCTCCTGTATCATTGTCCGCACAGTTTCTGATCATCGTCTGTATCATTGTCCGCACACAGTCTGACCATCTCCTGTATCATTGTCCACACACAGTCTCTGACCATCTCCTGTATCATTGTTCGCACAGTCTCTGATCATCTCCTGTTTCATGGCCACGTAGTCTCTGACCATCTCCTGTATCATGGCCACGCACTCTCTGACCATCTCTTGTTTCATGGATGTGAGGTCTGTGACTGTGTTTCTTAGCTGGATTGGACTGTCCCTCAGGTGGGCTGGACTGTCCCTCATGTGGGCTGGACTGTCCCTCAGGTGGCTTGGATTGTCCCTTAGTTGGGTTACGCTGCCCCTCAGCTGGGTTGCGCTGCCCCTTTAACTGGGTTGGCCTGTCCCTCAGCTGGGTTGGACTGTCCCTCAGCTGGGTTGGACTGTCCTTTATCTGGGCCTGTCCCTTATCTGGATTGGACTGTCTCTTAGTGGATTGGATTGTCACAGTCCTATAGCTGGATTGAAACGTTACGTTAAACGTTTCAGGTTCTGAGAAACCAGAGTCTTCATATCAGCCTCTAAGTTATGATCCTGGAGAATGGATTTTCCCAGTGGAAGATAAAGACAGAATCTGTTATGTTCAGAAAAGACCAGTAAGGGAAGAATAGGTAACTTTTCCATTAGACAGTGGAAAAAGACATTTTTCTAACTTTCATTACACCAGGGTTCTAAGCAACAAGGAAACACAAGATAGGTGCTGGTTAGTTTATTCCAGAAGCAAGGACTGTGTTTTCTGTTTTACCTGTCGTTTGTTCTCACCACCATGGAGCGCTTTAGTGTCTGATGGCTGCAATGACTGGAAGAACCTGAGCAATCGACTTGGTCTTCATGAAAACAGTTCTGACCACTTATGCCCCGTACACACGGTCGGATTTTCCGATGGAAAATGTGTGATAGGACCTTGTTGTCGGAAATTCCGACCGTGTGTAGGCTCCATCACACATTTTCCATCTGATTTTCCGACACACAAAGTTTGAGAGCAGGATATAAAATTTTCCGACAACAAAATCCGTTGTCGGAAATTCCGATCGTGTGTACACAAATCCGATGGACAAAGTGCCACGCATGCTCAGAATAAATAAAGAGATGAAAGCTATTGGTCACTGCCCCGTTTATAGTCCCGACGTACGTGTTTTACGTCACCGCGTTCCGAACGATCGGATTTTCCGACAACTTTGTGTGCCCGTGTGTATGCAAGACAAGTTTGAGCCAACATCCGTTGGAAAAAATCCTAGGATTTTGTTGTCGGAATGTCCGAACAAAGTCCGACCGTGTGTACGGGGCATTAGAGAACATCATCACATGGATGAAAACTGAGAAAAGATTTAGATGTGGGAAGACTATTGATGCGTCGATGCAAAAGCAGATACTCCTGGAAAAGCAACGTTGGCATGAAATTCTGGAAAGGCTTATAGCCACTGTTCAATTTTTATCATGCCATA